>NC_081833.1:75692053-76001030 GCF_030867095.1 Alligator mississippiensis
TCTGTTGCCCATGCCATGTGTTGCCTGGTTACGGAGCTGAAAAGACGACTGACATCCGAAACACACAGCAGCATGTGTTGTTACGGAGATCAGAAACGTGGTCTGGAGCCAGGGCAGGCAGGGCCTTTAGGTGAACAGAAATATCTCCGGAGGCTAAAAAGCACCGGTGACCCACGGCCAGATCCTGCAGACCGACGGCCCGCGGGCACTGCCCACGCAAAAGGTTTCCTCCAAGCACCGTCGGAGAACCTTTCCCCAGCGACCCGCAGCCCCGCACATCGCCCTGAGCCCATTCGCTTATTGTGGCCGCTTCTTATTTTTTTTGAGCTACAATTGCAGGAAATTGTCCAGGAATTGAGTCACTCCAGCAATCTACCACGGGTCTGGGAATTTTGTGGGTGGGGATGGAGGAGAGAACAGCAGTGAGATGGGAGAAGCCAAAACCTCCTCGACTATTTTTTTTCCCGACGCTCCAAGAGGCTCGGACCATTTTTAAACCTGAAACCGGAGATGGTTCAAACTCCGCAAGTGTTCGGTCCCGGGGGGGCCGGGGCTGGAACCCACCAATTCATTTCATACCAGGTGATGAAATGCCCATCACGTTCAGAAGCTGCTGCTGTGCTCGCTCTGTGGCGGGCAGGGGACCAGAGCCTCCTTGGCCCACAATTCGGCAGTGGGCAGAGCTCTGTGGAAACCCCGCCATCGTGGAAACAGCTCTGGGGTCTATCACCAACCGTCCCCGCTTCTCCCACCGGGTCTGTGGAGTTGGCTTGGGTTTGGTGGTTTTTTGTTGGGTTTTCTTTAACTACAAAATAATTCTCCGTGTCCCCTGCCAGCCCTGCAGCGATCCACGTTAGCCAGCCACGGAGCCGTTCCAAACCACGCTGCGAGGCATCACGTAACAGGCGTCTGGCAGGACAGGGCTCTCTCCGCAGACCCGGCTCCAGGCTGTGCGCGGGTCAGCGAGAAGAGTCTACCCGAGTTTACTGAAGGGAAAAGGGCAAGAGGGACCTGGAGGTCTCTGCAGCCTAGGGAGGGTCATGCTGGGTACCAGATACCCACCGGGCACGTCTACACATCTGCATTTACTGCGCAGTAGCCAAAACTACTGTGCGGCACGGGCACGCGTCTACATGTGCATGCCTATACTGCACAGTAAATATGGCAATTTATGCCGGCTTGGGTGTAAATTTGATTCCTGCATCATGCACGTACCAAATTTACACCCGATTAGTTACTGCGCAGTAATGCACGTGTAGATGCCTTACTGCGCAGTAACACTTTGTGCGTGGACTGACTTGGGGCTAACTTTAGTCAGTCCACACACAGCGCTAATGTGCCTTAAGGCCTGCACGTGTAGGTGCTGGCCTATTCCTGCTTGCTCTGCAGTACATTTAAGCCGGTGTAAATGCACATGTAGACACAACCACAGAGAGGGCTTCTCCCCTGAGGGAGGGGAGCAGGAAGGAGCCCCCTGCACTGCCGCAGGAAACAGGCCACGAAAGCCAAGGCTGTCATGGCTGGCACTGGTGTCACGGGGAAAGGGGGAATCCAGCACCTCGGTGCCACCAAACAGACAGTCCGTGGAAAATACTGAACCTGGAGCCCGGGTTTCAGAGCAGCCGTGCTGGACGGGGACGCCTCTCTCCTCCGGCCACACAGGACACCGGCCCCGGGCCGAAGCACCGACTAGACGGGGCACCTTGCAGCAAACCCATTTCTCCCCAAGGGAGACAGGCCAGTTGCTGGGCTTCATGAAACCCAGGGTCAAGACAGTCAGGCCTTGATACGATGACAAAGTGAGACCCTCATCCAGGCTGCTCTGACTGGGCACAGTACAAGCCTTAATCATTGGGCAAATTAGTGGCAGCAGAGAGAATCGCCCACATGCCAAGATGCAGCGCTTTGACTGCAGGAGAGAGGCCAGCCGCCGAGCCCATCACATCGAGCCGTTCAGGCGCACGCATCTCGACACCAGCATGAAAATCTAAGGAAAGGAAACTCCAAAGGACTTGGCGTCCGAGGATGGAAATTCATTTACGCTCCACAAGGGATATTGAAAACACACGGCACACGAAGCGGCCTGACGTGCCGTAGGACGTCTGAGGCCTGGTACAGCGCTGGGGGAGACTCTCCCCTGCAACTCAAGCATGAACGACGTCGGATTAAAGCCCGCACCAATTTAGGATTCCCTTTCAAGCGTCTCCCAGCTATCGGTCTTGAAGGCCACGCGGACTTGCCAATTTATTCCTGAAAAAATCTGTCTGCCCAGGGCGTCACCGGGGCTGCTTGTACCCGGGGTACGTACCTATTCACGTGGAGCTCCCAAAACCTGTTTAGCTGAGAAAAGGCCAGACGGATGCCAGATTAATTCTGCACCCCTTCTGTTCATCTAGCTGACTCATTACACTTGGAAAGCTGGCTGCCTCTCCATGTAAACAGAGCGCTGGCCTATTTAACAGCTTGGAGGGAGTATTACATTTGCACAACAATTACGAACAATGCTTGCAAGCCTCAATTCATTTTTCAGAGGGTTTAATAATAAAAGTCCGAGGGGGGGAAGGGGTGCTACCCTCGGCACAAGGGAGGGAAGGCAGGGAAGAGGAGAGTGCCCCGTTTTCACGTGTCGCGACCGGGGCGCTCGAATCCGTGTCGCTTGGCTGCAATCCCTGCAAAGCGGAAGACCGGCCACGCCACCCTTTCTACCAGGCGACTTGCAACTTTGCTTCCCGACCAGGAGACAGTCGTCAACGTTTCTATTTTGTCAACAATTAACTAAGCCCCTTGAACCAGATGATTACACGTCTGTGGCACAATACGGAAGTAGGAGACCGAGTGCGCTCAACATCATATAATCCCCAACACTTCTCCAGAACAAAAGGGACTGTTTACATGTGGAAGGCAGCCAAGCACGCTGCTCCTGGACTCCACAACCCATGTGCAAATCAGCGCTCCCCAGCCTTTTCAACCTGAAATGGCAGCCGTGCCCACAGACATTTGCAAATCATTTTTATATACTGGTTTCAATGAGTGCCCCCAGGGAAAGGATGGGCAGGGAGGGGGGAGTCTTGCTAAGACGTAGCAGGCCTGCCAATCACAGCTGACGGCTGGTTCGTGCAACCTCGTACAGGCAACAGAGATTGGTAAAGCTGGCTATTGAGACCAAAACAGCCTGGCGTCCCTCGGGACCACGCTGTGTCTCGATGCGCGTGGACTTCTTTTCTCTTCTTTCCCCAGGCGCTCTTTCAAAACCAAGCAGCAGGTCGCCGTGAATGCGGCAGGTCTGTGCCGCCTTCCCGTCCCCGATGGCTCGCCGACACCAAGCACGACGGCCTGTCTGCGAGGCGCGACCCGGCGCAGAGCAGGCCAGGGGGGCTCGGAGCTGCCAGCTCCCGCCCTGTAACACGCAGCCAGCAAGGCTGGAGGGAGCGCAGGAGACGCCAAAACATTTGGTGGCCTTATAAGGAAGGGAGCTGGAGGGCAGCCTGGGAGCCCGGGACCTGCAACCCTGACCTCTGCTCCCGAAGGAGGTCTGTCTCCCTCCAGAGGCCACGTGTCCAACCCGCAGCTGCGTGCTCAATCTCAGCATCCCTGGGGCTGACCTCAAAATGGGCTGAGCCCAGGAAGGAAACGCTAACTGCGCGCTCTCGAAACGTCTGCCGCTTCCTCGTCGTGCAACCGCCGAGGTCTGAGCCCGCGCGCCGCCTGCTCTCGTCGGGGGTCGAGCCTGCAGGACAGGCACATGGCACGGTGTTTCCACGCCAGATCGAGGTGGCACCAGTGCAGCCAGGTGGGCTGGGCGGGAGCACGGCTCTCATTGCTGCCTCGGCTCCCGCGTGTCTCCGATTGCTTGAAGGGCAATGACCATTGCTCACAGTCACCTAACCAACCACGTGTCTCCGACTGAAGGGCAATGATTTTGCACCTACACTGTGAACCTGCGAACCCTTCCCGACGAAGCCTGCTGCACCCTGCGGTATTTTTCCTTCTCTCACTTTTATGGATACAGCCGTGCTGGCTCTGCGATTAGTCATTTAAAAAAAAAAAGCCCAACAAAAACCCATGAGCACATAAGACAGCAAGAGGTCTCTGGATATTTTCACATGTATAACGTGATAACAGGGAACGTACACAGCGTACGCTGCACAATACATGCCGGACGCGGAGCAGGGGGGCTGCCGCACGCTGATGAAAGGATTGGGGATGGGTGGTTGTTTTTTTTAACGACTGAAGCATGAACAATGGTGTAAATGTCTTGTTAAGCACAAAACGGAGCAAGAGAGTGAGTCACGTCCCCTCTTGAGGCTGCATCCCGGGGAAAAGGCCTAGTCTAGCTATCGTTCAAGTTGGCCAGAAATAACCTTTGGGGGAAATGCCTTGGTTTAAATTTTAAAAAACAACCGACACGCAAACACGCCCACGGAAAGCCACATTTGAGGATCCATTTACAAACCCCAAACATTGGAAACCAGTGCTAAAAATCACTCAAAAACACCATAACTCTCTCTATCCTACCAGCAACCCGCCGCCCTTCCTTGACATGTCTGGGCTGCTTAAGGCCAGTTTTCTTGTGCTGAGGACCATCTCTGTGAACTAAAATATGTCTTAATTCTCTGCCAAGTCTCTCGCAATAGGCTGTGCATGCATCGTAGGGACATTTGGAGGAGCTGCCATCCTTACAGCTGTGCGGACCGTGTTAAACGAACAGTATGTACCATGGGTTGTGCACCTCTGCGCGTCTAACACCAACGGTGCTCATCTGTCATCACCACCGAGCTTTGCTTTACCCTTTAAAGTCCTATCGTATCAAGATCTGGGAGTCGAGCTGCTTGTATCAATGGATGTGCTAACACTGTCTGCAGGCACTTGTATAACTGGTGACCCATGTACCTTGGGGAACAGGGAGATTTTTGTTCCATCTCTGGTTTGATTCAGGAAGTCGTAAAGTCCATCTCGCTCTGCGGTCTCTGGATCAACATAAAGAAGGCGGGAGGCCTGCGAGTTAAGCAATGTCAACACAGGTGTGGTTTCGCTGAAGTCATATTACAGTGTGCAATCACAAAGATTAACCATTAATAAGGCAGGCAGCACGATGCATCACTCCTGTGCTCGCCGATGAAGCGGAGCGGTGCCCTGTAGAGGATCCAGGTGCCTCTGAGCTTTCACTATAGTCTGGGGCTGAGTTATGGCTCTTTTGGGAGACCACGATGCTAGGCTGTGCCCCAGCTTAAAGCGTCCTGGTCTGAGAAACTCAAAGCTTCATGGTTTTTCAACGTGGGCACGTCCAACCAGAAATGAACCCATCCCAGTGCAAGAGACCATTTCTTCTCCTGCTCCTTTCACACAGGCATCAACCCTGCACAAATCCCCTGCCCTTCCAGTGCTCTCTCAATCCAACTATTTGGGTTGGTCTAATAAAAGATATCAAATTCACCCAAAGAACTTTGTGTGCCTATGTCCTTAGACCAACACGGCTACAACCTACACCCCTGCTCTCAATCCTGGGCATTTACATCCAGTCTGCATGGGATCAGAGAGACGCAGGTGAGTGTGCATCAGCCGCACGCACTTGTGTAGAGATGCAAAATGGCTGTGAACAGTTCAACTGCTCACTATGCAGCTGGAGCCCCGACAAATCTCACTGCTAGTTTAAATCAAAGAAATCACGCAAAATGAGGGTTGGACCTCAGGAGTTGTATCCAGTCCACCCCCTGCTCCAAGCAGGACCAGCCCCAACTCCATCATCCCAGCCAAGGCTTTGTCTAGTTTCTGGGCATTTTATTACAAACGCATGGAAACACATAGACAACTGTGACTTGCCGGACTATTTTAGACACCTTGACAGGCCTGTAGGACTTGAACAAGGTCAAGGCAGTTCTGTACCAAGCTTCACAGGCCCCAAGCAAACCCTCCAGATGGGTCTGTGGCGGTGACTTATTACACAACCGAGTCTGTGCTGCTCGGCAGTTGCGTTTAACCACAGAAAACCCCTGCACGAGTCGGCTGCCGGCTGGGCCAGTATCCTACCCTAGCAGTATGCGCGCCGGGTTAGAGTCTGCACGACAAGGATACGCCGCCTTGCTGTGTTCGTCTCACCGTTGAACAACCAGCTGGAAACCTGCACAGACCTACGCCACCCAAAATAGACAGGACCCTTCTCAATCAAGCTTAAGACAGCCCTGCCCAAATCAATGGCAATAGCTTTATTGAATAGATTATCTCCCCGCGGCGTCTTCCCTCAACGATCCCTGTGCTGCTGCCTGAAGAGACTGCTGGCGTCTTTGGGCCTTGCTGCTTATCTTGCAAGTGGCTGAAGTTGCAAAACCCTCTCGTTGCTGCCGGTTCCCTGCCCTGTGGTCAGGAGGAGGAATCATTTGCTGTGAGGAAATCTCAAGCCGGACTCTTGATTGTTCCAGGAAGGCTGGAACAGTTTATGGCCCCTCTCCACCACATCCTTTGTCTTGCCAGACAGCCCGATTGCAACACCGCTGCTCCCTTCCCACAAGCAAAGGTGGTTTCAGGACCTCCGCCGCATTCCCGCATGGGGCCGCGAGCAGCCGAGGCTGCGGCATGGCTTGGGTTTCTGCTGTGCTACCGAATCAGTCGCGGTTAAACCCGATGAGAGGACTCTACCGGGTGGCGAACAAGCAAAGAGAAGCAGCACGCGCCGGCAGAATGCCTTTCACCGACCGAGAGGAGCCTGAGGATCGTCTTCGTCATCGGAGGTGCTCCCCGGGTGAACAAGAAGTACTCCGTGCGCGTGACGGGCCGTAAAGGTGCCAGGAAAATCCGCTGGGATTCTCCTACACAGACAGGGCTGGATCTGAGCTTTGGGGACAGGAGACAGGCAGGATGGCCGAGCCCCACGCCCCGGGAACGGCAGGGAGAGGGGCTGAGCAAGCCGTCCTGGCACGTGCCCCCTGCAACAGAAAGGACGTGGATGAGTTGGAGAGAGTCTAGCGGACGGCAATGAAAATGGTTCAGGGACTGGGACACAGCATGGATGAGGAGGGGCTGAGGGATATTCAGTCTGGAGAAGAGAAGACCGAGGGGGATTTGATATCAGCTTGTAACTCCTGGCAGCGGGGCGCGAAGAGGATGGAGCCGGGCTGTTCTCAGAACAAGGAGCAATGGGCTCCAGCTGCAGCAAGGGAAGTTGAGGTTGGATATTAGGAGAAACTCTCTCACAAGGAGGGTGGTGAAGCACTGGAGCAGGCTCCCCGGAGCGGTGGGGCAGTCTCCATCCTTGGAGGTTTTGAAGACCCGGGTCAACAAAGCCCTGGCTGGGATGATGTGGTTGGGGCTGGTCCTGCTCCAAGCAGGGGGCTGGACTAGATGGGACCTCCTGAGCTCCCTCCCCACCCTCGTTTTCTATGATTTTATGATCCTGTGCTGTGAAATGTAACCCATGGCACAAACCGATGTCAGCTGCAGTGATGACTTGTGACAAACACCCGTCCACGAAGGATGGGACTGAGCCTGGATGCTTATTTACCAGCCAGTAAAGGGCCCTTTGAGCTCAGCCTCAGTCGCTGCTGCCCTGAACGGGCCCTAACAGACCCCGGGGAGGCTCCCTAAAGAGCCCTGTTGCAAAGCGTGCATACAGACTGTGCTCCCGGGTGGTTAGAGCAGAGGCTTGTGACTCTCCCGGCTCTGGCCTCTCTCTGAAGCTCCCTCCCCGCGGGCCGAAGGAGGACAGCACTGCCTCTCTTCACCCAGGCCCTGAGGCTGCCTGCTTGCAAGGCGCTCTGAGCCCCGGCCCAGAGGGCTCTGTATAACCAGTCATTCTCAGGTTCCCCAGAGAGCCGTACGGTTCGAGGCCGGGCACGAACAGATGGGAGAGCGCGGGGCTGCTGCAGAGGGGTCTGCACGCCCGTAAAACACCCGGGGCTCCTCCGCGCCCCCGTGCTGGCTCTCGTCAGGATATGAACTTCCGTAAGCTGCACCTGGATGCTCCTGGCCTCCGGAGCCGGTGCACACAGGTGCTCTGCTGACGTGCAAGCTGCAGCTCAAGCAGATTCGGCGCCACGGCAAGCAGAGCCCCGAGAATGAACTCAACCTTGCGTTCGCTTTGCTTTCTCCTCCTGTGCCATCCCCACTCTTTGCATGTGGGCATCAGCAGCAGAGCGTTACCGGGAGAACTGCTATCCTGACGGCAAACTTGTGCTCTCGAGATGGAGAAATGCCTCGCTGCGGGTCACGGGGAAATGCTTTGCCTTCCACTTGGTACCAAATACGCCACCGGCGCAAAGGGGCCTGAGTCGGACCAGCAGGAATCCCACCCCAGCACCGAACGTGGCTGCAGCCACGCATCACGTCCCCACTCCCCAAGTGACAGCTCAAGGCCACCCTGGTCTATTTAGGGACACAGGCCTATAGGTGCATGGGGACAGCCAGTCGGGGCTCATCATCTCCGGAAGTGAATCCCCACAAATCGTGCGAAGCCCGGCAGGACGGGCCGGCTCTGCAGCCAGGCTCCTCCAGGTGCACCGCTTCCCTCGTTACTCGCCTCATCTGCATACTTTTCATTTCCCTCATTCCTGGCACCGAGTGCTTATCACCAGCGCGGTTTGCTAGCTGAACACCATTTTAATAGAAAGCGATTATGTCAGCTTATACAAGCCCCATCTGTTTCTTACCTAAGGAAAGTGCAGGCTCTGGAAGGCATCACAAAGCAGCACGGATTTGCGCTTCTTATGTTGAAGCACCGAGCCGTGACAGCCACCTCCGGTGGGGTGCTCGTGTTCAGATGCCCCTTCCCTGGAGGCAAAGCACCGGCAAGCACATGCATCTGCACACGTGCATGCACACGACTTTCACCACGTGCACCGAGAGGCACGGAGGTGAGATGCTTCTATGTGGGGCCCAGAGTCAGAAGTAAAAGGAAGCCCCTTCTGCTCTCCAGCCCATCCCCGGTCTGGCGGGGGTCCCGGAGACACGAGACATGTGCTTGGATAAATGGGCTGGTTTGAGCTGGTCTTGTCTGGGGCTGGTTACAAACCCAAAGGCAGGGGTCCCGGAAGGTGATATGGGTTGTGAATTATGGTTTGCTGGTTTACGGTCCGCAGTCTGCCCACGTGCCCTGCTTCAGGTGCATTTGGTGGGCGGGGGTCCGGCGTCCTTTTCACAGCAGCACAACCAAGACGAGCGGGCATGAACAGCTCTGAGAAGGCAGAGCCCTGCCTGCTTGCAGATTTGAGGCGCCCCTCAGCAAGCGCCAGCTCTTCGTTTCCACTCCTCGTTTGACTACAGAAAAATAATGGAGCCGTGTTTCTGTTGCTAAGAGTTTGGGGAGAACGTTCTTAATGCGCTGGATTCCTCTTGGAAACCTCGGGGCTTATCCTGCGAATCAGGCTGGCACACCTAGTGGCACCCCTAAAAGGGTCTCATGGCACCCCAGGGTGCCAGGCACCCTGGTTCACAGTCACCGAGCTGATGCTAGCTCCAGGATGGGCCTGGAGACACCAGTAGGGCGCAGGAAGCTTGGCCCTGGCAGCGTTGTGCCACTTCCCGGAGCAGCAGATGTCTTCCCTTTCCAAGGGGAACCTGTCACCAATACCGCATGGGCTTCTCGGCCCATCCCCACCGGAGCCGGGAGTTGCACAGGAACGGGGCCTCCACCCCAGCCCGGCTCAATCAGGAATGCACAACCAGCTCCGGGGAACTCCTGCTGCGCCCACCCTGCAACGCGCTCGTGGGTCCAACAGCTACGCTGCCGCAGCCCTCCGACGCCAGCTCTCCCGGCTATGCCTAAGCGGTGGGGCGGCAGGGCGAGCCGGTGGCTCCCGTCTGCCTGCCAGGCCCCGCACGCACATTCCTAAATCACGTCCCCGCACCACGCAGCTACGCACCCACGCACCCATCTCCATACCCGAACCCCCACCCTCCTGCCCCTGGAAAGGCGGTGCAAACCCTGTCACGGGTTTTTAGTGTGCTTTGATCTGCCATGTGACCCACAAGAGCCGCTTGGCAGAGTGTTAAAGTTATGTGTATATTTTTATTGCTATATCTAGAAATAAATATTTTTGGAAAAACAAAAACCATTAAATCCCAACGCTATCTTTAGAAGTTGGTTGGTTTGTTTTGCTGGGGGCAGCATCCAAACAAGGAAGCCTTTGCAAAAATGAGCCGCACATCACGGGGCCGCATGGGGCAAGAAGCCAGCGCCAGAAAGCACGGGCAAGAGCAGAAAGGCAGACGTCTGCCCGCTGCAAGCTCCGGTGGGTGAGGGAGAAGGAACGGCCCTCGACGTCTCCAGGCAGCTACTGCGACCGCCCCACCAAACGACAGCGCCTCACCTCTCGCATTACTTCATGAGATAAGGCGGTTCTTATATCCTCCGAAACACGGGGACGGGAGCTCTGCAATTTCAATGAGCCTGTTTCACCCCCAAGTGCGAGACACGGATCTGTCTAGAGCGGCGTCTGTGCCGACGAGCAAGGCGCACCGGTGCAACGCGCCAAAACGTTGCCGCTTCTCTGGGGCTTTCGGGCACTGCATCCAACAGGCTTCACCGACACCCGCGGGCCCTCTTCTTCCCCCCATCACCTGTGCCAGGCTCCGTCACTCTCCGTCAGAGGCAGATCCACATCTCCCCTGATCCTGCTCTTTGCCCCTTGGCAGGAAGGAAGGGTTATTCCCATTCCCCAATGCTGCCGGCACTTTCCATTCCTCCTGCCAGCTCGCTGGCACCGTCAGACACGAGCATAGCTTGGAAAACGATGCTGGCCAACAGATAAAGCAGTGGACATGCTCGTCCTGCCGGCGGCGGGAAAGGCTAGCGTCCTGATTCTCAACCACAGTGCCGCGGCACCCCGGGGTGCCTTGCGATCCGTTCAGGGGTGCCGCACAATGCTAGGCGGGCTCTTTGCAACAGAACTGCTCCAAGTAGCCAAAAAACTGAGTGAAAACTAAGAACTGGTATCGTCTCGGGGGGCCTTGAATCTAAAAAGGCTGTAAACCACTGAGCCGACCAGTCAGGCTGCTCCTACCCCTGGCTCTACGAAGAGCCGGCATTTTCTGAGCGGGACCTGGAGTCTAACAAGGGGCCCTGAGCCTTTGAAGGTTGAGAACGACTGGGCTAGAGCAAAGCTGTAGAAGGAGAACTCCCCGAAGCAAAATGAAGACTTCACAGACCTCTCAACCTCCCTCCTCTTCCCCTTCCTGTGCAACCCAACCCCCAAAACTGGTATTTCTAAGATAAACCATAATGAGGAAGGGCCAGGAATGCACTTGCAGAAACAAGTGTGTGCTTGTGCAAATGAGAATCAATTTACAGCACACTGCTATGGCCGAACCTGTCATTAGAGCAGGAATGATAGAAAGCTCGCTAAAAAAATGGGCCTACATTAACAGATCATGTGTCTTTAAGCACATAAGCTCCACTGCCACTTAACAGACTACAACCCCACCTCGGTCGCTCCGGACTTAGTTAATTAAGCCAGCTGCACTCAACGTCTGCTTCCTCCTTTAATGAACCAGAAGACTTGTTAGAAAGCTGCTGTTTATAAAGATTCACTGAAAAATCTCATGATTGAGGTTAAAAATACCTAGAACTGCATCTGAGCTGCAAACCACACACGCAGATGCAGACACACGCCCCTACCTTTCTGCAACCCTACAGCTCTTCGACGCGCTTGTCCGTACTGCAGCTGGGTCCCGGTGTCAGAACGGCAGCACTCATGGACGCTTGGCCGGTACAGAGAAAAGAAACTGGCTGGGTTTTAAGAGAGGCTACATCCAACTTGGTGCATTCCCCCACCTCTCAAAATCTCCCCGGGTTGTATTAGTTCTCCCTAGTGGCGGTGAAATGATACCCAACTACCTTAGAGAATCACAGACAATGAGGGCTGGAAAGGACCTCAGGAGGTCACATCCAGTCCAACCCCTGCTCCAAGCAGCACCAGCCCCAGCTACATCACCCCAGCCAAGGCTTTGTCTACTGGGGTTTTCAAACTGTCCAAGGATGGAGAGTGCACCGCCTCTCTGGGGAGCCTGCTCCAGTGCTGCGCCACCCCCCCAGCGAGAGTCTTCCCTAATACCCAACCTTCAACAGTGCGAGGCTGGGAAGGAGGGAGTTCAAAACAAGGCTAATTGCTACCCTCAAACAGAATGAAAAAGAAAAGGCCCGATGAAAAGCCAGCCATTCCCTCCCCTAGAGACGAGATAAAAACAACGGAAGTGTGCGTGCCAAACCAGACCCAAGACAAGCGTGCCACGGCCTCCCCCTCCCCAGGCCCGAGCAGATCAAGCCAAGTCTTCGAAGGCAAAAAAGCAAACCTGCCGCCACCTGCGCAGCGTGCGCGCTGCCGACCCGCCAGCCCCTGCGCTAATCCGACAGAGCCGTGTCCTGGCATGGCGCTGCAGGTAGCAACACCGTGCTGCCCCGAGCATCCCTCCCAGGACAGCACTGCCAGCATCACATTTTAGGTCACCATATGGCAGCGCCAAGACGTGGCCAAAGCAAGCCTCTGTCTTGCAAAAGGGCTCACGAATACAATCCCGGGAGGCCCTGGATGGTGCCGCACTAACAGGTGAAGGGCTTGGCTGAATGCACTTGCACGCTGATGGTGCTAAGGAAGGAAGTACCACCTGTAACCACACTCCCCAGGGCAAGGCTTGTCACCATTCAAATGAAGCCTCGGCGTGAGTCGGAAGCGCCTGACTCACATCTCTCTGCTTCGCAGCAAGGTAAGGCAGTTCACGGCCCCCGCACGCCTGCCGGGGCTTCCAAGGGGGCTGGGGCTCAGTGCAATGGAAAGCCACCTACGCCGCCAAGGAAGCTTGCTCTTTTGGGGGGTTTTTTAAACAAGCCAACCACGACGACACCGGACAGAGCAGCTGGTGCTACTGAAACCGAAGCTGGGGGGCCACGCCTGGTCCAGCAACTGCAGAGTTAAACACTTCCATCTGAAGCAAGTTTCTCCTGATCCTGGTACACGCTGTTTCCCCCAGGAGCTGTGTTTACATTTGATAGCAGCCCGTGCCCCATGGCTGGCTGTGCAAACACGGGGCCTTGGACGCGCCTGGGCCCGGGCCAGTATCCTGGCAACGTGGCCGAAGCCCGCTGTACAAACCACCAAGTGTGCAAATTCATTTCATTCCCCGCTCTTGCACATGGTGGGGAGGGAAAACATTACCTGCCAGAGAGTCCATTCGGGTAATGATTGACCTGGCAGGCCTGGGGGTCTCGGGGGTCCCTTCCCTGCCTGCCTTGGCTTCTCAGATTTCTTACCGCACATGCCTGCACCCCCCCTGGCTTTCGCGGCGCCGGCCTTAGTCCGCCCCGAAGAGCTCAGGCATTGATTGCATGGGCACCCGAAACCGTGTGCTGTGCTCAAGGACCCCAAAAGCCAGAACAAGGCCTCCAGGCACGGTGAAAGGCGGGAGCGGTTTAGCACAGGCAGCGCTAGCATCCACACGGAGCACAAGAGCATCCAGCTACCTGGTCTCCAAAGGGACGAGGGTGCCGACGTGGCTTTCAGCATTCAGGCAAGGCTGCAATGCTGCTCTTTTCTCATGCCAAGGAGTGGCACCCAAATTTCACATCACAGGCACTAGGGCTTTGACAGGACTGCAGAATAAGACACTGTGGCAGCAAGCAAGAACCAGGCATAACTGGGTACCGTGCCAGCCGGTTTGCTTTACTTCCAAAATCGCCTTTAGTCTGGCTACAATGCTGCTTAGTACTATCCACCGCCGCCCCCCCAGCCCTCAATGAGGGAACAAACCTCACTGTTTAGGGCTGTGCATTGCACAAAATAATCCAATCCTACGCTGCAACGCCAGGATCACAAGACCCAACCCTGTGCCAACATGCACAAGATCCCGTCCTTGTGAAATACGGGCTCCAGGAGCTGGCAGTGCCACTTGCACAATTCAGCTGAACGCCATACAATCCCCATCACTGCCTGCAATCCGGAAGAGTAACCGCAATACCCAGGCTACGCGGGGAACGAGGAATTCGCTGCTCTCGCAGCGCTCGCGGACGTAGCACGGCTTCTGCAGGGACCGGCTCCTCAGCTCAGGAACAGCAGATGCGACCTTTCCTTTTCCTCCAGCTCTTGAGGCTCTGCCACGACGGAGCAGGGGGAAACCTTGCATTTAAGTGCCCAGTGCTTTGGGATTTGGCCTCCAGTCTGCTGCACACATACCAATTTAGCAAGAAAATCGGAGAGGCCAGCAGCTTGGAGCAGGCACCACAATAAACCTATATAGCAGGGCTGTGGCAAGACTCCAGGAAATGTGAGAGAATTATTAGTAAGCCATTAAGAAAGGCACTGTCAAGGCAGATAGGGTTTAGGATGAATTCACAAGGCAGCTGTCAGGGATTTTCAGCTGCTGATTCCTCTGTCAGGAAGGCTGCTGGGTGCAGGCTGGTGGATGAGGGATCCCCACAGGAACAAAATGATGCTGAATTGCTCAGAGCATCGGGTGTGTTTCTGGAGAGTTTAATAGCCACGTCTTTAAAGCTCTCACTTTCCCATCAGCCTGCAGCTTGCCCGCTCCCACCTTGGTCACGCTGGGGTTCAAGTCAAGCTGCCCAAACAGCTTTCAAGAGGGACCCTGCAGAAACGCAGCGCCAGCAGGAGGGATGCTTTCTGAGGCTGGCAGATGCGGCATGATCTGACACCTCCTGGGAGCAGCCCAGCGATCCACCATCGCTGGAAGTGAAAGACAGGCTTCTCTCCCGACCGCTGTACCGCCGCCCGCGCAGGCCAGGCGCGCGCCGCACGCAGCCGTGCAACTCATGACAGCTCATTCGTTCGCCTGCTCTGGTCCTGCCCTTCCCTTGGATTATTTTTGGAAGGAAGGAGCCGACTGCATTGCCACGATACTTGCAATGAATTCCCCGGGGCTCCCAATGCGTTTTATTCTCCTTGCTGTGGAGGATACCAATATAAATAAATCGGCTCAGAAAGTCTTTCACGGTCCTCTCCTAGCGGCCAACTGACCGCTGGCGCAGCCTGTGCTGGAAGGACCTTCAGGAGATCCCCCAGCCGTGCCACCCCCGAAGAGCAGACTTGATACAGGCCGTGTCTACACGAGACGGTGGCTCGTTACTATTCCACGGTAGTGTCACGTGGCACGAAGCGTGACACGATGCTACTGTGCAGTCAGCGTCTCTACAAGCAATGCTGCTGTGCAGTAACTCTGGTCACAGCACAGTCATTTAGTACGTCTGTTTGCAAGCACTAAATGACTGCGCAGGAACTCGTGTAGACGCGGCCAGGTCCCTGGTCGTTGCGTTCGCTCCCTTCCACCCACCCATCCTGCTCTTCGCACGTTAAAAGCAGAGGGCCTGATGCTTTCTGGGTTTATTAATCTTTTCCCTTCCCCTCGCTCAACAGCGGCTGGATGTAGTTTTCGAGATGACCCTTACATTCATCACAACGCATTTGCACAAAGCCATTTTCATTCCTTGCACTTCCATCAATTCTCCAAGTTTTCCACCCTAAGCCGTCTGGAGGCCTCACACTTTATCCCCCCGCGCCCCCAGTATAACAACCGTGCTAATGCCCTTCATCGCCTCACCCCTCTAGACAGGCCGTGCGATTCGACAGAAAACGTGCCACAGACCATTTCTTAACACAGTTTATATACATTTTTTAAATTCAGGTGTTTTAATGTCCAAAAAGAAGAGAGAAATTATTATTCAACCACTGAAAAAAGGAACTTCCTGATTTTCCAAAGTCAGAAAGCATCGGCTGCTTGACTGGATGGGTCATAAAGCACTGGTCCATAAATCCAGCTCTCGTATATGGGAAACCCACGAACCTTGGCCTGAAACACAGCTTCTCGGTTTTTTATAGTGTGAAGAACATTTTAATAGACATAGTGTCTTGTGGACACCCTCGCCCCCAAGCCACTTTGCCACTGTATAAAAGCCACGTGGTCTCTAACAACCATAATTGACATGGAAGTGTAATAAAAGAAAAGCATTTAGCATATTTTTGGCTCCTCTAAAGCAATCCAGCAGCTGGAAAGGAGGGAAGCCAGGACCACGTGAGTAGCCAGACAGGCTGGGGACAAAGATGCTGATCACTTGTCCCTGGGTAACAAAGGCTTCAAGTTTGATTGTCTGACAAGGAGATGTGGCTGTTTCAATTTTGGGACTGTGATCTCCCGTTCACTGAAAGACAGTCGCTGCTGTAACGGAGGCGCTTTCTCCGCGCGCTGCCGGGTGTGTTTCGGGATGCCGGGTCGGGGCTGGTTCTTCCCTTCCATTTCTAATCTGCTTTTCGCGTGTCTGACTGCCAGCCTTGCATTGCATTGTGTTTTGTCCTCCCTTTAATAGACATTAGCATGCTGCTGCTACCTCCAGTCTGAGGGCGTGAGTCACGCCAAGACTGCATACGCAGCCATTCATTTAGAATTCAACTAAGAGTTCTCACACCCAAATAAAATCGTGGAGAAGGTCTATCTGCTTGGAAATCTTTACTGAATCGTACACAATAGCTCTCGCCCCGTCCAGCACCAGCCCGGCCTGCTCTGACTGCGTCTGTTAAGGCCTCGATCCATTGAGAGAATGGAAAATAGTCTGTTGGGGCTGGAAAACATCTGCGCATGGGCCCACATCTGCATCAGGTCCCAGAGCGCGTGTTGGTGCATGGGCTGCTTTAAAGGTCACCCCCCAAAAACCACGTTTGGCAGTGGCACAAAGCCCAAAGAGGAAGGAAGCTGAAGGAACCCCAAAAAGAGGGTTGCACAGCAATATACAGGAGACTCCTTCCAGGACAAGTGGTTAGGGGCTGCACCATCTCCCGGGGGGAAGGACCGACTTCCCCTCTAAGAAATAAACTTTTGGATAATCTCATAAACATATAAAGCTTTCTGAAATCCTGAAGCCCTTCTTCACCTCACCAGTGGCATGCATACTGCCGCAGGGCAGGGGTGGTCCACCGGTGGCATGCATACTGCAAGCGGCATGGACAGCCTCGGTGTGGCAGACCGAGGACAGGGCAGGGAGCTGGGAGCAGAGCAGCAGATCAGGCAGGGAGCACAGGGCAGGAAGTAGAAAGCAGAGCAGCCGATCAGGCAGGGACCAAAAGCAGAGCAGTGGATCGGGCAGGGGAAGGGGATCAGAGTGGCGCTGAGGGAGGGCACAGGGCTAAAGGCTGCCCCCCACTGCCGTGGGGCTACGGCGTCCCTCCGTTAATTATGCACTGCAAAAAGAGTCTTTCTATAACGTGCTGCCTTGCGCGGAGAACTAAAAAGCCTCCTTGGCGCTCCCAGATGCCAACAGCCTGCTCCGAGCCAGGCTTCACGAAGGAATTTCTGATCACGGCGGGAGACGAGTTAGCAGCTATGAAGCAGATTACAAGTGACAGGTCAAGCTAGGCAAGGACAAGCGGCAAAGAGCACCGCGCTGCCTCTGAAAGGTTAGACCTCGCTAGATTACTTGCAGTGACCCACGTCACCCAGTACCTGCCTCCTCCAGACAACACAGCCCCCGGGATTTCAGCTTCGCCTCGCCTGGACTTCATCCCACGCCTCTCCCTTTCCCCGGCCTCCCTCTACTCTGGCGTTACCCCACGCGTGGGATGAAGCGAGCGCGGCAGGGACGGCGCGCCGTCACTTGCTCGAGGAACAAAGCAAGCATTTTGCCGTGCCCCGTGCCTCTTTTAAAGAAGCCGTCTTTTCTTTTCTCGACATACCACTTCCACCGGAGTGGCGACGCTCATCAGGTGCTGGTGCTGGTTAGGTCGGAGCCTCTGCCGTCTGCTCCACAGCTAAGAAGCTCTCGCTGCTGATGCCAAGAAGCAGCTTATCTGAACTCTGTCCTGAAGTGACACTAGGCCAATAAATATTTGGGTCCTGCCTGATCGCCCTCAGTCCTCCGCACTTACTATCACTCGATCAAAAGGCAGTCTGTAAAGCCCTGTTATTATACACGCATCCTTTTTTGCTTATCAGGTGACTGGTTTATCAGACAGAAGTCACCAAAGCGCATGGGGGACTCTACATAAGGCTGTACGAAGTGGTGTTGTAGCTCAAGCACATGTCCAGATATTAGAGTCTGTACCTGGGCTACAAGGAGGCTTGATAAGCTGATTCCCAATCGTGGCCAGGCCTGGTCTACAGAGGTTTGGAAAAGTCAGCACCGTTTTTGCAAGAAGTGGGATGAAACAAGACTTCCAGCAGGTGCAAAGTCTGGGAAGCCTAGAGAAGACGAGGTCCTTGGCGTCAAAGAGCTTCCAGTCTATGTCAGACCCCAGAGTCGCAGCACAAGGACGAGGGTGGAGGGTAAGATAACGATTATGCAAGCAGCTGAGACTGGCACACATCTGGCGCGAGTCCTCTCTGTCTCCCCAAAATTAAAATGTTTGTCTACATGGTCACGAAGGCAATGAAGGAGGCCTGAGCAAGGGAGGAGAGACACCAGAAGCAGTGATGGCTAAGGGAGGCCAGGCCGGGAGGAACGCTTGGCGCGCTGGAGGGACCGCGAGCCCTCCAGACACGAGGGGCTGCACGGGAGGCAGCGGTGCGAATGCTAATTTGCCCTGGCGCTGTGCAGTACATAGTCATGAAGAGATGACCTAGGAGAAGCAGAAGTTATTAATAGTAACTGCCAGCGCTGTGCTACCAAGAGAGGACGAGATGGTCTGGATTAGCAGTCTGCAGCAATCTGGGGACGCATGGCTCCTCTCTTCAGGCGTGCACCGACAGCCCGTCACCCCGCTCCCCCGTACTGATCGCTGCCAAAGCAGAGGCTCTTGCAGCTTCTGCCACGGCTCCGCAGCCACCTGCATGTTGGACTCTCTTGCACGCGCCCCTGTGCAACGAGCCCGGAGCTCTGTTCTGACCACTCGGACACAGGCTGCAGTCCCCACGTCCTGACAGCGCTAACATGACGGGGCGTGGGAGCCCTTCTCCAGGGGACCCGAGACCAGCAAGGTGGTGCAAGCGACTCAGAGGCAGAAACAGAAGATGTATTCCTCGTGCACCGGTCCACAGCATGGATGACAAAGGGGAACAAGGTGACCCTCAAAAGCGTCCTTGCAAGCCCCAGCATCGCAGCCAGAGCAGATCCCACCCTCTCCAAGCCCTGAGAAGTGGGCTGCCATGCTGCAGATCTCTCCTTGTCAGGCAGCCGGGGCTCGTGGACAGTCTCTGGGCAGCCTCTGGCAGCTTCCTCGCCACCAGCTTCATAGGCCAAGGGTCCACTCACTTAGTCCCCTCTTCCCAGCCTGTGGCTTAGCCTGGAAACAGTGAATTATTAGCATGGTTCCAGCCCCCAGCAACCAGCTCCGTGTTGTTTCCTCGCGGGCCCTTTATCCGTACCGCTGTTTGACCATCCCTGCCTTGGCTTGCTTAATAGTGCGCCATAAACCCACGGAGTCATGCGCTGCGCTCACAAATAATACCCCACCTATTTCCCAGTGCCTTGCAGCTGTGTCCCGCGCTCCGGGAAGGGGGTATCCCTATCTCCTAGCCTGTCGCATGCAGCCTTCCCCCACTCGCCCTCCCGGGCCCAGTGATGCAGATTTCTCCAATGCACAACGGTGATCCCGATCCCGTGACCACCCGGCCAGGACAACGGGCTGAGGGGGCAGATCCGGGCCAGCCACATCCAAGACAGGGCTGCAGGTGAATCGGAGGCTTTGCCTCTGGACCCCCGAGACCCCCACCCTCGGAAAACAACCGGGAGCTCATCCGCAAGCCAGCGCCCGACACGAGCCCGACACTC
Organism: Alligator mississippiensis; assembly: GCF_030867095.1. Classification (NCBI taxonomy): domain Eukaryota; kingdom Metazoa; phylum Chordata; order Crocodylia; family Alligatoridae; genus Alligator; species Alligator mississippiensis. The sequence continues at coordinate 75,711,744 of NC_081833.1, forward strand.
GTGAACCTTGGAACGAACTTTTCCTTACGCAGCAGCACAACTTCTGTGAGCGTCCCGCTCCGAGACGAAGTGCTCGGTGGCTCATAAACCCAAGGAAGTCAATGTTTGAACCTCCTGGATTTAGGCATTTTGGTTCAAGGCAGTGTTCATTTTTTGCAATTTTAAGCTGCGCAACTAGACTGCCGCCGGTGCATTTTAAAGCCATTCTTAACTTAAGGCCAGAACAAAACAGTGTAAAAAACAGCAGTCTGAAGGCAAACGGCAATGTTTTTAGATACCGCTCCACCCAGCCAAAGATCCATCGAGTGCAGATGTTCGCATTGCAGCTGAAATCTGTTGCGACGGCCGACAGCGAGGGATCAGCTGCGTTGACCCAAAGGGACGTGGGAAAAGGGCTGGGGTGGGGGCACAACCTGCCTTCTGCTCGTGTCTGGCTGCGCTCAAGCACAGGTGAGCAAGGCTTTCTAACCAGGAGCAACGGAGCTGAGCAGCGCCAGAGCTAGCGCATCCTCGGTATTCGCTATAAAGCCCTGTTTTAGACAGGCCTCTATCTCCGCACGTTGGGCTGTAACTCTGCCTGGCTCCCCTGACCCCACGCAGGCCGCAGAGCTGGGTTCAGTTCCTGCCCCGTAAATCACATGTACCCTTCGCACGGTCTTGGTCCTTTCGGGCAGACGGCACGGACCCGAGGCGCATTTTGTTCTCTAGTCTCACGCGCAACGGACCCCAATGATTTAGCCTGGAAGCCACACACCACACGGCACCCCTCACCCTGGAGTCACGGGCTGCCACGCCGAGCGCATTGATTACGGCGTGCTAATTTACATTCTAACTGCTCCGCTCCCATTGTATCAGTCCCGGTGAATGGAGGCATTGTCTCGCGCGGCGCGCTCGGCCCCGGCGAATGGGGGCCCTGTCACTACCGAACAACAAAAACAAAGCCCCAGCGCCAGTCCATTAGCATCCAAGGGGCCGGGAGCCCCCGCTGTCAGCGGCCGGATTTTTTGGAAACGAGGGCAGCGAAACAAATGGACTAGAAGCAAACCCGCGCAGCCAGGCCGGTCGCCCCAATTAAACCAGAGCCCCGCCACGGGCAGCCCCACGCGTGGCACACCGGGCACCCGGCAACGTCACGTTGCAGCTGGGGTCCGACAACCGTGCAGCGCCTGCGCTTGCCCCAAGTCTGACCCGACTCGCTCGCTCGCTCGGGATTGCAGCGGATGCCCACATCTGCTCGCGCGTGCACCGCAGATGTGGGATGCAGTGCTGAGAACTGCAGCAGCTGCCACACAGCCCGGCTCCAGCACATTTTCCATGGACGGAGGAGACGTTCTCACAGGTTTAAAATACATCAGGATGGGAACGAGCCAAGCGGCCTGAAAAAGCAGCTCCGACGAATGCCAGAGACCAGGCGCCCTTCTAGCCGTGGCTGCGCGAGGGTAGCTCTGCTCCGTCTTTCGACAGATGTCAGGAATGTGACTGGCACCGCGGCGCTGGATGATAAACGCAGACCTCTGTGTTCGAAGGATGCCTGGGCTCTCGCAGAGCGGGCACGCCGCCACCCATTTTCCATTACAGCAGAATCTGTGCTCGACTCCTGGACCGAGGGCTTTGGAGAGCTCTGCCGGTTTGTTTATCTGCGGGGTCATTTCTCTAACGTTTCATCCGAGGAGAATCTCCCAGCTACTCAGTATTGCCTTTAGCTTTTCTCCGGCGGCCTACGAGACGCGTCCTCCTCTCCCGCAGGCCCGATCCAGCGGGAACCTTTCAGCCGCCCTGCCCCAGCCGGCACTGCGCTGCTTTAGGCAGGGTAAACCAGGCGGCGCGGCGCCTTTAGCAAGCCCCCGGTCTCCGAATCCAGCTCGGAGCTCCCCTCCTGGTTTTCGAGGCTTCCCCACGCGCTCCCTCCACTCTGCCCTGCTGCATCCTCTTCTTCTCACCTCTTGGCCTCCTCCACAGCTGGCAGCTGTCCATCCCTGCCTGCTGCCACAAATTCCTCCCCTGCCTGCCTCCCCCAGACTGTCACCGCCTCAATAAATCTCCCTTTTACCTCCGCTTGGGAGACCGATGCATTTTGCACGGGGCCCTCAGAAGGATGCAGCCACGCAGAAGTATGCTGCGCCGCAAGGAAACCGGAAAGGACAAAAGCAAGGGCCTGTCCCACACAGGCGAGTCTGCAGCGGGTCCGGATGGGGCAGAGACCCGGACCGCTTTATTTCCACGTGCATCCTATAGGCGCCCACAGCCCAGCTAGTGCCAATGCTCCCTTGCACGGACAGGCTGGGACTTCAACCCCAAGAGCTCATTCTAGGTCGTCCATACAGGTTTCCTAGCAAGCGACCGCGAGCCCAGCCGGGAGGTACGAGCGACGCTGGCACTGGCCAGCACGGTCACTGGCCATTTTTACGGAGCTGCAGTTCTGGCGGGTCACGTGAGAGCGCCGAACCGGCCGCTTTCCAGGTGGGAAAACAGCAGCCCTGTACCGAGGGCCTGAGTCCATCTGAAAGCTGCAGGGATGCTGCCCTGAGCTCGGGAGCAACCCAGAGCCGGGCAAAAAGTTCAACAGAAAAGGCACTGGATGACGCTAAATTCTCTCTTAGTCTTTTTGAGCATCCCAGGCTGCCCTGGGACAGTAACGTGGAAATCAGGCCAGAAAAAGTATAAGGAGATGCAGGTTTTGATTCGTGCTGCAGGAGAGATTTCAGGAGGATGCATTTCAAATGAAAGTTAGGTATCCAGATAACCAGACTTTTGCAAAAATGCAGTTGGTCTAATAAAAGAGATCACCCCTACCACGAGTTCTGGTTCCCCCTTCAAACTTTGAAGCTTGGGAGGGAGGTCTTGTATAAATAGAGCAAGCCTCTTCTAGAAGCACTGGGCAACCCTCGTTCCCGGGACCGGACCGATCCTAGGACAACGTGTTACACTTGGTGTCTTTTGTCTCTTGCTGCGGGGACAGCATTTGTGGGCATTTCACAACAATGGGACAGCAGTGCTCCAGCACCGAACATCTGCATATCAATGTTCGCCTCTCCCCTCCACCCTTCCAGCCAGAGACCATAATCTTCGCTTTGTTCTGTGCCTTCAGGCCTCACCGAGTGAAAGCCCAGTTATGCAATCCCTATTCATGCCCTTTAAGCCATGAGAACATTTTTGTAGTCCAGGACAGAAAAGGAGGGGCTGGGGAAGGAAAGGGAGAGAGGTGGTTAGAAAGTTAAGGAACAAGGCTAGTGACATACTGCACTGACCTATTTTCTCTTCTTCCCTTTCTGAAATCTCCGAGGTAATCAATGCTGATTCATCACGCAGGAATCCAAACAATAGGGAAACCTAATTAATCAAAGCACGTTCGTTTGAAACCAGTTGTTTCTTGAAACATATCGTTCTCTGCACGCACGCGGAGCGGCGTCGCGCGCGTTTCCACGCCCCGCGAGGGCAGGCTCCTCCTGCCGAGGCGGCCGGCAGGCCACTGCTCCATGTCAGCGCGACTCTGACGGGCTGCAAAGTAGAAAATGTTTAACAGTGGTAGCAGCAACTTTCTGTGTTACGGGTGAATGGTCTTGAGTGTAAAGACCAACAGGGCTTATATTAACTGAGCTCTGTTTAGCTGCCAGCAGTGCTGGAGGGATGGCTGGTACTCCCGACTTCTGCAGCGCAGCACCAGGCCATCGCTGGGAGGGCACTGGCAGGGGAAGGGGAGCAGGGAAAGCCGAATGAATGTATCAGGGCTGGATTTCTTCCCTTCATTTCTTGCGAGGGAAAGGCGACTTTCCAGGGGAGGGAAGGTGAGATGCATTGCAATGCTGCCGCCCCCCTCCTTCCCTTTTAAGCGGATATCTGACCCGGCCCCATCTGCTCCGACTTTGTTCAAATTCCATTACTCCATCGGCTCCTTTCCTGCTAAAAGAGAGGCGTCTGGACCCGGCAGCGCGGAGCCCGGCTCCCTGCAGACTCCAGCCATGCGAGTTAACCGGAGCTATGTGGAAGCTAAAGCCTTGAGAATTCAAGCCTACATGCATCTGGCAGGCAGGAGTTATTTAGGACAACGGGGGATAGTTGTGCATAGCGAGGATGGGAGGCACACGGCGCGGCGCGGCGCGGGCTTCGGGTACCACAAATCGAGCCCAGACCCAGAGCCACAAACCGCCCGGCCTAGAGTTACCTGGCAGCCATGAGACCAGTCTACGCTGTAAAGACAATGGCAGTCAGGGCTCTCTCACAGCCAGGTTTTTATTTTATTCTCGAATCGGCCATATATTAAGGCATTTATAGCACGCTCCTCACAGTGCAATCGGAGCACCTGTTGCACCAGCTAAATCCCTCGGGGTTGCAGTACGTGAACGGGAGCTGCAAAGGTGTTTGCGCTTCTGTAGGCTAGCGCATCCCCGCGCAACTCCAATCAGCAGGGATCGAGCCTGGCCCGAGAAAGAAAACCTGCAAGGCCGCCCGCCCCTTTGCTCAGGCTCTTCCGAACAAATGATGGGAGAAATCGTTTTCCAACACAGAATGACTGCAAGAGCAGGGACCGTGTTGCACGGTTCGAGCGCCCGGGAGCAAACATTAGCAAAAGGGACCATGATTTACCAAGCTTATATTTAAAAAAGGAACAAATAAAAAGTTATTAGGGTTTGCTGCGCTCTCCAAAGAAGAAAACGTATGCCAGCCTCCAGGAAGGCCCCTCGCCTTTCCATAAGTTGACTGCTTTTTTAATTTAAGGACACTACTGCTGACATTTAGTCTTTGGAGGAGGTATTTTGTACTCGCTTCACATATGCCGAGCTGAATGTAAGAAGAGTTTTTTTCCTTATAGCACTATTAAAGTGTAATTTGGTAGCCAGCCCTTCGAATAGGCTGTGGGTAGGTTTATTGTATTTCATGGTTTCTTTGCCATGAATAAGAGCCATTCTTTTGCTTTACTGAAAAACAGGAGCATGGAAGGTAACAGAACCCAAGCCTTGATGTTAAAGGCAATCTGATACAGGTCTATAAAATAAAAAAAACAGGGAGGAAGGTAAATTAATTTCTGCCGGAGAGGGCAAACACATGGGCTCGAGACAAGCGTCTCTTCTGGTCAAAATGTATTGCACGGTGGACGATCTCAAGGCCAGCTATAGAGATTTAGGCTGGCAGGGGGGTGAAATCAAGGCCTGCTGTGAATGAGGAATTTCTTCTGCTGAACTGAAAAGCAGACAACATCGAAAAAGCAATGACATGTACGGTCTTGTGTGTGTGAGTCACTGCAGTGGCCTCTGCAAAGTTAATAAGATCAGCGATGAAGCAGTGAGTAACTCAAGAGTAAACTGTCAAACAGTTACCAATTTAATTTGATAGGCTGGGCATTGTAAGGGAGATTCAGTGGCTGCTTGAGTACAATGAGGCACTTAATGGCCGAGAGTACATCATTTTTGCTCGGTAAACTGTGTGTCAAACTCGAGACACAAATAGATTTTCGCTAGCCAGCTCAGCGCCTGTATAAACATTTCTTATGACTGGAGCGGCGGCGCATTATAGCTCTGAGAAAGCCCGTGGGCAGGGCAAGGGCCGGACACGCTCAAAGTGCACGCCCGCAGGGAAAGGAGGACGTCGAACCGTTCTTCGGTGAAGAATATCCCCAGCTTTAACGTTGCCGGTTGTAGCGGTGCTGGTCTAAGGACGCAGGCAGACACGGTTCTTGGGGTAAATGCGGTATCTTTTATCAGGAGTTGGAAACATGGTTCTCTGCAAGCTTTCGGGTACGACCACAAAAGAGTTTGTACCCCCAAACTTGCAGAGAACAATGCTTCCAACTCTTGAGTTGGCCGAGAAAAGATATCACATTTACCCCAAGAACCTCGTCTGCAAATGCGATACCTTTTACGACACCAACTCCAGAGCTGGAAACATTGTTCTCTGCAAGCTTTTGGGAACCACCACCAAAGAGTTTGTACCCAAAAGCTTGCAAAGAACAATTTTGCCAACTCCTAATAAAAGAGATCACGTTTACACCAAGAACCTCGTCTGCCCAGCTTTAACGACCTAAATGCACCCGCTTACGGGTTCCGCTCCCCAAAAACGAACCGGCGACGTCTGATCGTCCGCGGAGGCCAAAGCCTTAACCCCAACCTTGAGAAACGTTGCTTCGTGGCTCTCAATGGTTCGAACTGACAATGCGCCGATACGAACAGACGCTCCCCAGCAGTTTCTCAGCCTTTCAACAGGACTGCGTAGGCGTTGAATTCTGAAGCTAATCACCTTAGCAACGGCTCTAAACATATGTGCAGTGACATCAGCTGATTTTTGAAAGCTGTAAATAGAGGATAATAGCACAAAAAAAATTCTGGATTCAAGCCAAGACCTGAAAAACCATACTATTAAGACACTGCCTGTAATTCGATGTATGCAAACTTGTTTGTATCCCCCCCACCCCAAAATCGGTATAATTATACACCTAACAACAATTAACGCATAACGCGGTTGGCTAACTGTCCTTGTGCAACTTGCTCGCGGTTTTAAGAAATAGCCCGAAAGAGCGTGGATTTGGGAGAAACCCGCTGCTCCAAAATGAGACGGGATCTGGAAGCGGTGCCGGGAAACAGAAAACAGGCTGAAAGGAAAAATGGTACAACACAGCCTTGCACACCTGACAGGGTACAACACACAGCCTTGCACACCTAAAATGGTACAAACACAGAGCCTTGCACACTTAAAATGGGCGAGTAACACCCTTGCTTCCAGATAAAAGGTAGGCCACTTGCAAATGCACAATCATCTTGTGCAACGAGGCTTTTGGGGGCATTGGTGAATTTTGCCGTGTTGACTAATGCACGCTGGACTCCGTGCCTGTTTATCAGTTATGGCAAAAGTCAGGTTGGAGAGCAGATTAACACGACGGGCTGCTCTGGGCACCCAGCAAGGAGCCCAGCAAAAATAAGGAGGATGAACTCATTCGGAGAAGGCCAGGCTGGCAGGCAGACAGCTTGAAAGGCTCGCACCGACCAGAAGTACTTATGTTTGGGACCTCGGTCATTAAGATCTTTAACTGTCAATTTAGAGAGTCTTCCACTCGCCCACCAGAGTACGGCACGCAGACAATATCCTTTTTGTTTTCCCTGCTGTATTTTGACCCATATTTCTAAAATTTATGCTGAAGACCGCGTGCCCTGGCCGGCTGAAACAAGCCCCCGCAGTGCCTCCGTGTATGGAGCTGGCATCCTGAGAAGGAGCCGGAGAAGAGGGGAGAAATGGACTTAATAGGATTTTCAAATGTCAAAAAATATCTTTAGCAGCCCCATTTGCACAGCGCCTTAGTACTCACTGAACTTGAAAGCGAAATTTGCTGTGCAAAGAACACAGCTCGCATGCTAAATGGACCCGAGAAACAGCGCTGCTACAGCACAAAACCATCACACGCATTCACTCCTTCTCCTAGCAATTAACCCTCAAGAACCTCGCTGCTCCCTCCCCTGCAATTGCAGAAGAGACCCAGGAAGGAAGATGCGTGTTGCTCTGCAATTTGGATGTATTATTCATCTTTGAAGAAACTAGCTCCAGGAAAAGGTGTGCAACGGTCCACCCCGCTACCCACCAAGGATCCCTTTACAAAGCATCTCGCCCTGGGAGCATTTTTAAAGGAGATGGTAAAAAGCCAAAAAATAAAAAATAAAAGCACCTTGGGTGAAAGAAGGGGCTTGCTCATAGCGCCTCTTCCCGCGGCGTGCGGTGTCATCTGCTCCGCACCAGCGGCCGAACAACCCAGAGCTGGAAGCTTTTCAGAGGCGCTTTGTGCAGGCCCTGATGCTACAGCCCTGGCTCGTGAAAATACCTCCACAGAAACAGAGCCCACGAGCTTGCCGGCTGGATCCGGAGAGACGTGCAGACAACTGAACACAGGCAAGAAGGCAGGGCTTTTTTGTTTCATCGTTTTGTTCATTCAAATGAGACCGCGACAGCCCCAAGAAAGAGGCCGTGTGCTGAGAACATCACCTACGCTGACCATTTAGCATTCGTGTCGCATGTGAAAATGCTCTCTCTAACACCCTGCAGATCTTGTCTTCTACCGAGAAGATCTGCTAAGTCCCAGGGAGTTATCGAAGATTTGAAGGTCAGGTGGAGGCAGAAGTCTATGAGAAACCGGCCTTAATCAGGGAAAGGCAACTCTCTGGTTCCTGCCTCTGAATCTGAAGGGGGTGTTTGTGCCCGAAAGCTTGCAAAGAAGAATTTTTCCAACTATCTGAGTTGGTCTAATAAAACTAATCGGTTGTACCCAAAGGACTGTGTCTGCCTATGTCCTTAGACAAACACGGCTACAACCCACCTCTGAATCTCGCACGCTCGCTGACTGATCTAAAGGGTGCCTGGATTACTCCCCATACACGTCACACAGGGGAAAGGGATGGCCCTCCGGCATGGCACCGTCTACTCTGGCTGGGATGATGTAGCTGGGGCTGGTCCTGCTTTAAGGACTAGATGTGACCCAAATTTTCCATGATTCGCTGATCTGCACAGGGAAAGCTGTGGTGACCCAGTGTCTCTGATGCCTCTACAAATTCAGAGTCTCTTGAAAACTGTTATGCCCCATGACGGCTCGGGGTCGGACTAGTAGTGCAGACGTGGGGTCATTTCACCTGACCCCAGGTATCTTTCCTGCTTGGTGCAGGGGGGTGGACCCAGCGATCTTCTGAGGTCCCTTCTGGCCTTACAATCTAGGAAACAGCATCCTGAAAGAGAAGGCGGCGTTCGAGCGGTCCAGGAATGATGCGAGGGGCCAAAATTTCTCTGGGTGATCTCTTTTATTGGACCAACTTCCTAGCTGGAATGGAGTTAGACAAGCTTTCAAGTGCAAGATGCTCTTCTTTAGGTCTTGCAGCATGTTGGACTCAAAAGCTTGTCTAACTCCACCCAACTATGCAGCTGATCCAATAAAAGAGATCACCCAGAGAAATTCTGGCCCCTCGCATAATTGCTGACCAAGACTTCCCATATCCCTGAAGAAGGGTGTTTGTGCCCGAAAACTTGCAAAGAACAATTTTACTGACTATTCAGGTGGTCTAATAAAAGAGATCACATTTACCCAAAGAACCTTGTCTATCCCAACTATGCACCTGGTCAAACTAAAAGACATCACCCAAAGAAATCCTTGCCTCTCCCTAGAGAGAAGGGAATTGTGACATTTTCTAGATCTTCCCCTATTTTTTTGCCCTTGTCCAGGGTTCAAACAATTGTACTATGTTAAAAATGATTAACTCAGGGGCGTTAGTCGGAGCACACGTGCTGCAGGACAAGACAAAGCGCCTGGGCAGCGTCAGGAAACGCTGCAGTCACCAAGCTCGAGCAGCACCAAATGATTGCACGTCTGAGGCCAGAGATCAGCAGATTTCTGGAAGGTCTGTCTGGCTTTGCACATTATTGTCCCCGGTCTGCTCCAGGTCAGGGGCCGAAGAGGGAGGGGGAGGAGATCTTTTTGCAAGTTCTGCAAAAAAAAAAATAAAAGCAGAGCTTTTCCTTTAAGACCCATTGCATCTAAGAGAGAGACTCCAAGCGCTTGCTCTGATCTGAAAATCTGTGCCTCATTGGGGCATCATTAACTGTGCAAGCATGGGTCATTGTGTCCAGAGATTATCCTCTCTCCCCAGGCCAAAAATAAGTGATTTGGACACTCGGCAGCTCTGAGACCCACCAGCGTAAGGAGAGTTTTCTTGGAAGCTGCTCTGCCGCTGGAGGGACTGAGATAGCGGTGCACATTTTTGGTCTTTGATCAAGGGAGGTGCCGAGATGCATGCTTCCCTCCCCTCCTCCCCCTGAATGCTGGGGTCCAAACCCCCCAGGAAAAAGCTGCTTAGGTTCCCACATGCAGGAGCTGATGCGGACGCTCCGATGTCGCAAGGGGATGGGGTAGAGCTGGCAGTGCCAATCCAGGACCATTTAGCAAAGGGGGCTCAAGGCAAAGCATCCTCCAGAGCAAGCTGTTTTTCTCCTGGAAACATCGGAGGCGTTTATATTGCTCCGCAGCTCCTGAGCTCAGCTTTCCAGGGGGACCCAACAGTTTAGAAACATTTCAGTTATTGCCCCATAAAACCATTAGTATTTCCAGACAGTTTGCATCCGAGCATGCTACTGATTCCTTGGGAATACCTTTGCAGGAAACGCTCCAAGTCACAGGGAGGCACTGGGGGGCTAAAGGGAACGAGTACGGTGCCAGGAGTCCCAGTCCTGACCGTGGCCAAGCTGCATGATGAGAACTTCAGTGCTCTCGGGGCTTAATTTCTGCTCAGTGCCCAGCAACTTTTGCCCGCGGGCCTTGGGGGGAGAGGGAGGGAAGTCCGGGAAGGGCGTCATGCTAGCAGCCTAGGCACACACCGAGGACATGCACACGGGACTGCCCGTGCCCTATGCCAACCCCGAGACTGGAAGAGAATGGAAAGGCACAGTCCACCTCTCTCAGGTCTCTTGTGGCTTCTTTGCTCACAAGTGCACAGCTCAGTGCAGGGAGCCAGAAGCGATGGCTGCGGGTGCAGAGGCACGCCTTGCACATGGTGTGAGCCGAAGACGCTAGCGCCAGCCCAGGTGCCTGGTCCAGAGGATGACAGGCCGATGGAGCACATGCAGGATGACCAAGAGGATGCAACTTCACAGGACCCAGCAAAGCGAGAGAGTCTGCAAGTCGTGCCTGGTCTGCGGCAGCTCCGGCTAAGCCGCGGGCTCAATGCATTTCCAGAGCTGCAGCCAGCGCAAAGGGAGAGCGGGACAGGTATGGTTTTAAGCGTAGGCAAACCTGTGGTGCAGGGGATGCGGGATGTGTGTGCAAGTGGAGAGGTGCTGCATTCGTGCTGTGCGTTGCTGGCTACCCGACACTACAGGTAGATAAAAATATTCCAAAGTTTTGAAGGGCCAACACCCCTGTGACCTTTGGGGGAGCTTCAGCCTGAGTCCCTTGGGCTTCCTCTTCTGAAAGGCTTCACAGGAATGTTGTAATTCAAGCACTGGCCTCTCCCCCCAAGGAGCCCGGCTCCGGTCAGGGGGAGGGGAGAGGAGTTTGGGATGAAGTAAGCGGCTATGCACGTGAGTTTGGAGGCCCTTTAAAGGAAGCTGCTTTTAGGTCAGGAGTCATCTGGAGCCCTATTACCCAGGAGCAGATATAAACAGAGTCTGCAACAGGCAGGACCACAGCCAGGCTTGCAAACCTCCTCTGGGACGTCCCTCCAGCCACGGGCATGGAGACGAGCAGCACTCACGCTGTGCTCGCTGCATGTTCCACAAGAGAGGACCGGACCTCTGCTCCAGTTCAACCCGCGGGCCTCAACCATCAGCCCCTCTCTTCTCAGGTATTTACACCTTTAAAAGCAACTAAGCACAAAATAGCATTCAAGCCGCCTCAGCAGCCCCTGGGGAGCTAGCTCAGATGTGCTCTGGCATTAACGGCATCATGGGACAGGTAAGGCAGTCACCCATGATTTATCACACTATCTCCCTATCTCATCAGGTAGCTAAATGGGCAGTCATCCTAATCCACTCTAAGGCGCTTAGGCTTTTCCTTGGTGCAATGTGATGCACGCTAAACCTCCACGCTCCCTTCCTGGGTGAGAAGCAGTCGCTCGGTTTGCTGCATGGAAGGACCTGAGCGTTTTCAGCTCGAGTCCCACTGAAGCTCCCAGCCATCCCCAACACATGCTTATGTCCTTGCAAGGTTTGCATATGGTTCTCTGTAAGGAAACTATGACGGACAGGGCCCCAATCACCTCTAGCCTGCTCATTCATGCCTCAAGTGCCCAGAGGGATCGGACACACTGCTGGAGGAAAGGGGCATCAGTAGGTATCGAGCAGAGGAGTGAAGGGCACAGTCTCTGAATCAGAAGTGCCTGGACTCTAAATCCTGGGCAAGTGGGAGAGGAACAGTGGGGAAAACCTCTGTCATGCCCAGTTCCCTCTGCCCTTCAGCATCCGTCCCCTGCCCGCGTGACACGGGGTGCTCAGCCAGTACATGGCAGTTTTTCTGTTCTGATGACCATCCTCGGTCCTGCTTGTTCAGCACCAAGGCCCGTTTGTCCCAAAGCTCCCGGGAGCTGCGGTGCACAGCAGCAGCGGGGTTTTAGCAGAATCCACCTATTTTTTCCAACTGAGGCACCCTCCTGATACCACAACACGCACGGTTATTTCAGCAGAGCTACAGGTCGCACATGCAGGGAGCTAAACCCCGGCAGCACGCTCAGGATGCGTCTCCCGGACATTCCCCAGGGTCACGGTGTCCAGGGGTGACCTGGTGAGAGTGACAGGCCAGTGGCCTTATAACCCTGCTGTTGTCCAGCCCTGCTTGGAGCAGCTGGCCGGGAGGGCAGTGAATGCAGCATCTGGGACAGGAGGGAGGTGAAAGCAGCATCAGGGCTTCCAAGACAGCCCTGCTTGGAAGCCAGAGACTGGGGCCGAGATGCTTCTGCTGCCTTAACATGGCTATTTTATTTTCACACTGAACAAGGCCTCAGCCACCATCTTCCTGGAAGCTCATCACTGTCTGGAGGTGTCCGGTCATCCCCCCCACCCCGTACACCTGACTCCCCCCAACTCGGCGTCTCCACAGTTAAACAGCAGGTGATGCTACCACGCGATGCGCTAGCTGTGCACGCTGGCTCCACCAGCCTCGCACTCTGTAGCCGGGGAGAACTGCTGCGGTTTCCCCACGTTGCTCACTCTGCTCGCATAAACGCTTCACTCGTCTCCTTTACGCTCCTCAGACAGGGCTGATCCTGCCTTGAGCAGAGGACCGGACTAGACGTGACCTTGTGAGGCCCCTTCCAGCCCTGCTGTGTTAGGACTCTGCTCTTTGCCGGCAGGCTTGCAGCGCGATGGGGAGATGCGAGTGCTGAGCCAGCCTCCACGTCGCTAGCTCCGGGACAGCAGCATGGTACCCATGGCAGGGTCCTGCATGGGCAAACCCAGCCCCGCTGAAGCAGCCACAGCTACCCCATTATCAGTGCGGCACAGCTACAAGGGTGCACTTGGCCACGCTGCAATGGCAATGGGGACACACGCAACAGTGAATGCACAAATCCTGCCCGTTCACTCCGCAATGGATCCTGCTTCCTTTATTTGTAAGCCAAAGTATTTACAAGACCCTATTACTCCTAAACCCTTTGGCTACCAGCAGCTCATCCTGCATTTCAGGACCCTGCCACTTGCTTGGACTGCAGGCTCTTTGGGGCAGCGAGCACTTCTCTCCGTGCATGAGGACACAGCACAGGGGCCCCTGGGCATCGCCATCCTAGAAAGGTGAAATGCCTACACACCTATCTGCTACCTAGCCCTGACCTGCTTCATCCCATCCCCTCCTGGAAACCTTCCAGTACCTGCTCTTTACTTCCAACAGCTTGCGTGGCCTCCTGTGAGGGTGTAGGGGCACTCTGTCATCCCACTGTCTTTCTGGGCAGAGCTGAAGTTAGCTGTCCATCAAGTGGTGTCCTGTAGGACTGCTCTGCCGGGGGGGGACACGACCCTGTGGGTGAAGGACAAGGCTGTCCAGACCCGGGCTGTCTTGCCCTACTTGCTGTGCGACGCTGGGCATTTCGTTCCCCCAGGAATGCTGCCGCTGCATTCATTCACTAATGCACGTAAGCCCAGATTCTCATCTGGAAATGGAGATCACAAAGCAGTCACGCACATGACCTTGCAGCATCTACACACGTGATTTTTATCCACTGCAATCCTCAAACCCCTGCTCTTAAATACCTCTTAGCCTAGGACTGCATTGCTCCCAGCCCTCTCCCTTCCCATCGCACTGACGGCCTCAATCATTTCTTCTGCATCGATCAGTAACCTGGTATTTGCTTTCTCCTACTTGCATTCTCCGCATGGGCTACTCATCACTCACTTCCAGGGACAGAGTCAGCTTGAAATCCACTGCTTTCTAGACCGCTGTCTGTAGCAGCCCCTGGTGCTGCACCTGCATTTTGGGGCCTCTGTGGTTTTACAATCCTGTTTTCCATCCCTTTCAAGGTCTCTCTCCTTCCCACGACAGACGTGCGCCAATGGGGAGGGTCCGAGGGATGCAGGAAAGGTCTCTGGACATGCAGTGCCAAAAGCACCCGGCGCAGTCCCTCAGGGGACTCCCCTCCTCTTGCCACGGAGGCGAGGGGCTGGGGTGGCGCGGGCGCTGAGGCACATGGTTGACAGCCCAGGGCTCCCAAACGTGAAGCCGTAGCGTGGCCTGGCAACAAATCTGTGAATTCTGCTAAATACCTTGTCACAAGGATGCAGGAAAGGACTGCAGAGGCTGCTCGGGAAAGGCAAGAGCTGAGCAGCAGGCCCAGGGAAGCAGCCCTACGGCTGAGTTCAGGCTCAGGGTTTCTTCCAAACCTCAGAAGTCTGCATGCTCTTTGGGACGTGAAAATGCACATCCCGCTGAATCAACCACTTGAGGCACTACTTCCCAGGTGGGTCCATGTACTGGTGTGTACTGGGAAGGGGCAGAAGGTGGACCCCAAAACTTGGGAATAACTCAGCACGCCCATCTGCTTATCCTTCCCACAGTCGCAGAGAGTCAAGGCATTGTCACCCGTCTACTCCATGAGTGAATTTGGACCTAAGATACACCTTACAAATTTCAAAATGCCAATTCAGGTCAGAAGTCCTAGCTGGAAAGACTCGCGCTGGATATCCACACACTGGGGCTGCTGGTTGGCATTTAAAAAGGCCATGTCCAACCACTTTTTTTCTTCTTTTTTTTTGCATAATACAAAATATATTTTACCATATGTAAAATTCATTTGTGTAGTTGCACACCCTGGTAGACTTGAATGGGCAAAGGAGTATTTCAACTCCCAGTGCAATTTATTATTTAAAAGCAGTAAAATTACATTGCTGATAGGAGAGCACAGAGTGGAGAGAAGCAATGATGTAATGGGTAATAGTACTCCGGTTGCTGTATGAAACACTCTGTACATTAGCGTGTTGGCTAGGGTGGTTGCTCCTATCAATTATTTATAGTCTGCTGGCACACAGCCTGGATAGGGTCACATCGCTGAAAGCTAACTTTATCTTCATTGTTCCCAGCCTCCTGCCCAGCTGTCACTCTGTTCACTAATTTAATACACTCTCAGAGCACTGGAAAAGGACGCAAGATTTTTGTTATATTCTGTCCCCCTCCGAGCCAAAAGATTTATATATGCATTTTTGCTGCTAATTGAAGGGTTTTTAACAGAAAGAAGTATTTATCTTGCTTAAATCAGCAAGTTATTCTCTCTTTTTTTCTTTTTTTTTGAGAGAGAGAGATCCCGGCACAATCCCTGAGGTCACTGTCCTGGCAGCTCCAGAGCTGCCGTCTTCTCCAGACGGGTCCTTTCGCGTGCGGCCTACTTCAGCATCACTGAAATGGTGGCTGCGAGTCAGCTGTGCTGCAGAGGTGGACCGTGCCTGTTAAACACCGTGCCAGATGAAGGGCAGACTGCATTGCACATTCAGTTTCTTTCATATCACAGCAAAAACTATTCAATTATTCATGTGAGCAGGGTCTGGTGGGGAAGAAGGGAGAGCTCTGCAGGTGTCCAACACAACCAGAGCTCCTGGATAATATTTCTGCTTCAGTCCACAAATCCAGAAATTCAGAAGTGAGGTTTAACTCCTCTGAATGTCACTGCAGGGGGAAGAGCGGTACAATGCCGAGGATGACACTCTGCAGGTTAGAGCCCTGGCCTTACCGTGCACGAATACATGGACACAATATTCATTTAAGACCGTTAAATCCCGCATCCCTTTAGAGGTAAAACTGGGCCATTCATCTGAATCCACTGCAAGTCTCTGTAGGGCTTGTTTTCATTCACTTGAAAGATGGAGTTTCTTGATTAGTCATGAAGTCTAAATTGGATTTCTATCCCTATTGAGATGATATAACTGTCCATAAATTTGCTGGGGAGGGGGGAGGAAGGGGAAGGATAGTGTAGCTGAACACAAGTCGTAATAGAAAGCCCTGAAATAAAGAGAGATGCAAGTTAACACTCACTCCTGAAAACTTTTTACTTATTACAAGTAGTGCTTGGGAAGGCTGCGGTGCGGGGCTGGATTTCTCATCAAGGCACTGCTCACCTTATCCGTTATAGATTTCACAGATGTTTAGGGCTGGACGGGACCTCAGCAGATCATCGAGCTCGACCCCCGGCCCCTGCCAGTCTACAAGTCAAAGGACAAGGCTTACCCCGGGAGCTTTTCAAGACCTGAGACATGCTACTTAAACTAACTGTTAGCCTGGCTCAATATCTACATTAAAAAAAGCCATCTGACTCCTTCCTGCCAGCTGTTTCAGGGCCTCTACCACTAGCCATATAGATGCTACATTGGAAAATCCCCCTTGTTAAGACAGGTGTCACGAGGTGAGCTTTTTTTGCCCCATTTCATAATTACCTGATCATCCTAACATGCCTATTAGTTCACTGAATGATAGACTCGTAGAAAACGAGGGCTGGAAGGGAGCTCAGGAGGGCACATCTAGTCCAACCCCTGCTCAAAGCAGGACCAGCCCCAGCTGTATCATCCCAACCAAGGCTTGTTTACCCGGGTCGTCAAAACCTGCAAGGACGGACGGAGACTTCACCACCTCTCTGGGTAACCTGTTCCAGTGCTTCACCACCCTCCTAGTGAGACAGTTTTTCCTAATATCCAACCTCAACTTCCCTTCCTGCATTGTGAGCCCATTGCTCCTTGTCCTGCCGTCTGCCCCCACTGAGACCAGCCCAGCTCCGTCCTCTTTGCAGCCCCCCTGCGGGGAGGTGAAGGCTGCTATTCAATCCCCCTCGGTCTTCTCTTCTGCAGATTAAATAGGCCCAATTCCCTCAGCCTTATTTATTCTGGAGAAGAGAAGAAAAAAGCTCACCTTGTTACACAAGATGGATTTCCAGTGTAGCACTGATACCAAACCATCCTCCTTGGGGTTTAATTCTGATTCTGAGATCAAGGAAAGGTATTTTTCAGGGCTCCCCCTTCTCCGAAAGGTCTAAAACTGAGGTTGGTTGCATTTTTTTTTTATAACTTAATAAACTGGCCGATATCATATCAAGTACCGAGCCATATACGGATGTTATCTGGGCAAATAAAGATTCTGATAGTCATAGAGCACAGTCAACCTCATTAAAAAGCCTGCATCTGCACAAAAAGGAAGCTGCCTTTGAAAAAATACAGGCGCAAGAGGAAGCAAGCTCATTATTTATGTGACAAAAACAAGAGGCTCGTGTAATAAACAGCCGAAAGACCTCTGGCTTCAGCAGAGATGTGATTTCCAGCCGTTATTGTGACAAGGGCTGGAAACCTGGCATTGCATAACTGCAATTATTTTGAGGGCCCTTTCGCAAGACGTTGCGGTGGGCAGAACTTTTATCCAAAAGAGATTTCAATTTTGTGTCTAGCGTCACCCAAGGAAAACAAACACGCCAGCAGAAGGACCAGCCCCAGCCGCATCCACACCCGCTCGCTGGGCAGGAAAAGGAAGTTTCGCCATGCGCCGCTTGCTCAGCCCTTTCCAATCAGCCCCGTGCTTCAGCAGCTCCAGGCCAGGCCCCGGAGCCAACCAGCGGTAACTCGGGGAAGACGGATTTAATAGCCAAGTTGTTTTCACGTCCATGAGATCCGGGAAAAAATGAGACCCAAAGTCATGAACCTTCAAGCAGAGCAAAAGAGCAGCGGACATTTATTAGGGAAGTGATTCTTCCCCTCTGCTCGGCACTGGGGAGGCCACATCTGGAGTCCTGTGTCCGGTTGCGGGCCCCCACGACAGAAAGGATGTGGACAAGTTGGAGAGAGTCCAGGAAATGGTTTGGGGGCTGGGGGACAGGACTGGTGAGGAGAGGTGAGGGAACCGGGCTGAGTGAGTCTGCAGAAGAGGAGACCGAGGGGGATTGAATAGCAGCCTTCGCCTCCCTGCAGGGGGGCTGCAAAGAGGACGGAGCTGGGCTGGTCTCAGTGGGGGCAGATACAGGACAAGGAGCAATGGGCTCCGGCTGCAGCAAGGGACGTTGAGGTTGGATATTAGGAAAAACACTGTCTCTAGGAGGGTGGTGAAGCACTGGACCAGGTCACCCAGAGAGGTGGTGCAGTCTCCATCCTTGGAGGTGCTGAAGACCCAGGTAGACAAAGCCCTGGCTGGGATGATGGAGTTGGGGCTGGTCCAGCTTTGAGCAGGGGTCGGACTAGACACGACTTCCTGAGGGCCCTACCCGCCTTAACTTCCTAGGAGTCTGATTTAGTTTCCAAAAGCAAGCAAACTTGCTGGAGGTATCTCTGGGCAGAGAGATACAACCGAAGAAACGACCGAAGGAAAGGTCAGACCTGCCGAAGCTCGAGCAGGAAAGCAACTGAAAATTGATGAGGCCTGGCGATACCAGCCTGCGTAGTAAAAATGGCGGTGCAGACAACAGGCTGAACACAGCAATTCGGCGGAGAGCTGCGTCCTGGCAGCGGCGAAGGCAGAGGGGGCCGTGGCTCCGACACACGAGCTCAATGAGGCAGGAGAAAACACATGCGGCACTCGGGGACTGCTGCCAGTCGTGAGGAAGTGGACCTCTGCTGAAGAGCCATAACTCTCCGTCTCTCAACCCGTCCATGCCGGGGACCGTTCCTACCGCTCCGCTCCCTTCGCACACATCATTTCAGTGGCTGCTGCCCGTAAAACTTCTTGAAGCAGAAGCCAGAGAAACAGGCCACCGGAGCAAGGGAATCCAGCTTTGCAACCTACTGGCCGCCGAAATCCCGGTGCTAAGCAGGGAATCACTGGAAGCTGCACTCGCAGCACGACGGGACTGAACGGCCCACTATCTCCTGACGAACGGGGCTAAAAAACCGTTGTCAGGTGAATACAAAGATGTTTTCTAGGACTAGAAACGTCTTTGCAAAGACCGCATGCCGGGCATGATGCCTGCAACAGATGCCGAGCACTGCGATGGGGTCTGGGACAGAAGGGTAGGGGCTTGCAGAGAGGAGGGTAGGGGCTCTAATTTTCTTTCCTCAAAACGGCGTGGAAAACCAACCTTAAGAAAAATCAAGTTGCCTCGGATCGAAGAGCTTCACGGTGCAGTGCGATGTTCAGACTTGACTAGCAATTCAGGTGTTGAGCCTTTGTGACCTCCTCACCCACCCACCCCGCCGGGGCTGCGACCACGCGCCAGGCTGGCACGCTTCTCCGTTTTCCAGCCGTTCACTCGCTGCAGCCACCAAGTAAACCTCGTTAAGCCTGTTAGGAAAGGACCCGCCGGTCCCAATCAGGGCACTTGCCAACCGAGGATTCCTGGCTCCTCGGAGGGCTGCGTGACAGAATACCTCTGCATCCTCGTTATCTCCATGGTTAATGGTGTGGGTTCATAGCTACGCACGTGATGAATGGCAAAGACGTGCTGCTGCAATGTCAAGGCTGTGAATTCAGCCCCGAGTACGGCAATGCCAGAGACTTAGAAACACAGACCATGAGGGTTGGGAGGCACCTGAGGAGGTCACATCTAATGCAACCCCCTGCTCCAAGCAGGACCAGCCCCAGCTACATCATCCCAGCCAAGGCTTCTACCTAGGTCTTAGAAACCTCCAAGGACGGAGACTGCACCACCTCTGCGTGACCCATTCCGGGGCTTCACCACCCTCCTAGGGAGAAAGTTTTCCTAATATCCAACCTCACCTTCCCTTGCTGCAGCTGGAGCCCATTGCTCCTTGTCCTGCCGTCCGCCCCCACTGAGACCAGCCCAGCACCATCCTCTTTGCAGCCCCCCTGCAGGGAGGAGAAGGCTTCCAGCTCACAAACTGACCCACATAGTTAGGGAGATGCATCTTTAAACAGCCTCCTTGGGGATAAGAGCTTGCGAGGAGCTAACGTTGCAAAAGCAAGCTTCCCATATGTCCCCAATTCTTCCCCGAGTTCACAACCTTACAAAAAAATTGCACTTATCTAGGCCCTCAGATGGCATTCAGCACCTCAGTACGAGCATCATTATCGCTGCATCTAATTACAAGGATAACTAAATTACTGACAAATTTTGGTCTTAAATAAAACCCAACCCAAACAAAAGAAAGGCACTGCAATCCGGACGGTTCCAGGAGGCAGGTTAGGACAAAAGACAATTCAGATCTCACTGGGAATAACTTGAAGTAAAGTATCTAAAAAGCTTTGGTTAAATGAACTGTCAGCTCAGTCCCCTCAAATCAGCCAGAAACATTATCTTCATTATGGATTTGCCTTAAAACAACTTGGAAACTCATTTCCAGCGGTTTCTAATGGAACCTGGGCTTTCTCCGTCCTTATCTGCCTCGTGAGTTTGAGGCTCCTGCGAGGAAATACAATACCGTATCGTTAAAATGGCAGCTGTCAGACATACAACAGCCCCATTCATTGACTGGAGATAGTGAAACAGTGATAGGTGTTTCCAAGGGCTGCGCTGAAAGGCTCTTTTGCAATTAGATGGAGGGAGGAGAACGCTGCGGTGAAGATGGCCTCGCGGGTACCTGCCGATAATGCTGCGGGTCTCCTGCGAGGCTGGATTCGAGCAAAGCCCAGGGATGCCACAAGACGTCAGCTTGGGCAGATGGCGTGTTCCTCCAGCCGTGCAAAGCGGGGCGCGGGGAGCTGCGCGAGGGCACTGCCCGCCGGGCTGCAGGTGCACGTCCTTTCAGTCGCACCGGATCCAAGACCTGGGACGATGCTGCCTAGGACTCCCTGCTTCCCACGGCAGAGCCTCGCCGCCGTGTCCCTCGCATGCAACAGGCTCAGCACCGAGCCAGAGCATACCGAGCACCGCCAGGCTTTCACCTGAAGTGCGCCACGGGTCTCCTGGGGGCACGGGCGTTAGCCCTAGCGTATGGCAGGGCTGGGGGGCATAAGGGGCCAAAAGGAAGTCCAGTGAGCAGCAGGAGAGGAGGCACAAGCCCATGCTAGCAGTTCCCAGGGCTAACAAAGACAACTGCTCCCTTTCCTTCCCCTCTGGCATTAAAGCAAGTGCGCCTTCTTCATCCACCCTCCTCTTCCCACAGCTTTTTCCTACCCTCAAGCCCCTCTTCCATGCCCACTCCCCTCTGCCACCCCCACGGGGATTAGTGCAGGCTCTCCGGCCCAGCTTCACCAGGCAGCGTGGAGAGCTGCAGTCCTGCCCCACATCAGCGTGCTGTGCCCTGGGGGGCAACCCTGGCTGATACTGCGACCGGCTAGCCTCTGCTGCCCAAGCAAGAGGCCTCCAGCTCTGCAAAAACCCCTTATCTCCCGACAAGGAGAAGGCCGCAGCCAAGTCTGGAGCGCTGCTGATCAGCCCTCGAGTGGCAGGCCTGCCCGGCTTCGTGTAAAATGGAAACACATTTTTCTCCGTGTGCTCCAAGCAAACCTAAATGAAAGGCCCTCTCTCAAACCTTCCAGAAGAAACGCCTTTCAAATGAGACCAAGGAGGGACCGTTGCAGTCCCACGGGGACCTTCTGGAAAGGTGTGGGGGTGAAGAACAAGAGGCTTCGAGCAGGAAGAGAGCTGCCACGCCAACTACAGAGGCAGACGGGCATCATTAAGGCCAGCCAGGAGCTGAAATAAAAAGGAGCAGAAAGCAAAGCACCACCGCTCAACAGCGCGCAGCGCTTTGAAAAACCCAGCTGCAAATGCAAAGTGCTCGGAGCCCACGAGCACGGGAGAGCCCCAAGCTCGCAGGGCCATGCAGCAAGCAGTGCTTTTGCAGCGCGTGCAGGGCTCACGCTGCGTCTGGCTCCAAGGGCTCCCCGGAGCCGGGGCTATTCACAGAAGTGATGGGTTATACCCTGCCTCACATGGGGGTTTCACTCCTCCCCCTCACCCCCAGCAGCTGCTCTTCTGGTGCTTTCCCTTCCTCCTCCATCAGCCTTGGTCTCTGTCTCTGCTGCTTGCTCTTCCCCGCCTCGCTCAGAGCAGCCATGTTTCGGGCCTGATGTCTATTAAGGCACTCCTTGTGCCAGCCTAGGGTTTGAAAGACCATTTGCAAGCACTGCTGTGAAAGCCTAAGGCACCAATGGCAGCCTAGGGTGCCCCCGGACCACGCGAGCATCAGTCATTTGCAGAAGGGACACTTGCAGGGGGGGAGGAGAACAGCTGCCTTGGGAGGGAGAGAAGGGCGATGCCTCCAGGAGACATTCCTCCGCTAGGCCGGCCAGGGAAGGAAGGGGCAGAGCGACGTTCAGCTCCGGGACTCCTGCCCTGCACAGGGCCGGCGGCAGATAAAGCCGTGTCAACTTTTCCATCCGAACGCTCCCCCGCCAAGCTCTGCTGCCACAGCCAAAGCGTTTCAGCCAGGTGGAAACTTGGCGGCCAAGCCAGGGAGAGCCTTTGGGACGTGGCACATTGCAAATCACCTGCTAGGGCCGAGTCCCCTAGTGCAGGGGAGAAAGAGCTGGCCCATCTCACCCTGACCTGCTCCCCCCCGCCAGCACTGGACCACCTCATCCCCCTTGCTCGCAGTGCCTAGCCCTAAAAATAGGCAGTCGTGAAGCTCGCTGGAATGCATCGCAGTATTTATAGCCCAGCCACTTGGGAGTCTTTTTGAAAAACCCACTAAAGGTTAACAAAAAACGGGCACGTGACCAAGGCAGTGGCGCACCGGCTCGGTGGCGACAAGCTACGTGATGTCACTCGTGCTGGAGTGGACTCCCCTCGAACCGGCGAGCCAGCTCCCCCAGTACAGGCCACCGGAGAGGGATCCCGGCTGGCTCCCCTAATGCTCTGCGGTCCAAGAGGAGCTGGCCGCTCGCCCCGGCCTCTCCTGCCAGCCGGAGGAACTGGCAGCCCCGGCGTCTCCTGCTCAGGGCAGGCAGTCTCCCGAGCAGACAGGCTGCAGAGCGGAACAAATCCCGAAGGCAGGAACCGGCAGACGCAGCCTCGAGGGGATCGGCACGGGATCCACCTGTGCACACCGCTCCCCGTGCCACGCTGCCAGGGAGGGCACCTGGCTGCTCCTCTCGGCCTCGGGGCCAGACGTGGGGGGCAAGCGGGCACCGCCGGGAGGAGAAACGCGTGCCATAGCGGCCTGTGCTCCTCGCTCAGAAAGGCACAGGAGGTGCTCGCCTAACCCGCACAGCCGATGTACCAAACCCGCGCACACGTCACTGCTTCTCGCTTCTGACAAACCAAGAGCCAGGAAATGCCACGGTCGGACCGAGAGCAACCAAGCCCCAGCTCCCCCCAGCAGCTGATCCTCAGGCTCCTCCACCTCTCAGTGCAGCTACTGCGCAGCCAAATCCTTTCACGAGCTCTGAACTGCAAGGAAGGTAAAAAAGGGGGCACCGTGGGACGTCTCCGAGCCGGCCTGCCATTTGCCCCGGTGCAGCACTGAACCGTGCAGCGCCGGGAAGGAAGTCCCGCAGCTCTGTTTACGTGCGCGGGGGATGGGAAGGTATTTTGGTAGCAGCTAGCGCGCCGACGAGCCCATCCCCCCGTGCATGCTTCACTGCAGTTATCCCCAAAGACAGAAAAAATGCTGCTTGTTTTTCTGCTGCTGCTGCGGAGCTAGGAAATGTCCCCCAGCCCGGAGGAGGGAGCAGGGCAGAGCCTGCTCTCGGGCTCCTAATGCACATTCACCGCTCGTGCCCCCTGGACCAGCTGGGCCTGCAGTTTGATAGCAAGCGGCTTTGAAGACCTGCATGGCCTCCTCTCCCGGGGGGGGTCCCGAATCAGCCATGAGTGACTCTGCTCCTGGAGCCACTGGCCACGCACATTTTTCCTGCTGCTCCCAATAAACGTGGCCTCCAAAGACTCCTCCTGAAGGTTGCTGTTAACAGCACCCGCGCGGGTGAGTTCAAGCTCCGGCCCATCAACATGCTCCACGTAACTGGGCGCTCCATCAGGAGGGGAGGATGGATGTCTCGGCCTCCCCAAACCAATTCAAATGAAGGAGTGGGTTCCTAAACGACATCCTAAAAGCAAGAATACGGTGTATGCATGTTGTGCCTCAATGTCTAGGGCAGCGGCTCTCCATCTTTTTTAGACTTGCGACATCCCTCAACATGCCAGCTCTTGGTTTGCACTCGTTACAGGAAAACAAAATACTAGAGCCACTCTTCTGTTGCACAGACCCCAAAGGCCACAACAGGGCAGAATCCTTATAACGCTACGAAAGGACCCAGAACTTGTGGCAGAGGTGATACCTTTTATTAGGCCAACTAGATATTTGCAAAAATAATGCTTTATTTGCAGGCTGTCTGGCCCACCCGCCCTTCTTCAGGCATAGGAGAATGCCAAGATTGCAACATTTCTCCTAGGTGGAAATGAAAATTTGTATTTCAGATAGCATGGCAGGTTCTTATCTGAAATCTCTGGGTTTAATCCCATGATTGCACACCTCCCACCCTGCAAAGCATCTCACAGCAGCCTGGTTGAGAATAAGCGGTCTAGGGCAAAGCCACTGGCAACATCCTGCATGCACGGCCTCTAAAAGAGAGATCAAAACAGATCCTCAAGCCCCCCACCCTGACCATTACAGAAATATAGAAAATGCAGGTTGGGAGGGATCTCGAGGGGTCACATCTAGTCCGACCCCCACCCCAAGTCGAGAAGCGGGCGGCTGCGGTAGTTTTCAGACAAGTCGGTTCCTTCCAGAGGGAACTGACAGATTGCAGAAGAAAACTATACTCCCGACTGCTGCCAAATCCCACAGATTTAGTTATTAGGAGGCAATTAGGAGCCATTATTAACACTTCCTACTATGTTAAGCTCCATTTGCACTGCCGCTCCGAAGCCAGTTTGGGCAGCGCTCTACAGTCGACGGCAGTCACACGGCCGGAGCGTGCGGCTGTTTACCCCTCCTGAAAAAGATGCATTTCACCAGGCTGTCTCGGGGAGCAGAATGACAAAGAAATATGAGGATCGGAGAAGGGCAACGAGGGTGAAAGCAAATGAAATTGCGATGGCAGAAAGGAGACATTTTTGGTCTTTTTTTTTTAATTCACAATTGAGATTTCAGCTATTCAGGAAAGTGGTGTGTTGCCTTCCAACCAACTTCAATTAGGGAATTCAAAAGCCGTCAGACAAAAGAATGCCTCCGAGTTAGTGCACCGGACAGGGATATTTTTAGCCGATGCTGGGAGACTGCTGGTTGCGAGACACTCTTCTGCTCTGCCTCTATTAAATCTCAGCGCTTTCTTTTTGTTTATAGGATGCTGGTTTTAAGATTTACGTTAGGCCAAAGTAGGGGGGAAGCACGCACGAGATGCAGCCTACATCAGCTTCAGATTGTTTTACTCGGTCTTTTTGCTCATGCCATCTATTGCAGCAAAATGCTTTCAAAGCCAACCCAAGTGAAACAGAGAGCAACGTTTCACTCCGGGTCCTAAACCTGCCTTCCTGGGGGAGAATCACACAAGTTGGGCCTCTTACATAACGTGATTAAATCAGCAAATGCGACTTCCGGCACAGTCCAGGCGTTTGTATAATCTGCCCTGCCGGATCCCCACAGTTGGAGCAGAAAGGAAGAGTGGCTTTGCCCAAACGGCAGTCTGCAGCTATTTTTGTCCAAATTTCTCTTCCAGGGTTGCTACGTGCCACCCTGCAAAGGGCAAAGGACGCCCCCCAGGCTTCTTTCGTAGTAAAAAGTTAAATGCAAGGGACTGAGCAAGTCGCCTACATCTGCAGTTCAAAGCATAACATCCAAGATTTAAAAAAAAAAGAGGGGCATGACTGATATTTTCCTACAAAATTTCCTGGGAAAAAAAATGCATATTAACATGTGCTGTCACCCGTGCCTTGCGCGGGGCGGGTTCATCTGCGGGCGCTGCCTTGCACGCAGCTAAGCCGTGAAGTTATAACTTCTCGCCGCGGCGTGGACGCTGGAATGAAAGGGCCAGTTTGAGAGAGATGCCCAGGATCTTTTTTTGCTCTGCAACTCGAGGCAGCGCATTTCTCATTCAGCCCAGCCCCCCTCTTTTTCCGTTCCCCTCCCACCACTGCGGCAACGCAGATGGCAGCAGTGTGACCTCGCTGTTCCTGCCTCCTTGTTTTGATCCTGCAGTCTTGATTGTTCAAGCTAATCCCACACTCGGAGCCTTGGCTGCCAGCCAGAACTGTTATTAATGGCACAAAAGCTTCTCATTCCAGCTACTTCTACATCCGCTAATGCTGTTGTTCCCTTCTCTCTCTCCCCGCGCACGCTACATGACGAGCTGGAGCTGGAATACATTTTTGGACGGGGGAAGGCTGGCCTTGCCCACCTGAACGCTGGCAGGAAGGAGTATTGGTGCCCAGGTAAGGGAGCACCCGGGTGGCCAAAGGACCACGTTCAGAGCCCAAACCGAACGGGCTGCACCGCTGCCCGGGGGATGACGCCGTCCAAGAAAAGGGAGTTTTGCTGCCCAAGCTGATGCCAACGCTCCTCGCCCCAGGAAGGGTGACCCCGCACGAGCCGCGGGCCGGAGCCCAGCACGAAGCCAGACGCGGCATTAGGAGCTGGGCGCTGCGGGCTGCCCTTGCTGGGCCGTCGCGCTCCTCGTCTCCGTGGGGTGTTTTAAGCAACACGCTGTGTTCGAGTATGCCGAGCCTGGTCTAGACTGGAAATCCGAGCGGACCAGGAAGCTTGGCCCCATGTGCCTAGACCTTCGACCCCACTCTTCAAAGCCCCCGCTGAGGCTCTTGGTAAGCGCCCTGCTCCTTGAGATTCGACCGCCCCATGCAAAGGATGACCCGGCTTTCCCTGTCCACCCGCAAAAATGCACCCCCTGGAAGCGGCTGATAGATTTGCAAGGCTGCAGTCCTCAAAGAGACGATCCACTCCTGACCCGATTGCCCAAGATACCGATGTCTAATACATGCTTGATTTTTAGGGCCAGCGCAAACGCTAGGCCTGCTTGCTCAGGGCCCTGCTGCAAGGCAAGCCTTCTGGGAGGGCCGTGGCACACGATGCCCTTGCAACCCGAGCGGTGACCCATTTCAGCGCTGTGGACGTGATGAAGAGGCGGCTGCTCACACTCAGCGGTCGCAGGGGTGGTGGTTGTGTAACTGGTCCCCTCCAAGGCTGCATCCCGGATCAGCCATGCGGAGCGCAGCGCTGGAGGCAGGAACGCTGCCCTCGCAGAAAAGAGCCACGCCAGCGGACCTCGTCTAAAACGCATTTCAAGCACAGCTCTTCTGGGGAGGCAGCTTGGGGCTGCCTTTTAAGCTTCGCACAATCAAAGGACTGTAGAAAAGTAGGGCTGGAAGGAAGGGACCTCCAGAAGTCCCATCTAGTCCAGACCCCTGCCTGAGGCAGGATCGGCCCTGTGCAAACCAGCCCTGACACATCCTTGTCCAACCGACTGCTAAAACTACAGTCAATCTTGACGTGGCCACGAAGCAAAGCGCCCGAACCTGCCACAGGTAAAGCAGGGGGACAGGGACGGCCAACGTCCTGCTGCAAGGGTCATCAAAACACACTTGAGATGCAAGGAAGAGGATGAAGGCAAATCCCTCCCCTTCCTTGCATACCAAAGGTAAAATTCCTTTATGATCCCAAATCTGGCATCGGTCTGGCCCCGAGTGGACGGGCAAGACCCTCTAGCCAGGACCCTCCGGCTTTTAAGTCCCAGCAGGAGCACTGGCACAGCCCAGTCCCCATCCCCAGCCTGGGCTGCAGCCAAGACCCAATGCCCCCGAGGAAGACAAAACTAACCAGTGATGTATAGCAACCGGAGGGGGTTAGAGGGTTTGTACCAGGCCGATCTGCTCGGGTGGGCTGTGGGATAGGGGTGGCCCCGGCAGTGCCACCCCGCTCTACCTGGCCCGTCCACAGGACACAAGGCTGGCTGCTCCTGATCACAAAGAAGTCCGTGTGGGCCTCCTTGGAGCGCTGCTCTGCTCAGGACACGGGGAATTTATGACTCTGCCTTTGATTTATTGTAATAAAAAAGTAGGAAAGGGCGGTGGCAGCTCCTAGCACATTTCTTCCGATTAGGGCAGGCCGCTACATTTTCTAATCAAAGAGATCTACGGACAACTTCATTTCAATATTTATACGTGTCAAGAGGTTGCAGAGGCCAGGACCTAATGGAGCAGAAGCGGGCAATAAAAGCGTGTCCAGGATAGTCTGGCGAGATCCCTGCCACCTTTATATGCCTGCATCATGCAAAAACCCATACCCAAGACAGGGGAAGGCAGGGGCACGAGGGAATTTTTCACTGCTCAGATGCCAAAAAGCAGAAGACAACTCCCCCCACCCCAATTGACACCCCCAATTTTGCAGGTACCACATTAGTTAATTAATTGTTGCTTAAATATTAGCCCTTGACTCCCATTCTGACGGCAAGCCATTGCCCCCTGCCCGCCAGACCTCTGAGACCAACAGAGGCTGGAGTAACCTGTGATTTAGGAGGAGACCTTATTTCCCAGGCCACAGGCTTTAATTTTGAACTCTCACAAGCCTCTCCGGCCTGCTCACTCCCAGCAGCCCCAGCGCCTGGTCCCGCTGCCGTGTGTGCAGAGGAGCTTTGCACTGATTGAGGTTAAATCTGACATAAGTAAAAACTTAAATACCTCACGGCTGCTCCTAATGTGAGTGCTTGAATTTCAGAGCAGCGTTGCAGTGCTGTTTCATTTGCGGTGGGATTAACTCGGAGGAATTAAAAATGCTCTCGAAACGCTGAACTCCCACTCTTCCGGGTATTTGAGGAAACAAGTCCCGATTCCCCCTCTGCTCCTGCCTGCAACGCTTGGTTTGAAACAAGGGTAATATCAAGCTTGGGATATGGGAGCTTCATTTAAATGCAGGCTTGGGTGCTGTATGTTCGCGTTGCATACGGTGAATCAAAGAGATAACTAGGTCATTCTATGAGTAACAAATGGGAATGGAAAAGTTTATGCACAGCTCTATGTAACATCTCTCTGACTTGCCAGAGAAGGCTTCTTGCAGTGGGTGTATTTTATTTCAGAGGGTGAAACAGGAGGGCCAGCAGCTGCCAAACAGAAAAAAACCCCACAAACCCAAAGATCACAAGACCAAACAGAAGTGAACGGAGCACGAAAATATACTCCGAAGCAAATTTAAATCCCTGCTTATGCCTCGCAGAGCTCAATGGCACTTCAAGTCTCTGTCGGGGAGGATTCAGCAAGTTGTACAAAGAGAGAGGAGGCGGCGGCAGGGAGACGGGGTCACTTAGGTGAGGAGAACAAAGGTCTCGTGGGCTGCAGGGGGGGTTTTTTCCTCCGGTATCTGCATTACAGACTCCAGCTTGAGGGCCCTCCTGGAGAAGCGGGTTTGGAGAGGGAGCCGAGCTGGGTGGTGGAGCAGGACGAGAGGATTTGCAGACACACAGGAAACAAAGGAGAGTACAAAATATGGAGACGGGAAAACGACCCCCGGGATTTTGCAACGCTGCCATTGAAGAGCTGGGGTCCAGTCTGACCTGCAAAACCCAAGCCAGAGGCCTTCCCTGCAGCAAATCCTGCATCGAGCCCCCGGGCCAGAGCACGCCGTCTTTCAGAAAACACCCCCTGGATTACATGAGCGTCTGGGGACGGGACGGGACGGGACAGGACGCCCACCACGCTCAGCAGCTCCCAGCTCCAACTACCCTCGCCGCTAAAGACTCACACCCTATCTCCAGTCTGGATCCGCCGGGCTCCACCAAATATTGTTACCTTTGGCTGCATCATCACATTCCTGTTGCCCGCAAAGGGGTGTGGACTGTGCTCAACCACCGCTGGCCCATCACTTTGCTGCGCTGTCGAGCTCATGCTCCATCAGTCTCGCTACAAGACGTGCTTCCAGTCCCCTAACTCTTCTCCTCGGCCCTCTCCCATCTGTTTGCTATTACCCTTGAAGTGGGATCACTCGGACCGGGCAGCCTTTCAGCAGCACTCTGCCCACGGCTGCTCCTGCCAAGGACCGCAGGGGGCTTTTAGCCACCGTGTCACACTACGAGTTCATCTTTAGGCGATTATCCCCTCCTGACCCGTTTTCTGTACCAGGCCCTGCCGCCCAGGTTCGAGCCTGCTCGCCTGGCCCCCGTACTCTGTTCCTAGATGTGTGAGCTCACGTTTAATCGCACTGAAAGGTGCAATGTCCTTCACGCCGCCGGCCACGTTTCCCTCCCTGTGCTCTTTTGCTTCCGTTATGGGTTTCCTACAAAGATTGTATTCATTATTTCAGTGCATTTCCCATTTCATTTTCAGAGGGGTTTTCACTTCTCCGAGACGAGCAGTTTGGGCTTGGAACAGACCGTGCATCTCTGGGGTCCGAGAATGAAGCTCTGGACAAACTCCACTGATTTGAATTCAGGCTCGAGCTCCACCCCCAAAACAAAGACTTAGGGTTAAACGGGTGATCAAAAGACTCCCCTGCTACTTCCCCGAGCCACACTATAGGCAAATGCACCCTGAGGATCTACCAGAAAAATACCTCTGAAAGAGAACGGAGAGACATCATCCCGGATCCTACGTGCAACACTGGTCACCCGCGTTCAAAGCTGCACTGAAACGGGACCAGGTGCAAGAGGACTACGAGAAAGATCAGCCTAAGACTGAAAAGACTCAGCCTGGCACAGTGGATCTCAGCCTTTTCAGGCTCAAGGCACCCCTCAAATGCCAGCTCTTGGTTTTCACCCATTTTGTAACAGCAGAACAATTCTTCGGCTGCAAAGAACTCGGAAATAACGCAACAGGCCAAAATGCTTTTAACACACTGGTTTCCTATTTGAAATCTCCAGGTTGACCTTGTGCATCCTGTTTGCGCACCAAAGAGTGCTAACATTGCGTGGCACCTTGCAGCACCTCTGACGGGATCTCAAGGCACCCCAGGGTGCTGCACCCTGCCTGAGAATCACTGGCCTAGCAAAACCAAGGCTGGGGGATACGACGGCTCTCTAGAAACACACCAGGAAAACGTCAAAGCAGACAGACGACGCTGGCAAACAAGTAGAAAGCCTGCGAATAACTGAGGCTGGCAGTCAGAGGTTTCTAACCACAAGAAGAGTTTGGTTCTGGGACAGCCCTCCAAGAAGAGTAACTGGATCGCTTCACAGATGGGACCGCGGGACCCAGCTGGGCCCTTCCAATCCAGTGTCCTGCTACTGCCGTGTTTCGCTGCCCAAACAGTGGGGAGCCAGGCCGCCGCCACGCCGCAAGCAGGACGTTCTCCTCCGCCAGCATCATTCCCAATGCTGCACTGAAGCCTCTGCATCTCCCCACGCGTCGTGCACACAGTAACATAAACACATCTGCACTTTGCAGCTGGCGCGAATGGATTAAACAGAAGTGACATGAAACGCACACTCCCAACAACTTAAGACCTAGAGGCACCGCCAGGCGTAGCCAGATAAAGGGCAGCCTGGAGCAGTCGGGTCTCCAGACGAGATTATGCAAAGGGAGCGACGTGCAGCTAGACCCCAGCCTGTCCACCTGCGTGGTGCTCTTGTCCATCACGTATCCCAGCTTAAATCCCTAAAGCCAAGAGACTTCATCCAGCTCTTCCTTCCTTTCTCAGCACGCTGCTGCCTCCCTGGTGCTCACCTACCTGCCCTCTGGCTCAGGACTCCCTCCCTCTGGAAAGCCTACCGAGATGCCCGTTACACCAGACACACAGACACACAACGATAAATGGTTCTTAATCCCTTGGACTCTCTCTCTAGTGTCTTCCAAGCCAGGATTGTAATGTGCTTTACAAACAGCGGATTAAGCCTGAACAGCTCCTCTGCGGTAGGAAAGTATCATCTCTGTCTCCCAGACATGGAGAAAGGGAAATGAGGCACAAAGTGAAGCCACTTCGCTTTAACCAATGCCCGTGATTCTTCCTCTCCACGTGCGCATGGAGGCTGGGGTATTGGAGGCAGCTGTCACAGCCGTCCTAAACTGGGAACCAGTCCCAGAAGTTAACTGGACCTCCTCTCCCACTGCCTTCTCGAGGTGAGGTCTTCTCATCCAGCACTGCTGGAACGCACTGGTTCACACACTTCTCCATTTAATCCTGGTGCCCGCGTGATCTATCATGCGTGCAAGAGCCCGGGCAAGCACATGTCCCCTCATCTGTTTTGAGCGTCCGGAGAAGTTCACTTTCGAGCCTACCTCTCACAGCCGAGTGCTTCGTGCTGCTTGTTCTCCAGCCGCACGCTGGTGTCTCTGGGAGGGTCTGCAGGATATTCCCACCTACAGCACTCCCCTTCTTCAGAGCTGTATTTTGCACGCTGTCTTGCAAACACGTTTTGCACCTTTCTCATCACCCGCCTGTGCAACCTGCTCATCTCTGCTGCTTCAACCCCGAGAAGGACACTATTCTCCACGTGCACTGTGGCTTTGTCGCGGACTCCATTTTTGCCCCCTGCATGAAGAGAGATCCACGCTGGTCACCCTGTCCCTAATCCTTCTTGCAGAGTGGCCTGCCCTCTGCCCCGCATCTACTCTGAAATTCAGCTCTTGGCTACTTTCAAGTCAATCCAATCTCTTGGATAGCTTTGCTCCATTTCAGGAGCCCTCACCAGGGCATCTGTTCTGCACCTGAGCTTCATCTTCCTCCTGCATATTTTATGGATGTATTTCTGCTTCTGCGTTTGTGCGGAGAGCACCAGACACTTGTGCACAACGCCTGCTTTCACCGCGTGCACGCCACCTTTGCTACACGGGCCACCTTTGCATTTCTGTTGCCATAGCTTCCGCGTTTACGGAAAACAAATCTGGTCTCTGCCATTTATTTTAACCTTGCATTTTAATAAATGGCATTCTCTTCCACCGCCTGCTAACACTTCCACTTCGGGAGCACGTTCCTCGCCAGCCCAGGAAACCTCCACCCCCTCGGAGCAACCTTTCACCTGGCAGGGATGGGACCAACCAGTGACCAAACTATCCCACGGACATTCGCACTACTTTCAACAACAGCTGACGGTCTCACTCGGCATCTCGTTTCTTAAACAAACGTGCTTTTCCCACGTGACATTCTTGGGTGGATTAAAGTATCCTTAGTTTTTTTTAATGCAATGTGCATCCTCCGTCATGCTGCAGATCTCCAACGTCCCTGGGGCCAGCTCCAGGCCAGACTGAGGGACGGAGGGGGCGAGTCTCCTCCGTTGGTGCAGACTTTCCTTATGTCTGATGTCATACAGCAGTGGGGGCCAACGTTTGACAGGCGTGCCACAAACTAGCCCCGTACTCTCCTCGAGGGCCACTCTCGTCCCCTTCCCCTGCCTGATCTGCTGCTCTGCTTCCTGCCCTGCCCCTGACCTTTTGTATGCCACACGCAGAGGCTGCCCGTGCCACTTGTAGCATGCATGTTCCAGGCAGGCCACCCTTGCCACACAGCACGTGACAGGGAAGACCGATCGTCTTCTTCCTGGCTGAAGTCACAGGATGCTAGTTAGAGTTACCAAAGGTTAGACATCTCTCTGCACGCGACTGGGACCAGTATACACCAATTCTAATGGCTGCTGCGAGCACGTTCGTCCTAGTGACTTCACCTTGCCACCATACCCACCTTTTCCCTTTGTCAGCTCCGGCGAGCGGCTTATGAAATCAGCCCGCTGGAGGCGGCCTAGCTGGGAAGCAGGAATGTGATGCAGGCTGTTGCTAAAACAGTGCTTTGCATATTGGGTTTCAAATATTACGTGCTCCTACACGCTCAGCGACAACAAGGGAAAAAGCCGTCAGACCGAAATGACACCTCTGCAAAAGGCGGCAGTAAGTGGCAGGTACACAGCGATCAGGTGAGCCACACAGGCCCCACATCCTCCCCAGCCACAGCCCTTTCAAAGCCGTCAGAGCTCCCTTCGAAACCCTTCTTCTTTAGCTGCGAGCAGAGCGCCGCTCTGCACTGGCCATATCCACCCGACACTGGTTGCATACATGAGCTGCCTCCAAAGTACGTCGGGTTTGCAAACAGGGCGCGCCTCATTCTCCGCTGAAGGAGAAGGGAGCGAGGAGCCAGCAGCCCTGGCAAGGACACGCACAGACAGAAAACAGAAACCCAGGGCCAGATTCTGCCGGGTTAAACCACTGCACGTGAGTTCAGGAGAAAGCCGGTTTCCTGCAAAGGGAACATACTGCACGAAACTGGGGGTGTGCTGCCCTTTTGGGCACGAACTGAGAATCTGCTGAAGCTAACAAGGAAAAACTCCACGTTCCCAAAATAAACTGTGTGCGCATCTTTGCCTGGTGAAAGGGCAGAAGAGCTGCAGGATGGAGCGTGATCCCCACTCCCAAGCACACCCCCAGCCCAGCTGCAGTGGCAGACATGACTTCCCCTCCGGCATTTGCTGGTCTCTGGGCGAGTCTCTGAAGTGCTGGCTCATTTCTACCCCCAGAACACCCTCCCCGCACAAGAGGGATGCTCTCTTCGGGACCCCTTGCAAAGCTGAATTTGGGTTCCTGGCACGGCTGCGCTGTTATCCCAGGCTCTTACTCTGCAGGAGCCAAAGCGGTATGGAAAGAGTGACATTTTTTCAGACTGTTTTTGTCTACGAGCCAAAAATACCTTTCAACAGGGTAACTGGGGTGCCTGTGCTGCCCGCTCCCCACGCCAGGCAAGTCGCACTCAAAGTGGCTACTGCCCACAACGTTACGCTGGCCTCCTTTCTGCAGGCAAAATAAAGCTAAACCAAGCATCCACCAAGGGTCTTTGGAGATTAAGCCCAGGTAAATTAACACGTCCAGATGTCACAGGGCACTGGGCAAGATGGACTGACCCAGGACATGGCAATTCTTCTGATAAGTCTTTGCAGAAATGTGCCCGATTCAAACAAGCACCAGGGCAGCACAAACCCGCGCAGCAGGATGGGGAGGCAGTAAGTCGCCTCCTTTTTGACGCTGTATTTGCCAACGCTCGCAACTATTACTGAGCGCCTACCACGATCCAGCTCGGCGTGCAGCGAGCCCGCTCAGCTGAGGCTATTTCTCTGCACCTTGGAGCTGATGGCACCCATTATTTTCCAAGTAAAAAGACCACCTAGGGTTTAAACAGCCCAAAGATGTACACGAGGCAAGGCTTTCTTAGGGTGGCCTCTTTTATTGGACCAACTATGTCGCTGGGGTGAAGTCAGGTAAGCTTTTGAATACAAGACGTTCTTCCTCAGGTCTCTGATACACTCACAGAGGGCTCAACACGGAGAGACAGGTCAGAAAGCTGGGAAAAGCACTCCCTAAGGAGGTCTGGGGAAGCTTTCACCTTTCAGGAAACACCTCTCATTCACGGGAGGATCTCTGTGCCCTACACCTGGGCTCTCGGTGCAATGGTTCTCCACGCTGGCACATGCCAGGAAGCCTAACCTGTCCCCTGCTAGATCCCCCTACTATATCAAGGTCTCCCACTCTCTCTCCTCTGCGCTAGGGTCTAGGTCTGCCATGCCTTTTCCTTATTCCCAACAATTCTCTACATCTCTCTCATCCACCTGGGAGCTAGATTATTCAGCATCAACACTTTAAACTCTGCCGGGCAGGTAGGTACAGTAGAGACGGAGGTGGTGTAACGCTGGACAACGTGAACAGCTGCTGCCTTCAACTGGTCCTTTGATCTACAGCTCTGGTTCCCGCTGATGGCTCTGCTAACCAGAGAGTAGTGCCTGCCATTCCCCGCTTCTGATTTTCATTGAGATCAACAGGGTGCTGCCTGCCGAGGCCCAACACATTCCCCGAAGTTTTGGGACAAGCGCACGCAGCATGCTGGAGCGATCGCGTTACTGCCAGGCAGAGATGCCACTGAGTGCAAGGCCAAAAGGAGCGCTAGCCAGCCTGGCACGCGCCCGCGGGGATGAATGCTATGCGAGGAGGGGGACCTCTACCCGGAGAAGAGCCTCGAGCGCTGCCTCGGTGGTGCCACTCCACAGGGGAAAGGACAGGAGCGGGTCATCTGGAAGGACAGGTTTAGGAGGCGTTTTCAAAAGCGCTTTCTAGCTCAACAGCAAGCGTGCTGCGCTTCAAGCTCGCCGCCCGATTAAAGGTTTCCGTCCAGGTATTCATCTGGGACCTTCGACCAGGGAGAGGCATTTTTACTGCACAGCACACACGCCACGGCCCGAGCAAGGCTCAGAGGCCGGCTCTGCTGAAGTTCGCTCTTCCCACCGCGAAGGTTTGGAAGTATCACAGAAGCTGCTCCATGTCCCTGAGGAACGAGGCGGCCTCAGCAGCACTGCTTCCAGAGCCATGCAGAACGACCGAGACCTGGGAGAAGAGGTGCAGGTCCTCTGCAAACACACGCCGAGCCCTGCGTGGTACAAAATGTGAAGTATTCTCCCCCCCGGCCCTCTGGATGCCCTCACCACCACCACGGTACCCGGTGTTTTTCTTGGCTGATGGCGACAGGAGGACAGCTAGGGAGTGCTTTCTGCAGCACCCCTTGAGCTCTAGAGCCGTGGTTTCTAACCTGTGGTCCACGGACCCCTGGGGTCCACAGATTATGTCCAAGGGGTCTGTGAACAATCGCTACGATCAATCAAAAGTAGGCGAATACCCACACTTCCAACCCAAAGGGCTCTGCACCTCCATTTGAAATTTTTACGGGGTCTGCAAATGAAAAACCACTGCTCTAGAATATCCTAGGTTAAGAAACTAGTAGTACGCAGCACATACAAAGCAGCAAGACGGCCACCGTGCTCTCCCAGCCTCGCACACTGAGAAGTGCTCGCAAGGCAGCCCTGGGATGGACGCCCTCCTGCTGCTTGGACTGCCAAAAAGGGGCCTCTGCTTGCCGCAGTCTGGAGCGCACCTTCCCAGCAGCATCCCGCTCCCCCCGGCGCACACGCTGCAAAGCCCTGGGGTGGTACTTGAAGCCTAGCCCTGCCGCAGACACATTCAGGTCAAACAGAAGAAAATTTAAGGGGAAAAAAAAAAAAACGGTATTTCAGAGGAGAGTTTTTATGGGGAGACAAAATAATTAAATGGCCTGGAAACTATTCTATATTAAAAGTCACTAGAGCACTAAAAATCTAGCACTGACAGTTACTGCCGAAGCCCTTTAAAAGTTACCATGGTAGTTCACGCAGCAATTCGCCCACTCATTCTTCAATAATGGTGGATTTTTTTGATTTTTTTTTTTTTAAAGGAAATGCAAGCACAAACAAGTAAATGTTGCTGACGGGGACCACAACCACTTTCTCTCGCCACAAAAATCTCCCATCCTTGGGCCCCGCCATGAGCCCTCGGTGCGGGAAGAGTCAGCAGGTAGCACAAAGAGCCAAGCCAAACATGTAAGAGCAAGCGGCACTCCCCGCTCTCCAGGGACAGCAGGAAATTTAAGAAAGCAGCAGCCTTGGAGGCCAGCATCCATTTCTTTTTCTTTTTTCTTTTTTAAACTGCAGCTGCCGGGGACATAAATGGACACTTGAATGCTCTGCGAGCTCCCTCCCCTCTGGGAAACACTGGAGTCTCACAAATATTAGATGTCAGCCAGGGGAAGCAGGTATTTTTGGACAGAGCTCTCTCCCTTAATTAAAGGCACAGGCTGATTACACTCATACCGGAGCGCTGGCTCCTTGCAGCCCAGTCCAGCCAGACTGACATTAAGAGACAAGTCGAAGCAAGACGGGGCCAGAACAAAGGAAAGTCAACACCAGGAGGCTGCGGGGAGGAGCAGGATGCGACGGCATTGACCTGCCCAGCAATTATTTCCCTGATTAAGGCAAGGGCTAGAAGCGCCTCCGGCCGACGTCCAGGCCGGGTCAGGACCGCGGCCCCTCGAGCGGCGGGCGCAGCTCTGCTCCGGCACGCGGACACTTCCAAAGCTGGAAGCGCGGTAAATTAGCACCTTCTCATCAGCCCAATTCCGTGGCAGTTTCTGCAGCCGTACGGAGGCTGCGGCGTTGTGAAGCATCGGCTACCTCCCCCGGCTCTGAGTAATGCTGCCTCCTGGCCTCGCGGCTCCCACACCCAGCCCCCTCCCCAGCCAGGCCCGCTCGCAAGTCGCTTCCCAGCCCAAAAGGTCCCTTGGCCTCTGCGCTCTGCTCTTCTCCACCCTCGCGGGCCCAGAGCATCCCTCTTCCTCCGTCTGCACCCAAACTCCCAGCAGAGCTGAGCACAAGTGGCAACTACCACGGCATTGCCTGCCCTTTCCCAGCCCTTCCTCTTTTCGAGGGAGGCTAGGACAGGGAAAATCCTCCCTTTCTGCAGGGCCCAACCCAATGGGGCCACGAGCTGCGCTGAAACAGCTGTGCCCCCGACTCCGCTTGCTAATGAGACTCTTTTCGAGGGGAAAACCCCAACACTAACTGCTGGCACACAGTATTCCACAGCATGCGAGCCACCTTGCACCCTACTCCTACTTGTGCATACTGGCTCCGGACTGTAACGCCTCCCGGGGCACCGTCTTCCAAGGGAAAACCTCCATGAGCTCAAAATTCAAACGGCAGCGGGGACCCCGGCGGTCTGCAGCTTCCGCAAGAGGTTACTGCGACAGTCAGGCCAGCAGGAAGCCCGAGGTTTCAACCTCACCCGTTTACCTTTTCTCAGTAAACTGCGTTCAACCTTCTCCCTAGCGAAGGGGAAGCCTTTGGGGAAGACCCACCGTCTTGGTGCCCGTCTGAAGCCCCCCCATACACCAGCGGCTGGTTCTCAACCTCTTTTAGACTTGAAGCACCCCTTGGAGGATGCCAGCTCTCAGTTTTCACTCATTTAACTACAGAACAGTGAATAGAGCAATTCTTCTGTTGCAAAGAGCTGAGAAAAAAAAACGCAACAGGTCAAAACGTTGTTCATGCTCCCGCTGCCTATTTGAAACCTCGGGTGACGGGGTCTTTGGGCAGATGTGATATCTTTTATTAGACCAACTAAATAATCGGGGAAATTGCTCTTTGCAAGCTTTCAGATACAAACAACTCTTGTGAA
The DNA here is from genome assembly GCF_030867095.1 of Alligator mississippiensis. Taxonomy (NCBI): domain Eukaryota; kingdom Metazoa; phylum Chordata; order Crocodylia; family Alligatoridae; genus Alligator; species Alligator mississippiensis. The sequence goes on from NC_081833.1 coordinate 75,750,434, forward strand.
CCTGATCTGCACACCCAACAGCGCTGGCAGTCGTGAAAGGCCAGGGTGCTGAGGCACCCCGGTTGGGAAGCACTGCTTTGTACAATCGGTAGTCCCAGCTCTTAATCTGGTGTCAACTGTAACGAGTATTTCTGGGAGTAAGGCCTCAAGTTTTTAAATGCAGCTGTTTGGAAAGAGGCCGATCCTCCTGAAGATGGCACGCTCCCGACCCAGCGTGTGCTCTGGATGCCCTGGCAGCCACCTCTCCAGCTGACTCGAGAGCAGTGTGAAGCTCTGAAAGGGATCCTTGTTTTTCTTCTCTCTCCACAGCCCTCATCAAATCCAGTTCTCATCAACCGGAAGCACATTTCAGCCCAAAGGAGATTCAGAAACGTTCCCTCTCGCCAGAAGGAAGGGGGGGAAGACGAGACATCTGGTGGCAGCTTATGCTGGAGAGGAAAGGCAGCGCAGCAGGGGCAGGACGGATCCAGCCCGGAGTTGCTCTCGAGGTGCCAGCTCCCATCGGAGATGCTCTCCGGCAAGTCGAACCGACTTCCCGGCTGCAGCGAGGCCCCGCTCGCAGAGGTGGAACGCCAGCTTTGTTAAGCAGAAAGGAAAGCCTGAAAACCCGACTGCATCCCCATTGTTTCGTGGCCTTTTCGAACAGCTATTTTCTCTCTTCGGTCATTGTAATGCCTTGCATGCTCAGCTGTGACTCTGTGCTTCCCTTTCACTGCCTTCTGCTTCTGTTTGTCCTTTTGATCTCCCACTTCTCAGCCTGCGCCCCCCGCCCCCCACTCCTTATTTCCACTTTTATTAGGGTAGCAGGCAGAAAAGCTCAAAGGATGAACAATGCATTCAGGCTGAAAAGGCTTTGAAGCTGAATTGCCTTATTTACTGATGGGTTCCCCAACCTCTACATGAAACAAAATAGCATTTTACCTTTGCTGAAGCACTCCAGGCTTTATTTTTAGTTTAAAGCAACTCCCCAGATGCCAACAATTAAAAAAATACAGCGGATGGAACATTAAACGTGCGCAGACATCAACACGAATACAGGCAGGATTGGGGGGGGGAGGGTTGGTTTTATTTTAAGTATTCGTACGTCCCATCAAAATACACGGCCTCTTCCAAAGGGGAAATACTCTCAGAATCCAATTATAAAACCCCTGGCTGCAGAGGCAGTTTATTTCTTCCGACGTTCGTCTACGGACGCGCTGCTATGTTGTCCCCAAAGGAGCATTTCTTCCTTTAACATCCAAGCAGAAAACGAATGCAGTTGGTCCAATAAAAGATATCACCCACAAAGATCCTTGCCTCTCACATAACCCTGCTCGAGTCATTTCTCCCTGGGACTCCCAGGGCTCTTTGTGGGTTATGTGGATTCATTTATCTGGATTTTTAAAGCACGCCTGATTTTGCACTCTTAAGTGATGAATCTAAAGCAAGGGAAGGATTTCCCAAGCCCCCGGTTTCTCCAGAAAGCCGGGCCCTGCCCACGATGGGGCTTGGATGCCAACCCCCCCTTAACTGAGCAAGCTTTCCCCAGTTGCAGCACGCCCATAGAAGCCCCTCGCAGTTTGGAGAAATGGAGATTAGCAGGTATGGAGAGAAAGAAACACCCGGCAGAGCTGGGGAGACCATTTTGCCTCCGTGGTAGGTTTGGTGCAATGTTAAGGCACATCCTGTGCCAAGATATGATGGAGACAGGCTCTGCCGGCCCTCCCGGGGCAGGCAGGCAGTCTGTCCCCACTATCTCCAGCAAAAAGTCCAAGCTAGCAGATGTATCCTATTGAAACCCAAGACCGCTAGCTTATATCTCAGTTTCTCTGGTGCAAGAGGTGGCACTGCCAGGACCAAGCTCCCACGGGGTCACATCTCCACTTTGAGCTGGAAGAGACAGAAGCCAGCAGAGACCACCACGGGTTACGGGCAGTACACAATCTGGATAGCCCTCGTGAGGCCTATGTCCAAAAGGAAGGGCCACCATTTGCACACCCACGTAGGGATGGAAAACAGCACTCCCAGCAGGTCAGCTCCACAGGCCCCAAAGGGAGTGACCACATCCAAAACACTCGAGGAGTCTGGGGTGCCTGGCCAGCTGCACCCCTGCCAGGTGGGCACTGAGTGGGAAAGCAGCAGCAGATGGGAGATGTCCCCCACATGCCACGTGTGCCCTCACTTGGTGTCCAAGAGGACTGACCAAGCAGAAAGGAAGGAGCAAAAGGTTTAAATAAAATAGGTACTAAGGCAGGACCCCGCAATCGCCACCCTCCCTAATTCAGGATTTGCAAATAATGTTTTACGTGACCACTAAGAGACCCAAGAGGTCGGTTTTATGAAGGGCTATCAATAGGTCTCGCTCTATACGCTTTGATTTAACTGAAATGCAGATGCTCCTTCCTCCCCACCCTTGAAAAACAACATCCAGCAGCGCACACGACAGCAGGGGGGTCCAAGCTGCAGGCTGGGTGCCACAGAGGCACGGGCAGCCCGTGGGGGCACGAGTGCATCCGGACCAAAAAGTGAACCTGGGTAGGGGCGGCCTAAACAAAAGGAAAACTGAATGGCCTAATGTTACGGCTTGTCCTGAATAAAATATCAGGCTAACAAATGGCGTAATATGTTGAGGGGGAAAAAAAGCAGGTGAGGCTGTACCTGGAATACTTTAATGAGTTGCTGAACATTACCCCTTTAACACGCACGTTCTACACAATAAAGTACCCGTTACTTTTTGCAAACCTACTTGGATTAAGGGGGAAAAAAAAAGCAAGCAGCCTTAATTAAGAGCATGGTACAGGCTCATTATCAGTAATGAAATTAACTGCACACCAGGTTTCAGGTGAAGACAAAGCTCCCATTTTGTGCATCTTTTCATAGTGCAGATTTCTCCATGTTGCTCCATGACTATTTACTACTTCAAATCATGCGCATCTCTGAAGACTCCCAAGTTACACATTTACTAGATGGTCTAATTTATCCACTATCGAGTAAATACTTTATTAGCAACTGCTTAAAGTCATAATTATTGCCCTGTGAATAAGCAGATTTCAGAAACAACACGCTAACATACCCCTGAATTAATGCACATGGGAATACATTGTACATGCATGTTAAAAACATGACTTTTCCAGCAAAGCGGTATGCTGTTTAATTGTTATAAAACTCTTTTTAAATACCAAGAAAATGAGCGCACAGACCACCACGCCTGACAACTGCATGTTGATCCTGAAGTGTTTTTCAGTGGCAAGAACAAACACACTTTCAACTTCCGACTGGATTTTAACACTTCTCTGAAAAAGCAGTTCACCTTTGTAGAGCAAAGAGATTTCCATATTATAGTAGTGAGGTTAGCTGCCAGATTTTCAAGGTTAATTGACAATGTTATTATACAGCTTGCTCGGATCTACGATGAATCAAGCTGAACTCGGGTATCTGAGATGTTGCATTGCCACTCCTTCATCCCCTTCCGTCTAATAGCCTGTTTAGCCTTTTACTTCTCATACATGGTGGGGGCATCACACCAATGGTCCTCAACCAAGCTGGAAGTAGCAGCAAATCCTTGTCAGCTGAACTGCTTTTAAGAAACCCCCAGCATTTTAGAAATTCAGACGGGGTTGGAGGGGGCATTAACTTCGCCCACCGGGCAGCCAGCTCTGAAATGAAGTGGAGCCCTCTCCCGTCCCCAGAACCATGTTTAGCGAGACGACCCGAACCATTTCTCAAACCAAAGTCTGCCTTCCTTGGGATGCAACAGGGATTCGAGCATGCAACGCAGCGGATCACCTGGCTAAAAGCAGTCGCCATATGCTTGGGGGAAAGGAGCACAGTGCGTCTGCCCCAGCTAGGACTGACCCCTATTTCTGGGGGGCTGCAAGGGTCCATTCGCAGTGCTACTGAAGGTTGCTATTAAAGCTGCCCTCTGGCCAGCACGTGCCAACCATCTGCTGGCTCGCCACCTGCCAGCCCCAGCCTCCTGCTCCTGCCGCACTTCACTTCCTGCCTCTGTTGTCCCCAAGTCGAACCAGCCACAGAAGATGTGAATTAGGCCGATTCCTAGATGAGCTTTCGTGCTTGAGGAACAGGAAGCACGGCGCACAGAAGGAGGGGCTCGTTCGGACCGGGGCACCTGACGGTAGCTCTTGGGGCCGGCCAGAAAAAGAAAAAGCGGCACAGACGTGCCCCAAGAGATTGCGTGAGCTGCCTGCCGTAGCACGAGCACTTCTGTTCTCATATGCTTCTAGAAACCCGGTTTCCTCCATGGTGAGTAATTCTACTTTCTAAGGGACGACTAAAATACCCAGCTTTCAGCATTGCTCATCTCAGTGCGGGTAAGTGAGGGGGTTATGGTTATGTACCTGGGCTGCTAAATTTCCATGATGAGCTTGCAAGGCTGGCTCTTGCACTAGACACGGTAAAGCACTAATAAAGCACAGCCTTCACTTATGAATTTCCCGTTTTCAGAGGTTTAACACTGGGGAAGGCAGGGGAGAAAAAAGCCCAACAAGCAGGATCAAAGAGTAATGAAATCATGAGCCTGGGAAAACCATTATCTTCGTCACCCGCGGTTTCTAGACACCCGCTGCATTGCCTCTCCCGTGGAGGAGGGTAAGAAGAGGTCCGTGCACTTTACTACCACGGCTCATCTTCCCCCGAATCTGTAAAGCTCGACAGATTCACGCACGAGCTGCCAGCGCGAGGCTTTCTCTGCAGAGCCGCGTTTTGCTACGTGCTTCGGCTTTTTCCTGCCTGTCTAAGAGGGGGCTGCTGAGCGAGAACGGCAAGGATTCGTCCCCAACCCGGGCACGATTCACCGCCTTTCCCGCGAAGCACCCCCACGGAGGCGCCGCGAACGCGCACCCGCAATACAGCACGGGCGCGACCGTGCCCCGGGAGCAAGGCCGGGCAGCGTTAAAACAGGAGCGCGCCATGTGCCCTCCGACAGACGCTGCTGACAGGAGGCAGGGCCGCGCTCAGAGCTGCTCAGGAAACCCAGATGAGAAGACCGACACGGACGACATAAGCCGTTCTATTTTTACCAGCCAATGGGACGCCGCGCCTGGCTGAGCAGAGGGCTGTTTCTCTTCTCGGCAAGCGCTAAACCCGGTTAGAAAGATTAATGTTCCCCTCTCAGCAGCACTATTTTCCTTGCACTAATATTCGGCACGAGGGAAAGGCCAGCGCACCCTCCCCCCGGGAGAGCGGCGCTTCGCCCCCGTGCCCGGGCGAGTCCTGGCCTCTCTGCCCAGACCAAAACGAGCTGGTTGCGACAGTGGGATTTTTTTCCGATGTGGATTAATGTCCATTAAGATCCGCAGAGAGACTCATCAGCTCACTCCACATACACAGGGGCTCGGAAAGATTTCCCAGCACTTACTGACTAAGCCCATCAATCAGAGCAACATCCACCCATGCCAACCAAGCCACTTCCCTGTGCCCGACCCGCTGCGATTGGCGTGCACACACGTTGCTGAGATAACCAAGCGGTCAGTCCCCTCCCGAGTACGCTTTGGGAACGAGCCGTCGGGTAGAAGAAACCTATTCAGATGCATTCTGCGCCGGCTTCCCCCGGGATCCACGCAGCGCGCTCCCACAAATATTTGGGCTACGGGATGAGGCCATACCACAAGAGCGCGTGCCAAGCTCTCTGGCAACAACCGGCCCTGCTTGCCACCTCTCGGTTTCGTCAGGCCTTGCCTTGCTTCCTGGCTCCGCTCCAGGTTTCCGTCTCCCAGAAGACGGCCCGCCTGCTTGGCCACGCTATGCCCCATGCCGCCTCCTTCCCGCCTCCCCACACCCACTTCTTTCCCCTTCTTTTCCAGAACAGCTTTCTTGAGCATTTTCCCCGATGAGGGCATTTCCTTTTCCTGCCCCATGACAAACCAATCAATCAACTCACCCGTCTTCCTATATGGTTCTCTTCCGCCCAAAATTAAACTATCCCGCCGCCCATCCCAATTCTCACACCCACTTCAACCATCCACACCCCAGGCTACGCACTACATACCTCCACTTCGCCAGAGGATGAAGCGACTGGCCATGACGTCCAGCTGACAGTGCAAATCTGTGCCCCAAGCCTGTGCTACAGGAGCGGCTGGCAATGGGGGATTCGACGGTGCCTTCTCCACCTGGCCCTGATGGTGTCTGATCTCACCAGCCCTCCGAGTCCCTCTGCCGATGCAAACTCCCTGTCCTTACCTTTGCAACCCTTCATCAAAACCCTTAACTCTCATTACCTCGCTGAGCTGCCTGGTGCAATGGACACGGGCCCTGAACTCCACCAACTTTCACTGCCCTCTCACCTCCCAAACTGAACTCTGACGGCGTGCGCACCGCCGAGTTAAAATGATGCCACCTTAAGTACCACCAGCACAGTTTTCAGTTCAACCTTCAGTACCACCAGCAAATTTTTGTCATATAAAGTAATTATAATAAACATTAACGCGTACCACTGACAGGCTGCCTGCATACCAGTGGTGGTACGCGCATCACAAATTGGGAACCACAGTCCTAGACCATAAACTCTTCGTGGCAGGGATCCTCCACGTTAGCACAGCACCCAGCACACCGTTCCTAAAGCTGACCGGGGCCCCTGGGTGCTATCACGATGCATTTGCTGCTATTGCTACAGGAGCCACCTGCTCCTCCTGAATGCTAGAGAGCTCTCAGCTACCGTCAAGGTGGTGGTGCCACCTCCATCATCCTATGCCTCCTGGGCTACGTCTCCGGGAGAAGTCAGGAGCTGTTCAAGCAGCTCCAGGGGCTCTAATGTAGGCAGGGGCCCGGTGCGCCTGTGTCACTGCTCAGACATTAAACCCATCAGAGCTCTGCCTACGCGATGCTGCCATGGGTGGAGCTGCACTCGGGGCCAATTCTAGGTGCCACGTAGGTAGTGCAGGTACCGATTTTCCCAGCGTAGGTAGACACGGCCCGGCCAGGTCTGAGCACTCCTGCACCTCTACGGCTGCTGCTCAGAGCTGCCACGTCATGCAAGGCTGTAAAAACTAACCAGATTCCCGTCGGCTTCGCGGCTGCCCACGGGGTCTGAAAAGCAAGCGGTGAGTACTAACAGAAACCTACTCGATTTTCTCACCCCGGCATCTTGGTAAAGCCGTGACCAGCAGCAGCAGCAGCAGCTGTCTGCAGGCTCCCAGCATCAAAACCCCCTCAAAGGGAGCAGTGGGGAATCATCCTCACCACGAGGGCTCGTTACACAAACTTGGTTTCTTTTTTTAAAAAGCAGACCAAGATCTGCAAGGTCGGGGCCCATGAATTTTCTCCCCCCTCTTTGTAGGCCTCCGAGAAGGCCGTGGCAAACAACCAGCGCAAGTTCCCGTGAACCGGCCAGACCCACTTTTGCCCGGGATTTATGAGAGCAGCAGATGCATTTTTAGACTCTTGTGGAGGGCTGACTCATGTCTCAAGTACACCCTGCAAACAGGAGGAGACACCGTGCCCGGAAAACTGCAGCAATCTTACAAAGCCTACATCACCCGGGTGCTACAAGGATGTGTGTTCATAAAGCACTTGGACAGCTTGGGTTCGACGACGTTACGCAAGTGCAGAGCAAAACGCACTCCGACTGCCGATGGCTGTTATGTTGTAATCGTTAACATGTTAGTTAAAAATCAACTTTCACAAATACCGGCTGGTTTCAGCAGTCTCTTAACCATGAAGGAGGCACCAGACCTCAGCGACTGTTCTGAGACCTGTTAGCAAAGATAGGAGGCCGGGTGAGCCAGGACGGCAGAACGAGCAGAGGGGAAGCTGGGGCTCCTGAAGGTGCTGAGTACCAGCACTTTAATTACTGAAAGTCCCAGCTTGTGGGTGGAAAATGGAGGCCAGGCCCAGTCCTGCAGGACTAGCAAGCAGGGCAATGGACGCCGGCACAATGAGCTTTTTCCGAGAGAGAGAGAGGTCAGATTGGTTTACAAGGATGAATGCGGAGGATAAGGCAGCACACGCTCGTGTGTGGGCCAGCACAGGCTGAGCAAGGCAGGAAGAAAAGCGTGAGCAAAGTGGAGGAAGGAGCGACTGCAGAATGCAATTACATAGGGCTGGAAGGCGTCTCCGCGGCCATCGAGCCCAGTCTCCAACTAGGGCAAGGAGCTAGTAGGATGTAGGTCAGACGCTGTCTTCAAAGGAAACAGTGAGCTTGGGGAGAGTGAAAGCCAGCAAAGACCGGAGGAGGTGGCTGACTGCACTCTTCGGTGGCAGTAGATTAGACCAGAGTGGCAGGAGGCAGAGAGATGAAGCTGGGTTTCAATGGGAAGGATGGAAAGAAAGCGTGGATTTGTTCCGAGAGATCCTAGACCGGGGCGCTGGGATAAAGAGGTGTCGGAGCAGACCACTGCAAGGCCAGAGGGTTGCTTGAGGTCGGAAGGGGAGGGACAAGACTGCTGATAAGATTGCCTATTACCCCAGACTGGTACAAACACTACGTGCCCTTCTCTAGGAGACTGACTACACACAGCACAGCTCCTGGCACTGATTACAGAGAAAATCAGGTGGTATCTGGTGTTAGCAAGACGTGGTCTGTCAACCAATAACTTTCTTAGACCTAAGTACAATGCCTTATAGACACCTCTGTCCAGAGCCCATTTTCTTTATGCACGAACTCATCGCATGGCCCATCGCTTGTTAGAAAGACACCAGCAGAGCTAGTCTGAAAGTTTTTTGGGTTTTTTCCTGATAATTTATTCTACAACATTAACTAACAGTTGGCAGGGGACCCAAGTCCACAGAAACCACAGAACTGCTGGGGCTGGAAAGGATCTCAAGACTTCGTGTAATCCCCGTCTGCCTGCGCCGTGGACGGAGGAGGAGAGACCCTCCATGACCCGTGCTGCATTAGCAGTATTCACAAGCTCCTTTAGACCTGAAGTTTTGTCTCCTGACTTACAAACATCATCTTTAAAGGGGGGAGAGAATCTTTATCTGATTTAAAACTGTTTACGAGCCAGCTAACTAGACACAAGGCTTGATGGTTTTGTACGATGCTCACCCGCTGCCTGAACCCCTTCCAGATGTTTCAGACCAAAAGATTTGCAAGCGTCTGAGAACAGACAGCACAACAGAGCTCTATAAAGCATATTGCCTTCACACTCCTCCCTGAAATCATAGGATCCTAGAAAATGAGGGCTGAAAGGACCTCAGGAGGTCACGTCTAGTCCAACCCCCTGCACTAAGCAGCACCAGCCCCAACTACATCATCCCAGCCAAGGCTTTGTCTAGCTAGGTCTTCAAAACCTCCAAGGATGGAGAGCCCACCACCTCTCTGGCTAACCTGTGCCAGTGCTTTACTACCCTCCTAATATTAGTTTTTCCTAATATCCAACCTAACCCTGCCTTGCAACAAACTCAGGTGCTCATTTTTTCGTTAACATCCTCCTACCTGCAACGCCTTCACCCCCCGACCCAAACTCGATGCAGTTTCATTACTCTGCAGATCCAGCTGAACTCCACTGTGGTAAGGCACTGGCTCAGTCCCACAACACTGATGCTTGCGACTGAGATGCGAGGGTGTCTCATTTTCAATTGAGTAATACCGGACATTTGAAAACCTCTCTCTTCCACCAGGCCTAAGGTCTCCCCCACACGTGACGTCTCCCTCCGAGGCTTAAACACCAGTGCAACACTCATGGAGACCCATGGCTGGCTCTCCGCCCGCTGGGCAAGCGAGACCCGGTCTGACCGCTGCTCGCTGCCGCTGCATGTCAGCGCTGCCTCCACGCGGCCGCAACACTGAATTCCTAGAGCGGAGGCCCGGGTGACTAAGAGCAGCAGTAAGCTGTATCTGCGCCACAAGCCTACTCCCACCCATCAACTCTATGAACTGTAGGCTTAATATACCAGACTCGTGGCCCGTGGTGGGTGGGGAGAGTCCTGCTGCAGGACCACAGCTGGAGGAAACCCAGAAACACTTCTGGTCCAGACGCCTGGGGTGGGCTGGTGAGACAGGGGACCTGGACATTTTCTTTCCCCTTACAAAGCATGAAACTCTACTGCCTGCCACAATACAAAGAATAACTCTCCCTCTAAACTTTTAATGGATAAAATTACCCTTGCCTTCCACGATAAGCAATGGGAAAAGAAAAGAGAACCCTATACACAGGGTACCGCCTCGCCCAAATCCTCAAAATGCCACACTGAACACCAATTTTAACCTGCAAATTTAAGCACCCGCTGCAAAACAAGCTCTCCGTGCCTCCCCTACCCTGGAAGCGTTATTACGGAGGGGGCTGGGTCATATCCCCGGGGAGGAAAGGCTCTCAGGGGATCGGGCACCGAATTCAAGGTAGGGCGAGATGCTGCAGGCAGAGCCAGGGCACGGGAGACAAGCAGCTGGACACTAAGTGAAGGACTCATGGTGAAGCAGGTTGGGAATCTGGGTAGAGACCACTACTGAAGCCACAGGACCGCAAGAGATGTGGAGGAGACCAGACCTGGAGTGCCGAGCAACCCCGTGGCACACACAGGCATCGGTGGAGCAGCAATCAGCTGACTCGCCCAGACAGGTAATTGTATTGTGTTTTTAAAGCAGGCAACAAATGAGCAACTTGCTCTTTAGGTGGATGCAAGGCTTGCAACCTACTATTCGGCTCCAGATTTCTCCTAACAAAGAGGCTCCAGGAAAGAGGCCAGGAGGTAAAAGGGGGAAATAAGCAGCTCGGCTGCTCTCCACCTCATTGTTTCCTCCAGAGCTTTGCCCCCTGCACAGCCGACCGGGCAGGAGAGGGGCTCATCCGCCAGCTCCTTGCAGAGCAAGAGGCACTGACAAGTACCCCCAGCCCTGCTCCATCCATATTAGCAACCCCGGCCTTTGGGAAAAGTGACTACGGCAAGTCTTGACAGACAACAGGCCCCTTATTGCTTTGGCCCTAGAAGACAAAGTCCATGGTCACTAAGCTGCTATTGCTTCCAGATACCAGAAGGCAAATACCACAACCAAGGGCTGTGCAAAATGCAAGGAAGGGAAGGGACCCACTGCAGGTGTACAGACACCCGACGTCACCTGCAACGAAGTCAGACTCCTCGTGTGCAGTAACTGCCCAAACCCACGGGGTGACACACCACCGGCGCCACGAGGGCAAGTGGCAGCAGTGGCGGGTCCCCCTGCCACGCACCTACTGGCTATAGGAAAAAAAAAAACACCCACACAAAACAGACCGAAAGGAACAGGGATGCAGAGATTTCTCCTGTAAATTATCCAGCTCCCCTTCAGGAGTCTACAGAAGTCATTCCCCCTCTCTGCATCTTGCACCTGCCACAAGCTCTTATTTCCACACCCTCGGCTCGCTAGCCCCACTTCCTTCCTCGGACAGGGAAATGCCCCTGGAAAGGCAAGGGCGGTCTTTTTCCAGCTGTGCATCCATCCCCGTGCCCCCTACTCCGCACCTGGTCTCTCTCACCCTCCCAGATGCAGACCGGGCTCGGTCTCACAGAGGGTGGCTGGGCATCACCATTTCCCTAGAGGTGCCAGCACCTGCAGAATGAGGCCCCGGCGTTGCTGATGTTGCAGCTGCCCACGGAGAAGCACCACTGCCTTGTGCTCACTCGGTAACTTAAAAGGTGCAAGTACCTGGAGGACTCCTGCTGAAACCACATATGCTGGGGGGATGGGATTATATCCTTGTATATATAGTTGTACATTATATTCTTTATATTTCTCCAAGTCGAAATCTGAAAGAAAGTTTAATTATACTCTTATATTTATTTATTCTTCTTCTTCTCTTCATTTTAACACTTGCCATGGTGCGATGTATGGGAACCAAGACGACTTGATCTTGGTAAAAAAAGCATAATTTACACAGCAAATTTGGTGAAAAAAAAAATATTTTGCATATACAGGTAATACAGGCAGCTTCAGCTGTTAATTTGAATGTTAGGATATTTTATACATAAAACTCAAAGACGTTCAAGTTTAAATGCGTCTGCCTCCTTCGAAGCAGGCTATGGAAATATATGCGCTTGCAGAAAGCGGCACAAAAAATGTCAAGAGTTACCGTCGTGCACTCTGCACAGATCGTGATACGCAAGTTGATTCTATTGATCTTCTTAGTTTTTAATTCCAAAATGGAGCTGCAGCTCTATCTATTAAGATTATATATGCTTACTCTACATGATTTACATTATTTGAATCTCTTAATGATATTAAGACTTCCCATCCCCACCCAAAGCATAAGCAGTCATCCTGCCTCGAGGAGGACTAGTTACAGATGAGGCTCCACAGCAGAGTCACAAAGCGTCTATGGGAAAGCAAACTCCCCGTAGACATTTTCAGCCCAAAATAAAACGCGAGTCGTGCGGAAAAAACAACCCCAGAATCGTATCTGCAAACGCTCTCTTCCCTAACGCAAATTTGACCTTCTGTGCTATTTTTTATGTCAGATCTCATCCCTGCCCAAACACCGCGTGCCATTAGTATTCCCACTGAAACATGGAAAACCTATTTTGTCCAAGACAAAATCCTCATAGCACACGGATGCCTAAAGGTTTCTCCTCCAACGACAGGTATTGATGTCACTTGAGATCGAGGCTAGAGAAGGAAGAGATGAGTGACAGACTAAAACCTGGCTGCATCAGAGCCCAAGGAGAAGGCAGCTCTTGCCTAGGAGGGAAAAAAGGCATCCTGCAAGCAATTTCCATTCCCATCTCCTCTCATCCCACATGGGAACTCCATCGGACAGCGCTGAATTATGCCTCGGCGAAGGCCCCGCCACTCCTCCCCTTCCTCCCTCCTGCGAACTCCACACACAAGGGGACATTGTCCCGTCTGAATGCCAAGCAGTTCTGTGAAAGTCGAGGCTGTAAAGTGCGTGGGACAGGTGCAAGGAAGCTTAGCAAGTCTGCGCATAGCCCTGATCCAATTAGAGCGCACATTCATGTCTAGCGAGAATACCCACCGAGTGCCAAGACCCGTCTTAGGAAGAGCAGCGCAGAGAGACTTTGGCCATCCCAAGTTCAGTCCAAAAATGGTCCAGTTTTCGTCTGAAATTTCATTTTCCAGAAAGGAAAAAAACCGGCGGCACTGAAGAGCGGTGCTCAGATGTACAACAGAGACCTAAACAGGATGTGGATGCTTCTCCCAACTGCTGGAGTAAGAAATGCTGCTATTTCAGCGACTGCAACTGCCGAAGCTGTGGCTCCATTTGAAAATGCTCCCCTCCAAGGTATTTGTAAGGATAAAAGAAAAAGCACAACTAATTGCCTGCATGTGTCCCTAAAGATCCTACAGCAGCAACAAGCGCTACACAACCAGCAGCCAGTTGCATCCGCCAGCCTACAGGTCAGATTTTAGACCGTTCCCAATCAGACTAAGCTAACAGAGGAGGAGACCCCTCCGTACTTCGGTGGCTTCAGGGGTCTTCTATTTCCAGACACCTTAGAAGGTTCAAGTTTGATTTTAAAGCATGCACCAAGTGGATCATTTAACCCAGTATTAAGCACATGGGGCCCTTGCAAAATGCACCTGGAACTTAATAACCTCAGGGTCTTTAAAGAGCCCTTTTAACGAGCTCTGCATTCCTGCCTGAACTCCTTGCACACTGGCCTCCTCTTGAGAGCTCAGCAACATCCACCTCCGGGTTTACTGAGCACAAATTCAGGGTGAAGGGAATACCCAAGCCAATTTATTACCTAATGACTTCCACTGAGATTTCAGAGAAGTCTGAGTCTCCAACTAATGCAGAGATATGGCCTGGGAGGAATAAGCTGCAGGGTGCAAAGCCTCATCAAACTAAGTGGCCTGGCTGCTTGGGTCAGAGACCCATGGTGTGCGCAGCAGGCTGCACCGCTCCACGCTCAGGTGCCTCCGGTTCTCCTGGAAATATGTTGTGGGCAGCTGCCAGGATGCTGCTCCGAAACCTCGTTCAAAAACTAACCCAAGGAACTGGGACAGTGAAGGAAAGGGAAGTTCCCCAAACAAATAATGTTTTTCTAGCATCAGACCTCTGTAATGCGAAAAGCACTGATCAGAGACATGCTGCCACCGAGACCGCTCGGTGAACTTTAAACTATGACAAATTAATGAAAAAAAACACCTGAAGTCAACAGTTTTCCCCATGGGCATTATAAAGCCACAAAATCCTGCTGCACAACACCGTTGTGCTGCAGGAAAAATATTTTGCCTCCAATCAGTATCTCTTCAAATGGCCAGCCTCCGAGAGCGAGGCTCTTCAACAAGGGGCCGTCGCTGGTGCCAGCGAGCGAGGAAAACCACCGCAAATTCGACTGCTTAAAGGAAGGCTCAGACGCTGGCCTCAGCGCAAAGAGAAGCAAGATGCTGATCGTTAGCCACGGCCTCGTCAGCACATACAGCGGGAGGATAGGTAGAGCTGAGTCTGCTCTTGCTGATTAAGTCAGGGAGAAGCTGTTCTGCCTTAAAAAACAATGCAAAACCCCCCAGCGCCACTGCCAGATGTGAAAAGAAATTCCCCAAATGGAGTTTCCTGGACAGAACAGGAAGAGAGGCCATGGCTGTCTCGCTCTTGTTCACGCCCGAGTCAATTCTCTTCCACATCAAAACGTTCAAGTAGCTTCAGTTTAGATTTACAGGCGACGCCGCCCTCCCGCCCGGCCCCCCGAGAACAGAACCATCGGCTCCGTTTCGGGGCGTTTGGACAGTTCCTGCGCCCGGCCAGCGAACGCACGTCTACAGAGACGTGGAGCTAAATGGCACGGCAAGGTTTAGAGTTTTTCTTTTGGGTTTTTTTTAATTCAAATGCAAACAAGGGCTGTGCTTCTGACTGTGCCTCACTCAGGCAATCTACTTAATTGGAATGAATAGAAGCTCAGTTGGCAAGCGGCCACCTCGGATGCCTTTCTTAGAGCTTCTTCCAGCTTCTCCTCCAGGGAGTCTGTATGGATAATGCCTTCTAGTAGAGGCAAAAAAAAATTTAAAAAAAAAATTCAGAGCAAACACCCAAGGCTGCCTGCTCCTATTTGAGTAATTTGTGGAACTTAGCAAAATGTTTAGAGACGAGCGCCCCGAGTCTGGTTTTATTAAGCAAGTAGCTACCTCCGCACCAGCCGGGGAGGGAGATTTTTGTAGCACTTCATATCCCCTCTGCATGGGGGCGGGGAATAAATAAATAAATGGCATTAAGAAGCGATGTCCCTGGACGGGTAAGGTTGCACGGCTAAGCAATGCAACAGCCAGGAAATACCAAAGATAAAACTAGGTGCATAATCCCTGTGTTTATGCATTATGGTAATCTAATTAGACGATCACATTACTATTTCTCAAGTCATTTTTCTACCATCTCAAATATATCTCTGCAGCATCCTGTGACTTATTTGCATTCTTCTCTCTCGCACTGCTTTTACTATAATAAGGGTCCAGCGAGTCTGACAGAAATACAGTCAATTCTCTCCTGTGGTTTATTTAACAAAATTATTTTGTCACCACCCTTTCCTCCGCAGCCACTGGCACGGTGCTTGCTAGATGCAATTCCTGGATTAGCTGACTGAGAAGAAGATCTCTGCTCTGAATGTTGTGTGACACATATATGGCCAACAAATTTATATTATTAGGAACTACTGGAGGGCTATACCAGTGCCTAGGTTACATGTAATCTAAAGCAGACTGGGTAAATGCACTGTGTACGAGTCCTATGAAAGACCGACTAGCGCAGGGTATTTCAAGGTGCTGCATGCCTCAGTCTGTAGAAATACAATCCTGTATTTTAATAAGGTGCTCATAAAATTAAAAAACTAATGCGATACACGTGCAAAGGAGACCGCTACGGTTGTGTGCAACCTTACCTCCAGCATTTCTGG
The DNA here is from genome assembly GCF_030867095.1 of Alligator mississippiensis. Classification (NCBI taxonomy): domain Eukaryota; kingdom Metazoa; phylum Chordata; order Crocodylia; family Alligatoridae; genus Alligator; species Alligator mississippiensis. The sequence continues at coordinate 75,766,193 of NC_081833.1, forward strand.
AACTGCTGACCTGCACGTTTCGCGTGAAAAGAATATTTATTTCTTGAAAAGAAGTTGGCAGGGCAGGACGACAGCCTACTTCTCCAGACACTATATGACACTGTCCTATGAAATGATGATACGGCACCTGATACACAGCATCATGCACCTGCTGCCTACGAAAGCTTCTGCCCGATACGAAGCTGCAGCATCTGATGCATATCAGACACAAGCTTTCGGAGGCAGCAGCTGCATGATGCTATGCATCGGATGCTGTATCTTCATAAAGCTCACGTCTCTCCGTTATGAAGATGCAGCATGTGACATACAGCATCATACAGCTGCTGCCTATGAAAGCTTATGCCCAATATGAAGATACAGCATCTGAGATATAGCATCATAGCGCTGCTCTCTGAAGTGCCACCCTACCCTGCCTTCTGCCTGACTTCAGACTTATGGCAAGAGAGGGTGTATGCAGTGCCACAGCTGGACTTCCACCATCTGAGCCCATCTGCCCTGACTGCTAGCAGAAACTCTCCCACGTGTTATAGGAAGACCACAGCTCCTCTAGACACAGCCCTCGAAATCGCCGGCAGGCCTGCACGCGCACGCCCAGCCGCCCGCTGCTGACGCCCAAGCTGCTGAAACTCGTTTGCTCGGGCTCTCCCAGAAGGTCCACGTTCAGGAAGAGACCAAACATCGAAAGATTTCAACTCAAAACCTGAAAAACATTGAACTCCCAAGAAGAGAGGCGTCCAAGCAGGTCAACGCCAGTGCTTGCCAAGAATGGTTTTCCACTCCCTGCCGGCTGGGTACATCGTGCACTCGCCACACCCAACATCCTGGGTGCCCCGGCTCGGGCCCGAGAGAGTGACAGACAACAACGCCGCTCCCTCAAAGGAGCAAAACCAGCATCGCTGCCTCTGGGTTACTTGGAGTCCTGCCACCGCCTCTATTCAAATGAAAACCACTTCTCAGAAGAGATACCTGAAGCACGGCTCCCACGGCGCTGCGCGCACAAGCGCAAGCAGCTGGGAACAGTCCTCCTCGTCTCAACACCATTGCCACACCAGAGAGAGATCGCTCCCAACTCCCAACAAACCTTCAGACCGAGCCAACCTGGCTTTTCTGCAAATGGGTTTAGGCAGCTCACCGAACGGTTTGGCTCTTCCCCCCACGATCCGACTGGGCTGCGTTAGGACTGAATTTTTCATAGCCAAAAAGCAAGCTTTCCTCCGTGAAAGGTTGCCCACACTTATCCCCTAAACACCATGCTTGGAAGCATCCAGACTCTCTATCCCCGTAGAGCTCCCTCCCAGGGAGAGGAGCCACCCGAGAACTTGTTGGTCGAGTTGCTTTGTAAAGGCTTCAGTTCATCCTCTTTGAAAATTCCTCAAAGATTTTACAAGTCATTTTCTTTAAAGAAAGAAACCCCCCCCCCCCCCCCCAAATCTGCTCGTTTTAAACATTTTGTTGGAAACTGTCAAGCCCTGCTAATGGCCCTTGTCAATAAGGGGGAACAAATCCCGTTCCCATTGGATAACGCAGCTAACACTCAGAGAACAAACAGGCATGACTGCTTGCAAGGAGACATGTTAGGCATTTCACTTCGAGAACATACTGAAGTACTTGTCTCCAAGCTGCTTTTCATTTTTTCCCTATTGCTGAAGCTGGAAATTAACAGTTTCCCTTCTGATTATTTGCATTCAAACAGCCTTACGGGTCCAGAAAGCTCAACAGCCACAATTTCACTTTTTTTTTTTAAGCCAGCAAACCTCACAGTGGAGCCCAGAGACAATACTCTTGCTCTGACTGCCCAGTTGGCACCTCTAGCACATGCCTGGCATACCAAAAACTTCCAGCGGCCTGCTTGTCTGCCAGGGAGGATGGTCTTGCTGCTCTTCTGATAGCTGCAGCTAGCAAACTTGTTTCTGCAGTCCTAGGCCTGTGCAAAAGCAGACAGAGGAAGAGGGGGAAACGTCTCGTACGTGCAGGGCCCAGTCTTCCCACGCAACTCCAGAATCGATGCGATGAGTGCACAGACGGGAACTCAGGCCCTAAAAACGGGGCTTGCTTCCTGGTTTCTGCAAGTGCATCAGCAGTAGCGTCAGCTCTTTTACCAAATGCCGCTTCCCAGGTAGCAGCACAGCACAGCACAGCACAGCACAGCACAGCACGCAGCATTGGGTCTGCACGGCCGCTGCTTCTTTGTGGAAGTGGGGGATTGCTAAACCATTTCAAAATCCTCACCTTCCCCACAGCTAGGAGAGAGACACGGCCTAGCAACAACTTCAAATAAGCAACAGACTAGGTTACTAAACTCGGTTTATTGGAACGAGAAGGATTTCAAATTCAAACTTTTCCCTTGGCACCTCATTTTGTTCCTGCAGTTGACCTGGACAATGCAGACCGGCTGGGCTACTTCTCTTCCTCGTTCTGAGATGCCAGCATAGCGCCACGCTCTTTCCGTGGCAAACCCCGCAGGAGGGCACGGTTGCTTGTCTGGAACATTTTCAAACAAAGTTATATTTTTGGACCACCTCCGACCCAAATGACCTTTAAAAGCAGCACTACTTCTGAATATGAATGTTGGGTAATCCAAAGCATTTTTTTTAAAATACAAGAAGTGTATGTCTACCTCCATCATCACAGCTAGGTTTTGATTTTACTGTTTAAGCCGTGTTTGGATTTCAGAAGCCCACAGCGGGCAATGCCCCACCGCCAGCCTGGCAGCAAGGTAGCGCTTCCAGGACTCCTCGTGAGGGACGTGCAGATTGAAGGTCGACTCTCTGCGGTGGAGATCAGCCTGCGAGGAGGTAGCCTAGCAATCACGCTCCGATTTGAGAGCAGAAGGTTGGAAACGCCATGTTATCAGTGTGTGGAGACACTGTGGGGGAGTGGGAAGGATTTCTTTTTTAAATATATGTAAAAACAATGCGAGGTGTGAAGCATGCTGGACCACGCTAACACAGCCGCTCCGAGGCAGCACGAGCTTTAGTATCAATTTTAACCAATGGCAGGTTTGTGTGTGTGTTGGTTTTGCTTTTTTAGTCAGATTTCTAAGAAATCCGGATGAACTTAAACACAGCTCAAGCCTTCTTTTTAAGTCAAAATTTCACATTCATCATGGCACAAACCGAGTACCAATTTATCATCTTTTTATGGTAAATAAGTGAAACCTGCTGTCGGAATAGGAACACCAACATTTAAATACTCCTGTTTGAGAGCTATCATGCAATTATAGCACAAAACTTGCCACCTCTTAATTTATGCAGGGACTTTTGAAATAATGGAGGTGGAGAAAAGGTAGATACAGGAGCTATGGAAACAAGCCCTCTGATCTGCATGTCGTTCCCTTGGAATACCCGCTGGAAATTAAAGCATTTTAATCTTCAGAGAAACCCAGGGAATAGGCTACACCTCCAGCAAGACTTCCATTCATTTTTTATTGCACGCGAGCACTGCTGAAAACATCCTTCCCATAGTCTGCAAACCACAGCCCAGGCCCGGCCGGGAGACGCCGTCTCGAGGCAGCGAGCGTGGTGATTATAGCAAGAGTTCTCACTTTTCCACAGAGCGAACCACGTCTAGAAGGATGTTTTGTGGACTCCCGTCATCCCATCCTCTTCCGTCTGTGACTGCACGAAACCCTCTATGGCAAATACTCCAATTCATTACGTGGCAAAGCAACATTAGGAAGGCATCCAGCTTTTTTTTTTCTTTAGCCATTTCACTATCATTATCACCTAGAAACAAGTGCTCGCTCGCGCAGCTCTCTGAAGAGCACGTGAGGGTGGTTTTGGGGCCGTGACACAGGAAGCACTGAACTCGTAGGTCCAAGATTCATGGCCTATGTTGACCCAAGACAACAGGCAACAAAAACCAATACCTGTTTCGTGAGTCATCACAGCAGGTCGCGAGGACTATCTGCCTTTTGCGTTAAGCGGTGAAAGTCTGACGGACGTGGCACTGAACCAAGCCGTTATTTTGCAGAGCTGGCGAGCGGCTTGTTTACCAGAGTCAGTTATTCTAAACCCAAATCGGTCCAGTTTGCAAGTAAACACTGTGTGGGGGTTTTTTGGGTTTTTTGTTTCGGAGGCTGGAAACTCCAGCTGTGATCAGCTGTCCTGACTCAAGAAGCTGCCACTAACAACGCTGAGAAGCTGTGCTGCTCTTTGCTAGCACAAAGATGTAGGCTGCCTACATCTTACAACTTGGTATCAGCTGGAGGATTACCAGCAGAGAGGATACCCAGCTTAGCTCCCAGATGTGGGGACTGCAGGGCTAACGAGAATTATAGCTACCAGAAACAAAGCAGGCAGCATAATATACAAGGGAGCCGGTCCCTTCAGATGGTGCATTTCATCTGGCCCCAACTCGTTTCTCATTTACAATTCAGGCAGAGCTGCAAGAAATGGATAGGTAAGGAGGGAGCCAGACGATTCAGCGGACTGGCTGACAACATTTTGCACCTCTAAATGTCTTGACCTTTGGACAGCCCACAAGTTCCCAAGATTTTCCATTGTGGACCCCATCTCTGGCATGCCAGATCCCTTGCTCAGGCCCAACATGCCTACAGCAGCTGCCAATTCACATAGCATGCATTACGGTCTGCAGCGGGATGTTTCATGTCTGCGGAGCATGAATCACCTTCTACTTGCACTCTTCTTTGCCACTGCCCTCCCCATCTGCTCTGTTCCTCTCCTCCTGGCACACACATCTCCAAGGCCCGGTCCCGTTCTCCTCTCCCCTCACACACATTTCTCAGGGCACGTCTATAATGTAAGCAAGGCACGTATTCTGTAACTGGACTTGGCCGATCCAAGTTAGCTACATCCGTCGGGGAAACAGCAGCAAAGACACGGCAATCTGAGGGAGTAGCTCCAAGTCGACTCAAGCATCTCCTACAGACACTAACCTGCCTGAGTTGTTGAATCAAGCTACAGCCCAAGTTGCCCCATCTTCACTACTATTTTAACCCAAGCAGATAATCATGGTGATTTTATAACCCAACAGAACTGATGCATTTTGAGTAGGACAGACACATTTTGGATCATCTGACCCTGGGCACATCTACACATGCGTTAACATGCCATAATTACTGCACATTAAATTTAGTACTGTAATAACAGATACCAAATACGTGGTAAATTGGTGCTACTGCACAGTAGCACCAGCATGTGGTTTGTAAGTGATGCCAATATGCAGCAGACTAATTCTACTGCGCATTAGCACGGCTTTTGCTGTGACACATTAACGTGCAGTAAATTAGTCTACTGCACTTTCTGCATCTTGCGTAGATGCACCCTGGCCCCTAACAAATCCTGAATACTACAAAGTGGGTGTGCTGACCAGTCTCTGTGACGGAGGGAGGGAGGACTAATACCATAAGTCTGGTTTGGTACTGGGAGCTGAAAATGTGCATTCTTGTCCCAACCTGCCACCAACTTCCTCGTGGAAGTCTGGAAGAAACAGTGGCCTTTCCAGGCTTCTTGAGATTTCCAGGCTTCTCTAGATTGCCGATTTCCATCATGATCAGAATCTTCTAGCAAGCCAGAAACCTCAATTTAAATAACCAATTAATAGTCTTTTTCATTTTTGCTTCAGCAGGTTTCCCGCAGAGAGAGACTCACCCTTATTGGCTGATAAAAGGATTCAACCGCGCTTGTTTTCAACAAATTACAGCTTTTGCACTAAATTTGGAACAGCCTGATAACCAGGAGGATGCATTCTATCTAGACATATTTATTACAGCAATTATATCAGTTAACAAAAATTCATTAAAAAAAATCTTAATTTTTCCTTTATTATATAGCGAAATGCATTCACCATTTTCCAAGTCAATTTCTCCTTAAAACTTTGCTTTCAGATGGAAATTGGAATTCAATTAAAAATGTACAAAAACAGCTTTTTAAAATTATCAGTGAAATACAAATATTTACATATGCCAAATTCATTACAAGGAAAAAGGCAGGTATATCAAAACATTTGCATTTAAAATGGATTTATTAAAGAAAATATTCATTGTAGTTACTGAACCAACAGGTTGGTTTTTTGGTCACCAAAGGCCAGGTTTTTCAAAGGTATTTAGTACCCAAGGATTTTCAACCGTGCCTGTGAAGGTTAGGTTAATGCCATTTGCTGAAGTGGAAATTAATGGGAGCTAAACAATTAACATGCTCAAGAACGGCTGAAAGCGTCACCAGACACTATCTGAATCCTTAGATTCCTAAAGGCTTCTGACAGTCTGGCTCCACGGCTCACAGAGTTTGAGACTCAGCAGACCTCATCCTCCGTCACCTGACTTTTCTTGGTGGAAAATAAAAAATTTCCCACTTTTAAAACTACGATTTGCTTTCTCATCTTGAAACCAACTAGTCCAATGAAGAAGTTAGTCTCTGCACCTCCTAGCCAGACTGAAACCTCAACTACTTTAAGGCAAAAGTTTTCGTGCACAACAGGTGATACCACCATTGGGGGCAGGGGGGATAACTGCATTTTAGCATTTGCTCTAAAAGGCTGAAAATATTGGTATGTAATGCTTTGTATGAAACTGTGACATTTATAAAGCTTGAACTGACCTCCCCACTAAAAGGTATTTTCTACCCAACTCTGTACAATAAAAAACCTGTACAATATTAACTCTTGGCAATTTCAGGAGGATTGGTTGAATAAATATTTTAACTTCTAAATATTTTAACAAGTTTAGGCCTTACTTCTAGGTTGTCAACAGAGGCACAGAAAGCTCTTCCAGTGCCCGGGGCAAAGGTGGTGGTGATCTCTGGGGTGGAGGGAGGGGAAGAGGTTGATGCTGACCACTGGGAAGCAGGGCGGGGTGGGGGAAAGCAGGCTTCCCTGCCCGACTCCCCTCCCTCAGGCACCAGCTGCTACTGGAGCAGCGCAGGCTTGGGCTGCCGGCCCAAAGGGGGGCAATGCAGATTCCCCAGGGGCCATTACCCCATTCACTCTCCCCTGACCGGGTGCAGGCGGTGCCTGCCACAGCGAGGCCACGCTGGGGAGAGGGCATCCTTCAACCCCCTTGCCTTGCCCCCCCCAGATGCACAACGGAGCATGGGGCTGCACCCGCCCAGCTCCAACCTGCCACAGCAAAGACTCCTGGGGAAGGGAGTCATACCCCCTTATGCTACCGGCTCTTAATTGCAAACAAATAAATACAGCTTTTGGGGAAAATATTTTGAAGTTAAAAACCCAATTCTTTTTCTTCTTTAAAAAAAAAAAAAATCTTTAGTTTCACTGTATTTGCTTGGCTATCGAGCGCTGCCTTCATCCTTATTTCAGCGGTGCAGGTTGTAGCCATGCTGGTCTAAGGACATAGGCAGACGAGGTTTGTTGGATACATAAGATACTGGATTTACCTAAAGAACCTTGTCTTCATCCTCAAATATTTTAGGACTTCCGTTTACCCCCAGAGCCAGACCTAACTAGTGTACCCCATGTGTCACCTCCATTTTGTTCATTAGGAGGTATTTAAGAAAATAATTTAGCCATGTCTAAGCCATAATACAAACTTTTTTGTGACAACCTGGGAAATACCTAATCCCAAAAGGCAGAAGCTGACTGTGGTAGCAGACTCCAATATTTGTTTTTGGAGGAAAATATACAATAGCTTAAGTACAACTACTGCTTTGCATATTTAAAATTTTGGAAACACCTGCATTTAGCGAGCTAATTTATCAACCCATCTGTTAAGCAGAAACAAAACATTCTTGACATTATTAACAACCAGAGAAGTCATTCAAGATTGAAGCATTTTTTTTGTTTTAAGTTAACTTTTAATTTTTTGACATGAAATATTTGGGGGGGGCAAAGAACTGTTCTACATGCTTTTACAACCTCTCCATTTATTTTCTTTTTGGTCCTGAAGTCGGCCCATATTTGTGGGAGAAAGTAAGATTTCTGCTTGGGTTCCTCTACTTCAGTCTAGCGTCTTAAATTTCTTCAGGACTACAGGAGGAAAACTCTCGTTTCAAGTTATTTTTCACTTAACACTGAAAGTCAAGTATAGAAACCCTGATTTTAAAGGAAACGGGCTCTCTTTTTGTTTTGTTTTTTAAGTAACTGCCAAGAGGGCTGGTTTTTGTTATTCTAACAGTGAAATCGGTCTCCATTTCCACATTCGCTCCCTCTGAGCACCGTTACATGTACAGCTCACTGCGACCGCTGGGCTTGTATTCAGGAGACATTCGATGCGTGTGCTGTAGGAAGTCCCCAAGGAACAGGGCTCCCAAGAAAGGTCCATAGTTCGTTACCTATGTTCTCCCTCCTACTAGCCACCATCGCGTCCTCTTTAAAGCTCGTTCTTATTAACCATGTAACGATGAGGTCATCCCGGAAGAATCCTGGCTCTGCTCTGCTGAAGTCGTTCCAAGGGCTACTTGTTCGGCTCGCCCTGAGCTGCTGGGAAAGGACAAGACATCGAAGCACAGCAAAATCTCTAAGCAGGTAGGCTAGCATTGCTCACCAAATGCAAGGCACCTGGTTTGCCATGCATCTGCAGTAGCAGCACATGCTGGATATTTAACACAGGGATATTCAAATTTTGTCCAACTGAGGGACACAAAGGCAACCTGCCAGAGTCCCGAAAGGCTACACGCATGTATTTAATACAAAACCGCAACCTGCAGCACAGCAGACGTGTGATTCTGTATGCTGTTCCAAGCAGGTGCCTGGATCAAAAGCAAAGGATTTCACACGGGGACCGACAGCCACCACGGGCTGCAGCTGTTTATTAAGGAAGCAGGCTGCCATGAGCCATCCATAAAAACCATCTGTACTGACAACTTCAGGAAAGCTCCTTCAGAAGGAGACATTACAAACAGGAGTCCAGGCTCGATATCTAGGGTATTAAAATGGCAAGACGTGAACAACAAAGCACTGATCGGCATGGAGTACTCCTGCTCATTTTCCCCTACAGTACAGATATTTAAAATACGGACAAGGAACAAAAGACAGCCAAAGAGATGATCTGGGGCAAGGTCTAATTTAACCCTGTATTCTGCCCTGCCAATATATTCTCTATTCTAGTCTGATCAACAGTCCCAGCCTCTCTCGTCTTGGCTCATCTCAGCTGTGGCAGAGGCAAGCAATGGGGCTAGAGCACGTGAGGTTCACGAAAAGAAGTTTTCCAACATCTTCAGTCCATTCTTCCCAACTTCATTTGCAGCTTTATTCCCTACAGCAATATGTAACAGACCCTGATCTAGAAGCTCGCCTGTGACTGAGAAGTACACTAAATGGGGGAATCATCTGCAACATTTTTAAAAGCAGCGTTTTGAAAGTACGCTCTCAAGAACGAGATGCCAAATACACAGAACTAACCGTCAGCAGGTGCATATATTTAACACTAGAATTAGTTATTTTAAGATTTATGTAACTCTAGAGAACAAGCTGAATGTGAGCCCTCCCGTGTAAGAGATCTGAAGCATGTGCTGTTATCCAAGCCTAGGTGCTGCAGTGCAAAGTAAACACGATGCTTTAAAAGTGCGATGCAGACTGTGGCTAAAATTGAGAGAGGCACCCAGCTCAATTAGTTGCAGAAAAACGCAGCGTGCCTGCGTCTGCGGGAACCGAAACAGTTCCTTCTTCAACGCGGTACGTTCGTTTTAACCGTACGCAGGCAGGATCTGACAAATGTTTTGCAGCACAGCCAAATGTGTCTAACCATTGAGCAACACAAAAAGGAAGTTTATGTTGTACAAGTTGTTTGTGTTTGTTTCCTGGCTCGCATCTTCACCCTAATGCAAGAGGAATTGATTTTATGTACCGAGGATTTCATTTCCTCCAAGTAAAGTATGCTTAAACACAGTAGATTAAAATGTAGGAACCTAATAAAAGAAGTCTCTTCCTTTTTCAGAACACTTTCCCACTCTTTTGATCTCTTCCTCACCAAAAAGCCTCTATCTTTCATTTACAGCCTCTAAGCCCATCTCCTTCAAACCCTGACAAGCCAAGGCACTGCATTTATTAAGCTCAGGCTTTATATTACTGGGAGCTGCGAGACAGGGTGATGATTGCAACGACCAGTTGAGATACAGTTGGGGTCTGATCACCTTGTAAATGGCTCCAATGGGCTTCAATGGGTTGCTCAGACCTTGGGGATCCTAAGCCAGAGACAGCTACATAATTAGCTTGATAGCACCATCTGAAAATGGGTCATAAATAAGATCTTTAATGATAAACCTGAAATGTAGCAGTTCAGTGCTTTTTGCAGCTCTCCCTTCCCATCGCTATTTGAGAAAAAGTCAGATGGCTTCAAGTATGAGTTCCACGTGCAAGACATTCGAACATCTGAAAAAAAACCTTAATACCTCAGGCAGGCACGGTTCTTTGAGTAGATGCGATAGCTTTTATTAGACCAACTCAGTAGTTGGAAAAAAGTTCTCAGCAAGCTTTCCAGTGCAGTCACCCTTCTTCAAGCACAGGGAGTCTCCGCCGGTCTGAGACTCCGAGGAACGAGAGAAGCTAAAAGTGGCAGGATGTCCGTGAGACTGGAAATGGATAGAAATTAGAAAGACACCAAAGGTAAAGCAGGGAAGGGAGGGGGAAGGCCGAAGGGAAACACTACAGTGGTGATAATACAAGGTAGATACGTTGAATTAAAATACCTCGACACTTTAATACGTGGTGAGTGTGTGGCCAGGAGAGAAAGGAAGTGCTCGGGGACCAGGAAGGGACAACAAAGGGAAGTGTTACCAGATCAGCAACCCATAAGCCCAGCTGCGGCACGCAGCAAAATGCTTACTTTGATCATAGACGAGACGCTATTCGAAACAAGCTGCTTTATATAGTGTGGTTATAGTCAAAAGCAGTGAAATACCCAATTTAGGGCAATAAATGAGAAGAGACTGAGGAAGGAATGTAAGCGGAGACGGGAGGGTGCTTTGGACCTCCCGACATCGTGTGAACGCTTGCTGGTTCTGGGAAGGATCTGTGATGGGGGGGACGGAGGTGAAGGGGGCACCTGGGATTCAGCGAGCACTTCCCGGACTGATTGCTCACTTACAATTAACTGGAAGGAAGCTGTGGTGAAAACAACCCCAGTCAGAGCAATTCCAGCACCAGAAAATGTAAAATACGCTGGGAGGGATCTCCTGGCCTCCGTGTTTATGGCGCGTTACGATGACTCCAAGAATTAAATAAGCAGCAAAAGCACGCTGTAATTTCCAGCAAGAAAACGTGTTTCAGGAAAGCATGATGCCTTAGGTTAGCTAATGGCAGACTTGTGCAGCAGCAGTGAAGAGGTCCAAACCTATAATTGCCCAAATTATGTTGCACACTTGTTCTGAAGAGTATTCAGGAGGAGGCATTTTGGTAAAATACTGGAATCTTTTGTAATAGCTAAGAGTTTTCTTAAGAGTTAGCAAAGAAAGGAGGCCAATAAATCATTAACCCAGGGGTTCTCAAGCTGGCTAGATTGAAGGAACCCCCTCAGACTTGAAGCACCCCTTGGAAAATGCAGCTTTTAGTTTGCACTCATTCTCCAACTACAGAAAAACAGATCAATTGTACTGGTGCAAAAACCTCAAGACTACGACAGGCCTGATGCTTAGGATGCCATGGATTCCCACTTCATCTTCTGCACACTGAACAGTGAGGCACACAGCAACACCCTTGGTAGGATCTCAAGCCACCCCAGGGTGTCACCGCACCCTGGCTGGGACACATTGCATTAATCCATGCCTATTTTGAAGATCCCCCTTTCTTTTCTTCCCCAGCTGCTGCTTCTCTCTCTTCCTGGATATTCAATCAGCCTCTAACGCAAATTTGCTTGCCCCAAAATCAGCGCTATCCTGCTTGTGGAAACTTCTTGATACCCTGGATATCTATTGCATGGCCTCCAGCTCCATCCTTTCAGGCCTGCCTTGAACCCTCTCCCACCCCTCAGTCTCTCCAAAGCACGCCTGCCAAAGGGACCACCTTCTCACCCCCCACCCCCAGGACTCCCTTCCTGGCCCTTACCGCACCAGGTTTGGCATGTCCCCCTCTCAGCCACCATCATCATCTCTGTGCTCACCCCCACTGCTCCATTTACTCCCTTAGCACGTGACTCGTGAAGCATGAGTCCCCTTTATTCCCAGCCCTCCAGTCCCCATCCACACCTTAAACAAAAAAACCCCCAAGTAATAAATAAAAATAAAATAGCTCCTGCATTTTTGTCTCTGACACTGTTCTCCCAACCCTGAACTATTGTCCTGTGCCTTAAATGCACCGGTTTTACCCTACAGGCTGAGGCTGGTGCAGTGGAGAACTCTTGGCTAGGTTTATACTCCTCAGAGATTAACCGTACTACACTCATGTTTTCTGACGGTGTCTATTCACGTTCACCGTTTCCTTATTGAACTGAAAGATGAACAAGGCTTTTATAGTCTACTATGATTGGCTTGTTACTGGAAACGAGTCACGTGGAACTAAAAATGAAATAAGAAAAAAAAATGTAGATGCATCAAACCAAAGCAAAATTCAAGAGGCAAACCCATGAAGAAACGAACCAGGAGGTTTCTGCTCATGCTGGGCTGTTGAATTCCAGCACGTGCTTCAGGACCAACAACCACAGGTTTTCTGGGGACAAAAAGCAAGTCAACCCTGGGTCTCAGAGGGAAGGTAGGGAGCTGTCATACCCATCTCCAATAAAATGAAAAAGCCAACTACCCCCAAACAACTCCAAAAGAACGTGCTGTGACCGAGGACTCGTGGTCAACGACTCAAACGCTTGGCCCTTCAGACAAGAAATTCAGTTGAACTGCTATCAGGGAAGGGCTGCCAGTTCCCTTCTTGGTTATCTGGGACCAAATAAAGCCAGAAAGATTCGTTAGCCCATTCTACCGTAACCGGTCTATAGAAGTGGCATGTCTGTTCTTTATCATGGACGTCAATATTTTTTCTGTTTACATGTCAAACAAGACTTCTCTGAATAATCAGCTCGCTGTGCTAATGGAAGGCTGGATATGCTGTTTTCAGCACCCTTTAGCAGCCCTAGAGACCTGGAACTGAAACCAAGCTGGAAATCTTTTGACGTGGAGGATGGTAAAGGGCAAATCCTGTTATTTCACAGCTATTTTGTCTCTTTTAAGTGTTATTAAAAAGTTTGTCAACAGATGAAGCAAATCTGATTTGGAAGACATTAGGGACACCTATAGGAAGGATCACCCCCACAGCAGGACTTAGTGCAGTGACTCTCAGTGTTTTCAAATTCAAGGCACCCCTTCATAACTTCTCCGAATGGAGTAAACCCCATTTCAAAAACGGATGCCTTTCTGACGGTGCCTCGGGGCCAGGCAGTGGGTGCGGAGGTGCAGCTAGGCTGGGAGAGCCCAAGCCTGCCCCGATCTGTTCATCTCACACCTTGCTTACCTGCTCACACTTCTTGGGCTCCCTTCAAATGATCTTCCATTCCCCCCGGTTGAGAATCAATGACCTGATGGCTACACATACCCATGTGTGTACATCCTTGCAAAGTACCTGATGGAGTGAGCTGGGGCTTGCAAAAGCTCCGATTCAGTTAGTCTATAAGGTGGCTCTCTACACTGTCTCCTACACGTACCCATGCCTTTCATTTAGATGTGGGGGAAATGAGCCTACTAAACAGCCTGCTTGAGACTTAACTTGCTAATCTTAAACAAATCTTTGTTTCTTTAGTATGCAACTTATCCTGAATGCTTTTGCCAACCCCCCCCAAACATTTCCATCCAATGTGACCCAAATACTCCATCCTAATGCAGAGACTCTTAGATGGGACTGAGAACAGGAAGGGAAAATGTCACGTACCAGATTAGCGACAAGACAATTTTAGCCAAGAGCAGCATTTGCTAAGCTCTTGACATGCAAGGTTAATATTCAGCTTTACTTTGTTCATCATCTCAGTGCACCAGTTCTCTGATAAACTACATTTATACCATGTGAAACCACCAGTGGGAAACTGGATCCACATAAAGAACCAAGCCAGCCTGCAATTCAAGTCTGAAAGAAAAGCCTCTGTACGCACTACATGGAAAAATATTCTAGATTAAGGCCTTAATAGAAAAATAACCTATTTCTTCCCCCAAAAGGTTTAATTTTAAAATTACCGTTCTCCATTTTCTAGCACTGATGATAGCTAGGTCAGAAAGCAGCCCTGGAAAATTTTACTCAACTGCAGCTTTAGAAACCATAAATTATCTTAAGACTAAGTTTACACACTCCCCTCCCCCATGCCATCACAGGAAGAACAGTGCTGCCAAGTCCATTCTTCAAGCTTTTCTTCCCTACACTATTGATGTCTTTTCATGGGATCCTCTCAGCATCTTTGCCTTATCCTATTTGCCTAGGTAGCATGTGAGATCCTTGCGAAACTACTCCGCTGCTATGGCCAGGAAAAATAATTAAATCTGAATAATAAGGCTGAAGGCTCCCATTTGGAGAGGAAGGTTGCATCTCCGTTGCTCAGCGCAGGAGCCTACAGACCAAGCTCGAGACGCGCTGGGGTGGGGAAATGAACTCTTTCAGCTGCATACAAATTTAACAACAACAGTGGTTTATTTTTCACTACAATAAAAGCAGGGTAGGGAAGCTCTTTCTATTGTAGACCAGCAGCCCAGAAATTAAAAATAAAGCAGGATGTTTTTGAGATAGAAGCACCACAAATGTAAAACCACTTTGTTCAAAACGAGTGGGGGAGAGACAGCTGTGGTAACCTGAAGCTGACCAAGGTTTCCTTGCCTCCCTGGCTTTCAACAAAATAATCAGCCCTCAGGTTGAGTGAAAAGTCTCAGCCTCCCCTCACCAGCCCTCCAAAACACACAACCAAATTAAAAGAAAAATGACACGGCAGTGCAATGATTAGGAACTGGGAACAGCAGCAGGCCCATCTGCTTTAAGTCGTCTGGTGCAAAAAGTGCCTTTGTGTGTTTGTAGATGAGGTTCTTGGGGTAAATCTGATATCTTTTATTCGACCAACTCAAATGGTGGGAAAGATATTGATGCGTGTGCAGACAGACAAGGTCTGTGCGTTTGTCCAGCATGGAGCACAAAGGGCCTCGATTCATTAACGAGGCCTTTATCTGCTAGCTAGCGTAATACTCACACTAATACAAATAGGAGCACATTTATCTAAAGGATCTGAATACTTAAAAATCTTGTTCATTTTGTTTTAAAAGCTCTAAGTTTCTAATACTTAATTTTGCTGAGTCCTCCAGCTAATTGCTGCGGTTGCACATGGTGGGACCAAACCCGTCTTGTTTTTAAATTGGAAAAAAGGCGGCGCTGTTTCCACTTTCTCTCTGTGAACTGGAAGACGGACCGTGCAAGCCAACTGCACGCAGAAAGTTTAATGCCAACAAGAGTCTGCAGCACGGATAAACTGCGTTTGGTGCTGTCTTCCAATTCCAGTAAGAGGTGGTGGGTTTGTAGTCACTGTAGATAAAACACTTGCAGGAAGAAGCGTAAGAAAAAGTTTTCGGTGCCCCTCAAAAAGGAGCAGGGAAGAAAGCTCCTCTCCTCTAGCGAACACTCCCCAATAAGCCTTTTGTCTTGGAACATCCGACCGAAAGGCTGGGAAACCTGATCTCGCTGCTACATGCGTTTCAACACAAAGCCAGAAGGCAAGCCTACCCGGGGCAGCACAGGAGGTTTCCAAGCAAAATGGCCTACTTTAAAAGAAGGGAGCGAGGAAGGAGAGAAGCTCCTCTTGGAGGATCCCTAGTGCTTCGTACGAAGGACAGAAAACTGATATTTTACTTGTGGAGGAAAGTAAAAACGCACGTGGCAGAGTCTCCAGGTTGTAGCCGTATTGGTCTAGAGGCAAAAGGAATCGGGACTTGTGGGAGAGGTGATAACTTTTATGAGACCAACTAGAGTTTTGCAACAGCAACAACAACATTCTTTAATTGCAAGCTTTCGAGCACAAACACCCTTCATCAGGCATGGGGAAAAACCTGTAAAAGTTCTCCTGGGTAGAAACGATACTATACCAGGTAGTATACACAGGCTCCTAGGCAGAGCCTGTGTGTTACATCGCCACTATTACAACCATTTATGCAGGCCAAAAAAAACGCTACCCCCTCTGCAGACCCACCAGTTCGGACAGCTGAGGCGGCCTGGGTGCTCAACCCAAGTTCTGGCTCCTCCGCGTTCAGCAGCTCTGCCCGCTCCCCTCCTGGCCACCAGATCCCTCCGCTGGAGCATAAGGGGCGCTAAACTGGTCTCTACGCCAGGTGCCACTGTGCCCAACACAGACACCGAATGCCAGCTTATCTGGCAGCTGTGCGCACACATCTGGCTAGCTAGCCAGCCCACTGAATGCTCCACGGCAGCAACAGGACCAGCACCACCCTCGCCCCACATGCCATCCTGCTGGAGAACAAGGAGATGGGGTCTCGTCTTGGGTTGTGCAGCGTCTGGTGAGAAGGCCAAGTGACAACCATCCCATAACATGAGCATCTTAAATATTTCAGAGAGAGAGAAAGAATAAATCTATCTGATACCAGCTTCCTCTGCACATGTTTCTGGGGGCCTTGTATGGGTCTGATCTCATGACACCTCCCAGCCCCACTGCTGAGAATTCGTGGTGGGGTGGGAAGTACATAGTGTGCTTCTCCAACGGCATGCTGTTTTAACTGTACTTTTGTTAACCCAGAAGAGGATCTGGGGTCATGTGCTGCTACCTTGTAAAGCTGAATTCAAGCCTCCAGCCAGGCAGGCTCCAGTCTTGAGAACACAACAGAAGTTAAACAGGGGCGAAGCAAAACTTCCCAGCCAGAGATTAGTTTAGAAACCTCTCTAGAGAACAGAAACAAAGCCACGGTGCGACAAGAGATTAATAACCAGAGGAGTGCTGCGCCTGTATCTGTGACCGAGAGAAGTACTCGTTCTGGACCTCCTCCTCCGGAGCCCGGCTTTGCCGCTCTTAAGGAGCAGCAAGCAACTGTATTGAGGGCAGCATTTCACTTCCGCCTATAGCTATTTCCATGTAAGATCTATCAAGGGGTAGCAATCATTCTTCCCCAGGCAGTCCTACCATGCCAGATCTGTCTGTGCCCAAAATCATATAGATTAAATTTAGAGGTAAACTTTGGTACTAAAAGTGGCTCAGGTGGTTAACAGAAAAAAACAAAAAAAATCCCTGTGCTCTACAAGTCCCTCCCCATGTTGGTATGCAACATCTTTAGAGGACAACGTTCAATTCAACAGAGATCTAGCGCTGAAACCATGTACGTTGACAAATAACTTATGCCGAGTTGTCTGTCCTAAATAGAAGCCGGATCCCAAAGTTAATTCTTAAAAGAAGAAAAGGTACTTAGAAGTCACAAAAAGTTCCCTATTACCTACAAAAAGTCTAGAGACGACGACTATAGCTAATGTTTTCTCACTCTCTCAAAATTGTACATATTTGTTTCTGGAACTACCCCTTCAGATCCATCCAGCGCACTCCAGCAATAAATGACACTAACCGCAATCTCTCCTTAAAACGGTTGTCGGATGTGACTGCATCACTGTTCAGCATCTCGCCCACTTGCCCTGTAGTGCCTGGATGAAGTCACAAACGACGTACCAGGCTGCCCAATTTTAGCTGATTGTTTGATGGAGCCCGTCCTGCTAGTCACCAGGGATCCGCAGCCACGTTGCAGCTGACGTGTGCCCCTGTCGTGAAGGATTCGTCCACTCGGGCTTCCAGTCAATCGCAAGGATGCCCACGTGAGTGTGGGATGCTCACTTGTCTTCAAACCACAAAAGGAGCGGGCAAACTCCAGACACAAGGGAAGGGCAGGTTAAAGCACCGACTCAGCCATGGCTACTCCTCCAACACCCAGCAACATCAGAAACCCAACATTTTAATACATACATGGGCAT
Source organism: Alligator mississippiensis (assembly GCF_030867095.1). NCBI lineage: Eukaryota > Metazoa > Chordata > Crocodylia > Alligatoridae > Alligator > Alligator mississippiensis. The sequence continues at coordinate 75,784,016 of NC_081833.1, forward strand.
TAAAGATGCTGCCTATAGCAAGGCAGCAACTTCTACATTCAGAGGCTCCCAAATTGGTTACAAAACAAAGTGATCCCCAAGATGAGGAATTACATCCTTGGATGCCGTCTGGAGCAGGATGCTCCCCTGCCCCTCCAAGACATCAGAGCTGAACAAGGTGCTGCCTATGAGAAGGTACTCTCCCCCCAAACAGCCGTCTTTATGTTGTCAGCCACCAGCTTAGATCAACAGGCCTCTATCATCCATGCATGGAGCAAGTTGTGTTCACAGAAACAGCGAGGACAAGGAGCCCATGAGCACTAGACTGAGCCCACGGAGAGGAACCAAACGACGCGGCGAGAGCAGACTGAATCATGATACAAGACATGAAAAAAGAAAGGGCACTGCCCATAACCGTACCCTGTAGAAAGCAGGGAAGAGATGTGCCTTATGAACTAAATCAGAGATGCATAAACTTTTGTAAGCTCAAGCTTACTTGAAGTGCTGTGAAAGCTTTCCCAGCCCTTGATGATGACGCTTGGGCTCATAAAAGCTTGTGCGTCTCTGATTTAGTTCATAAGGTGCATCACTACCCAGCCTTCTTCTGCCTGACTTCAGTTTAACAAGGCTAACTACCTCTCCCCATACTCTGGAGATCAGAGTGGCAACTAGATACACCCATAAGCCTGGGTTAAACCCAGCTTACTTCCTTCCAAAATACAGCTGCATTAGTGTCAAAGAAATCAAGATAGAGAGGTCTACAAATCTGAAATACAACATCTGTAGCCTTTAAAAGTATCAGCTTACTTGGAATTTGACCTACGTGAGCCTCCTACTTTCTGTTCCTGAAAAACAGCAATTTATTGCGAAAAACCCGAGTGCAGAAGAGAAAAGTTGCAAATTCTCTAACCTCCGAAGCAAAAGCATTTAACATTTCCAAGCACGAAAGCTTGCAAATAAACAAAACAATTTGTTTGCAAATATCTAGTTGGTCTAATAAGAGATATCACCTCTTCCATGAGTTTTGATAACATCTCCAATGCATATAAAGGCTGCTAAGATCCAAACTCACCCAGAAAACTAGCCGTTTATATTTTATAGTGCACAGAAGAGGTGACTGGAAGCTAGGTTATACACACTAGGCACTACTGCTGTATCGAGGACGCACAAAAAGCAAGGCAGCCCTGCCAAGTGGGCAAGTCCGGGCAGCATCCACTGCCTTGATGGAGCAGTCTCCTCTGCACTTGTAGTTAGAGGCAGCACACCTTGGCAGCTACACAGAGCAAACACAGGCATGCCCGCAGTAAGGACATGTTTCTGGGGAAAATTACTGCACCAAAATCAAAAGTATATGGATAGAAGTAACATTTCTGTCCTGCTCCTAAAACGAAGAAAGAAAACATTTAAAAGGTTATTAAGATAATCCACACTGGAAGACATCTCTTACAGCTGGGAGCTTAAAAGAAAAGAACTTAATTACAATTCTGAGCATGAAATGAGCTCTCTTCCACACATGTCTAAACCAAGTCTGTTCCACCAGCTGTAGGGAATCAAAGCGAGCAAAATTAAACAGAACACACCTAGCAACAGCAGCCCTTGATGCCTTTAACCCAGTAATTGTACGGCACCTGGATCTGGAAAGACTGCAAAGGGTTTACCAGCTCCAGTGGCTGGGCTGATACGGCACACCAAGCATTTGATCTCATTGGGATGTAGGTCCGCGAACAATGCATCTGTGTCCTCTTGACTGCGCTACAGATCCGGATGCAGAACCAGGGGGATATGTAAAAATCTAACATTATGCTGCAGCTGGAAAGGAAAAAAATGCAGCCAAATGGAGCCTGCTGCTCAACTGAGACAATAGCCGATTTAGTCCTGCGCACCGAGTCAGAGTGACCACTAGCCATTTCCACACATTTCATTTACTTCAAGATGCCAAGATTTTTAGACTGTAACCAGAGCAAGAGTTGAAGACAAGTGCTAAATACAACACACTATTTGTAATCTTTGTACCTTAACGTGTCAAAGGGCTTGGCTCACCCTAATTACACTGGAAAGAAAAATCAACATTACATAAGAGCACATTGAGATTATTATTTGTTGTGTTTTCTCCTTTGTCACACTTAGAAACCAATAAAGAACTCCTGAAATTATGCTTTAAAGTTGGTCTGCTAGGCCTTTTCTTCAAAAAAATATTTGTTTTTTTCCTGCGCCTGCAGCTGCTTTTCCAAAAAGACGTTACCCCCAACCTGGATCCTTTTGCTGCCGTCTCCAAACAGGTGGAGTTTTCCCAAGCGGTCCACCTCTCTCATAGGAGCGTCACAATCCAAATGCCGGTGGTCTGCCATACAAGACAAACAGCTGTGACAACACAGTTGGATTTATGGCCAGACCTCTTTCAGGAACAACGGAGGAACCAAAGTCCTGTTATGTTGTTACAATATTGTAAAGTTAATGATCTCACCCGCTCAACAACATCAATATTCCTTTAGCAAACGTACGCTTAAAAAAACCCAGAAAACAAGGACAATTCTCCAAAAGGACACCAATTTATTTCTTTTCAGCAAAAAATGCTTGCAAGTAAAGGTACAGCTATTTCTGAGACAGAATACAGGAATATATGTACAGCAAACTGAAAAAAAGTCTAGCCAACACCTCCCAGTGCTACATTATACGGTATTGCACGAAGTACGGTGCTCTGAACGGAGTCAGCTTTCATTCTGGAAAAATGCTTATACTGTAGGTCCAAACTAGAGAGAAAGGATACACATATCAAAACATGGCAATCTACAGAATACATCATTAAACCCTTCCCTATAAATGGACAACATCCAGCTACATGGTTATACAATAATGACCTGGGTACAATAAATAAAGCTACCCAGGTTTGCAATTCATCCATACGCAGCAGGTTCGATCTCTGCCCCCAGGTCCCACGTGGGAAGGGAAGAGAAGGGGTGTTCCTCCATGGCTGCGGCAGACAGCGCAGCCCAATCGTACCAGCCTTCCTGGCTCCTTCCGCAGCCGCCTGCTCGTCTCTGGAAATAATCCACTGTACGGCTTCTGGAGTACAGAGGCTCTTGGACCAAGGTCATGTCTTCCCGCGGGGAGGTGGCTAAAGGCTCCCACCGCCCTTTTCCTTCATGGCTGGTTTGGGAATGTGTCCCAGAACATGTCTGGTCCCGGCAGGGGCCACATTATAGAAATGTGAGAGACTGGCAAACATTAATTTATATACAACTCATAAATCAACCCCTGGGTTTCAGAACTAGGTAGCCTTATCTGGTCCAGGATTAGGCCAAGGAGGTAAATAAAACCACTTATTTACTGCATAGAAAATGCCAAGGTGGCACAGTAAGATGAAGACATTTTATTAGCAAGGGAAGGCTAGGCTGCATCATTTCTTTCCAACAAACCACCAAGTTGGGCCCCACGCTACTTCTGATAAATTCAAACTACCTCTTCGGGGGGAGGGAGAGGGTAAGGAGGATTAAAGGGGGCATGCTCTTCCGTAAAATGACAAGGGTTGAGGTACTGAGAGATTCTTCAGGAAAAGAGGGTTTCTTCCTCCTGTGACATCAGGACATTTTCTAGTAACCAAGTGCAATCGGGCTGCCTGGAATCAGAGCGAGAAGATTCGCAAGAGGAAAACCAGCCGTCTTGATGGGCCTAGAAGGCTACGTTGGACCATCTTCCCTTCCCCCAAACTGCACAAGAAGCAATATGGGGCCACGCTGGTCCTATTCCCTCTGACGACTGTTTTCCTGCAGGGACTGGTTGTAAGAGGTGTAGACTTTCCTACACTTCCTTGAAGCCATGCCTCATGCCAGAGATTTCTGGAGGCGAGCCTCTTTCCTATAGAGCTTCAAGTTAAGCTAGCTACAGTCTCCTTCTCTAGAGAGCATTGTGCAGTCTCATGAATTGCCCCCACCCCTTGGTGTTTTGCATTTTATTCTGCATTTGCCCAAAATGTCAAACGATATCCACAGGTAACACTTGTTGTCTTGACTGGTCTAGTTCTCCAGAAACTCATACGACTCAACGTGGTCCCATTAGCCAACTCCTCTCATGCAGACATCCGTGATCAGGCAGCCCGGGTAAGGAGTGTCAGCCCGTGTTATCACCTTCTTCACAAAAGGAAAGGACTCGTGAAGGGACTTGGGATTCATACTAGTACCAGTAAGGAGAGGCGCTGGGGAACGCAAGAGCAGGCATTCTGGGGGTGTACTCGCATCAGGTAGTCTCCCCTGCCCAATTAGCTGGGATCGCATCTCTTGTGAGCTCTCTTTAGATCTCTGCCATAAATTGTCACTCCAGGTCTCATTTATTGCAATCCAAGAGAGCCAGGAAGTGATAAGCCTCTCAAGGGGCCAGACACCTTTCCAATTTAGAAGTAGATGTTGCTGCTTTGATGGAGATTAAATCTATTATATTTCATTCTCTGAAAAATCTGGGAAGAGAGGAGAAGGAAAGAAAAGCTTTCAAGAACCTCCACAGTGACAGCTGCGCAATGCTGCTGCAATGAAAGAAACATGTTTTCCAGTCAAAAGGCTTCACAGAAACCCGCTGGTGCCTTTCTGTAGGAACATGCACACAATGGGCACGGGAGGATTTCGCCTGGCGCTCAAAGATCTTCCAAGGCGCGTCCTTGGGACACGGGCCCGCAACCACCGGGAAGATCTATCCACGCTAAAAGGCGTGTTAAACTCACCCGGTATTTGCTTCTAGCCTCTGCGAGACGATGGCAAATTAAAAAAGGCCAGATCTAATTATTTCAGCAATCCACTCGTTTCAAATTTCAACCACTGTAGGTGACAAATACCAAATAAAAGTTTTAAAAGTTTAGCTGCCTCAGAGGCAATAATAAACTCAAGAAGAGAAGCTAATGTCTCACTATTATTATGAAAACACCACTATGAATATAGCTGGTATATAAACACCAAGACTTGGGGCTGCTCTGCTGAAAGCGCTCTCTGTTAGCATACCACAACTCACTGCACTTCGGTTTGCATTTCCTCCACTACAAGATCCTTCCCCACTCTGAACCCCAAAAAGAGCTGCTGTTTCTTTCCAGATGAGAACTTCTGCCAGCATGAGGGGGCTGGAGTCCAAAGCCACAATGCACACTAAGAGAAAAGTTTAACAAAACAATTAGGATTCAAACCAGGGCATTAAAAAAAAAACAACAAAAAAACCAGACAGACAGACATCCTTGTGCAACCAGGGAAGGAGGGCCAGTGCGTGCACTGAAGCTACTGATAAATTCCTTAACGATCAATAAGGCCCATAGCCTGTCGGACTACTGGATATACGCTAACAAACTTACAGATTTATCAACAGCCTTTTAAGTGTCCGAACTCGGTTCAGCTCCACAAAGACATTAGGGCTAGGACTGTGCGGCTTCTGGTTCAGGACTTGCCTACCCTACAACAGAACTGGATGTCTACCCGTGGATGTCTCAAGCAGGCTTTGACAGCCATCGTACTGCTACGTGGCAACGTGGCCCTGGCTAGAGCCCCATGAGATGGGAGGAAGATATTAGGATCCTGGTATGGAAAGCCTCGCCCACAGACAACCCAAGGGTCTCATTTCCATTGTAAACCTTGGACACTTAGAAGATACAACACTAAATATCCTTCCAACTACAATTTCACATCTTCATGAACTCTGAAACTAGAAAGCGTCCATTTCTGGCCTTTCAAAATCTAGAATGCTTGTTTTCAAAACAGCAAAAATAATCTGAGAAATGGTAAGAGACAACTCAGCAGGAATGAAGCAGGAAAACACCTACTCTGGTTTGGTTTCCAAGATTTTGCTGTAGTCTAAAAACAGGGGTCAGCAGCCTTTTAGGGGTGGGGGACCAAATTACGCAAGTTTGGGCCAGAGGGAGGCCACGGCTTCCCCCCACCACAATAACCACCAACATCCCAACTCTGTGGGCTGGATTTCAAACTGTCTCACTCGGCCGGCTGTAGGATGCTGACCCTTAATCGAGAAGCTAAATGTTTCCAAACTGCTCCTGCCTCTGCCCATAAGACTGTACCAACCGCCTTTGAACACCAACCAGCAGCAAACTGCTTTGTAGAGAATTATTTTAACTGTGTAAACCCCTCAGTGTTTGTACAGCCTGTGTGTTTAATACGCTGACTGGAGTTTATTAAAAGGTACCCAAAGGCCTCTGAGCCTGTGGAGTTAGGAAACAGTTGTTCCAGCCAAAGGCATGCATATTATACAGTACTTTATGAACACATCACTGGAATTCGAAGTTGCTATTACATACACTTCATTGCTCTAGTTATTGGTCTTAACGATCTAATTAATCCTCATGCTCATCATGCTCTGAGCTTACACAGTCTTAGTGCTTTGGTGCTATTTTGCAAGTATGAATAAGTGTAAAAAAATATCCCGAAAAACTCAGAAGTCTCCCCAGCAGTAGGAAGAGGCTGCCAATCCCTGTTCCTGTGCAGGCAGACCCAAAGAGCCAATCCCACAATCCAGTGAAAGCTTCTCTTTGGGAATATGTCCAGTATTTCATTTGGAGTTTGCCCCAAAACAACAGAAGTTTGACTGAAAAGGAGTCAGACCTCACCTTCATCCAAATGAAAGCACAGAAGCTTACAGAGCGCACAACACACTGATGCAATATTTGGGGGTTTTCATTTCTAGTGGAAGTCTCATCAACGAGGCTACAGGGGAGGAGAAGCCAGCCTGCTTCCAGCCAAATCCACAGAGCAGTTTCTGAAGTTATCACAGGGCAATCAATGTTTTCTCATCACCAATGTAAGCAACAGATTTTATATGCATCTGTAACTACTCCTTTTAAATACATCTTTAAAGACCACAGCCAAGAAATCGGCACGGGGAGGGAAATTCAGGCCTGCAGGACCAGAAGCATCCTAGAGAAGTCAGGGATTTCCTCCAATGCTTTGAGCATGTAGCAAGGAACCACTCGGGGAGAGATTTCATTTTAGATTGGCGTAGTAAAGGTGCTACTAGAAACTGGAGGAAAAAGAACCAAGAAAAGCAAGACAGCTTTTATTACGAATATTGGCCAGCCGCTGGTTTGAACGAGTGACTAAGAGGAGAGGCCAGGCTGCCCACCCCAGCTGCTGAGAAAGCACAACGCCAGGCATTTTGTCATCCTGCTGGGTTTTGAATGTGCTTTGTTAGGAACAAGCCATTTATCTACCACCGGTCATTTGCTAAAGTGACCCTCTATACCTGCCTGTCATGCAGCTGGAAATCTCACAGTACGGGAAGAATCGAAATGTTGCAGACGAACAGATTTCAAAACCATATTAACGAAGGGGAAACTTGACCTTTGGTCTGAAGAAGTTAATTATTCATAAACTAGTTGGAAAAAAGGATGGTAACCACCTATACTCCCACATATTATCTCCCACTTAGCACCAGTACATCTTAACTCTTAGTCAACCCATGGAAATGCAAGTTCTGAAACAAACACCTCCGACCACATTAGCAAAAATGCATTTCAGATTTTTCTCTTTTCCTACCCCACCTCAGACTAAGACACAGGTTTCTATTACAACACCTAAGCTGAACTGAGAACACACTGAAAGATTTCCTGTAAAAAGACAAATACAGGATATTGGCAAGACTGCAAAAAGGTGAGGTAAAACTACTACACGCAACAAAAAATTGTCTTTGCACGGTGCAACATAAAAAGGAAGTCTTTCTAAAAGGACGCTAGTAGTAAGTCTACTTCTGCTAGCAAACAGCCAGGGCTATTCAATAACGACCTCAAGGTTTATACTGTCAGCCTAAACAGCTGAAAATTTGGATTTATAAAATCACCGAAACGTAGGGGATAATTGCACTCGTGGTTACAACCATGTGTCTGTTGACATGTCCATTTCTCCCACATTCCCATTTCTGCAAGAGCTCATCTTTTATGCCAATTCTTGCACAATATTAAATCAACTGGTGGACCTGGGACACAAAACACTGGTGGGCATGAAAAACGCCATTAAGGTGCAGTTCCTGGTTACAGGCACACAGCACTTCTCAGCCTTACTACAGGGTAACCTAAACGCTGGAAACTTAAGAAATTCAGATTTAAGGTTAACCTTGCAAGTCTGAAATTTTGAAAGCATGGAAGAGCCTCATAGCCAAGATGCACCATCTCTGGATCAGTGACTTTCTAAAGGCTTTAAAGTCCACAGCTGTGGAAATTTAAGACTCGTCTACAACTTGCAAAAGGGACTGAAGCGCACTCAAAAAAGTCTTGCTTCCGTTTCTCCACTGTATTTCACTTAGCTAGACACCTAAAAACAGCAGCAGCAGGACAGGCTCAAAGAACTAGGGTTACTTAGTTCGGTGAAGAGAAGACTCAAGAGTGATTTGATAACGGTCTTAAAATACCTGAAGGGCGATTAGAGAGAGGATGGAGATAGGATTTTCTCTGTGGCAGCAGGGGACAAGACCAGGAGCAATGACTTCAAGCTGCAGCAGGGGAAATTTAGGTTGGAGATTAGGAGGAACTTTTGGACTCCACAGGTAGCCAAGCATTGGAACAGGCTGCCTAAAGAAATTATGACATCTCTATGCTTGCAAAAGCAGGTTAGACACTTAGCTGGAATGGCCTAGTCAGGGAGGATCCTGCCTTGAGCAGGGGGCTGGACTAGATGACTTTGAGGTCCCTTCCAGCCCTGCTTTCCTATGATCCTATACACAATGCTCCAGACTCTCCTTGGTCATTCCTAAACCACCACAAATGAGACCAGCAGATCTCCAAATCGAGTTTGGGAACTACGCATCGCTATGGTGCTTTCAAGTAAGAGTTTGAGAAGGAGATACAATGCTTGGGGAGACATTCCCTAACTTTTGGACCACTAGCAACCTTGAGAATCACTGAATTAGACCATTCCTGTTCTGTAACCCCCTTTAGCCATTAACAGATCCACAGCAACTGGACATAATCGGACAGAACCCCACCACTGAAGATCCTCCAGGCCGGTCCCCTTCTCCACCATGAATGCATCTCCTTGACAGGCACCTGTTTGCTTCTGCAGTGACAAAATGGCAGCAGCAGTAGGTCCCAAGCAATTCAGGATTTTACTGGTCAAATCATTGCTTTAAGATCTGCCAGGTATTTACTGCAGATCCAAAGGCAGTGGAATAACACACTCGCAGACAAATAAAATTAACTGAAGCCTGCGTGAAGAGAACTCTGGGTGGTGCTAGCACGAAGCAGGGAAAAAGCTCAAAAAAGGTTGTTTTCACTATAAAACTCCTGCCAACTGTGGAATGCCCTGGAGCACCAGGATGCTCGAGTGGGCAAAAACATCCCCTCCATCGATGGGCAGCTGGAATACTGCCTTCTAGGCCAACCTGGCCACTGCTCCCAACACTGCGCCTCCCATGCCTGACTCCTGCAACTTGTACCGAGAAATGGAGCGACAACTCTGAAGAGCTGCTCCCAGTACACAGAATAGCTGACCACGCGGACTGACCATCAGCCTCCTGCTTCACCGCCTCCCCAGTGACCGTGAAATCCAGTTTTAAGTTCTTGGTCTTGACAGAACCATAGAGGGATGTGACTGACCCTAGCAACTAGACATCACCTTTCTCTGTCCCAAGGACCTTCAGCGATAACTACTTTCCACCAGAATAACAGATCTGTTGGCTTGGATTATAAATTAACTTGCACAGAGATAAGCATTATCACGGACTTCACTTTCAAAAGCAAATGCAACACTCGCTCCTGCAACGCGGCTTTCCTTCACTACGGTCTTGGCGGATCCACCTTTGATCACTCTTTGGGCTAGTCTCCATACAAGAGTGGGTCAAGATAAAGCACAAACAAGGTGCACTCACTGCGGGACAAAGTGTCCACACGTGGGATAATTCAGTAAGTCACTGAGTTTTAAACATGTGCCCCACTTTAAACAGCATTAAAACTTAAGTGTTGTCAAACAATTACAAACAAAAAATAAGCCTGCTGACCACTGCACCACAGGCTAGGAAAGGAGGAGCATACATGAACATGTTCAGATATTACAAAGGTGACCAGGTAAACACACGGAGAGGAGAGGCCAAGATGCTGAGAACCTAAGAAAGGCAGCTTCTTAAAATGAGCCTTTGGCACATGTCGTGCTGAACCTCCTTCCCAACCATGGATGGCAAAGACAATAGACAAGATGGGCACATGGTGAATGATTAAATGTGAGGTTTTTTCCCCCTGCTTGCCCCAACAGGATGAAGACCTTTGTCAAGGATGGAACAAGCAGACTTGCCAGTGCTGAAGGAGCACAGCACCGTTCACAGGCAGCAAGAAAATCCCTAAAGGATTTAGAGGGTTTAGGAGGCTCCAGAACTTGCTGGCCGATCTCATTCATACAAACAGAGAAAACTGTTCGCCCAATTTTGCTATTTGTTCCCCCAATTTTGCCCAATCCTTTGCACACATTGTAGGAGGGGACCCCTATTTCTGCAGGCATGAAGTGGTATGCAGCTCAGGAGGGAGGAGAGGAGAGGGTAGGCCCACAGGGAGTCAGGGGGAGCAGAGAAGATGTGCATTAGGCAGGACACCCAGGAAGGAAACAGTCCTTCTCCAGCCACCTCCTCCTATTTCCCAACTCCCATCTCTGGAGAGATGAGGCCCAATTAGCTCATCCACTCCCAGTGACCCAAAGTAACATTACTAATTAAATGTTAACTTGTTAAATATGATTTTAATCAAGTGATCTTTGTGCTGTGCTCAGCTAGGGGAGTCCTGTAAATTAGATTCTATCCCTTTTCTGAAAGTGCAAAGATGTTAATACGTCAAGACTTCATTTCAAGGGACCAGGCTGAGCACCTCTTGCCCAATTTCCTTGCAATTCCACATCAGCCTCCACCAACCCACTGTCGCTCAGATGCAAGTGCGGCAGCTCCGTAAACAAACGCAGGAAGTCAATTCACACTCACAGAAGAGCATGCAGGGTTTCGCAGGACATTTTCCTCGTTTCTCCCTTACTGAGCCTCAGCCCTAACCACTGAAGCATTTTTTTTTTAAACAAAACAAAAAAGCACCATTAAATGCTGATGAATGAATTTATAGATTAATGTGCATATGATAACCATTTCCTCTTCTAAGGTGCTCATTTCAGTTTCCTCAGGTTATTAAAATAGTTGAGGCGCTTCAGTCTCGTAAGCGAGATGACAGACAGGGTTCTGGTAAAAGTCACACTTTGGGCTTATTGCCATCTCGTAGCGTCAGGAATGCAGCGTCAGTGTAAAATTTAAATTTTGGTGGGAGTATCATTGTTTGGGAGAGCAGAGAGCAGTTTCCTTGTAATGCCTCTCACCTACCTGCCTCAAATCTGAAAAAAAATCCAAAGGAACCAGCATGCCTTCTAGGATGTCTCCTACAGGCTTCACCCATCAAATCTTTCCCAAATACCCAACTCTTACACGAGGCCTATACTCAGCTGCACTCTGCCAACCCCTCCACTCCCTTATTATTCAAGAGGAATGAAAGACTGGAAAGAAGCCACCACCTCCTCCCTCCAAGGTACACAGCAGCGTGCCTTCAGTTTGTAAATCGTTGGGCAGGAACGGACTGCACGCTTCACACGGTGCCAGGTTCATCGCTTGCACCAAATCATAAAATGGGGTGTACGCTCAGTAAACAAGCTGCTTCAGACATGTGGTGCAATCCTCCCACCTGCTCGACACCTATCCCCCAATGTCAAACCTAGAGTGCAAATTTCTGGGGACAGAGGCCACCCCTTTGGGCTCTTCCACGTGGCCTGCGCTCCCTTTAGAGGCTGTACAAGATGTTATCAGGTAAATAAAGCAACTGCAGCAAGACCTACTGCTGCTTTTTCAGTAACATGGTGGTGTGCAGAAATCTAATCTGTTTGTGATCATAAAATGCCCCAAAGCATGTTTTACTTTCAGAGACGGCTCCACCTAAAGCAGCGCTGTGTAATAATGAAAGCTGTAACTGGCCACTACACTAATTTAGTGATAAAATCCTTAGACGAGGTGGTGCGTAATCGTGTGTCATTAAGACCTAGATGAAGTGCAGGAATTTCCCCGACGAAAAGCAGACCGGACTAGCTGCGGGGACAGGAAGCAGGTTCCAGTACATTCTGCCTGCTCTACTTTTTTGCTGGGATCACTGGCCTTGTTCTCAAAAGCAGCAATTCACAAATCTGGAAGGTGTCAGCTGATGTAAAGCTACAAAATCCTAAATCAAAAGTCTGCCGACTTGAAAGAGGATTGTTGCAGTCTGAGCCTTCCTAACTCCTTTGGAAAATAAAACTGATCCAGACTCGGAGTTTAAGCAGCATTTCCCCCATGCTCCAACCGCCAAATAAATATATACAGCAAGGTCTGGGGCTTGGGGGGTGGCGTTTTGATGGCTCTGTAACACAAACTGGAAGGGGAGGGGGAAATGACATCTGGCTTTGTAACAGTCCTCTAGCTGTGAAGAGCCTCTGAATATTCTGCCGGAAAGTGACTTTGACTTCCCCAAGCTACACCGTTTGGCACAGGAGTTTCCTGTGAAGCTCCAAATCTGCGGCGAAGGAAGGGCCGAGCTGGGCCGACGTGCAAGATGATGAAGCTTTGTAGTGAATGTTTTAGTGAAGTTGAACAAACTGGTTGGACGCTTGCCTGCTTCAAGTCATGGCCAGGCGGTCAAGGGCCTCTCCTCCCTGCAGGGTCTGCAGCAGTTGCTATGCTCCATTTTTTTTTTTCCATTTTTTAATTTTTTTTAATACCTTTACAATTTTCATGAAAATGTTAAGGAAACATGGAAGTCGAGTTTTAAGCACTTAAATCAGAAAGTGCCCAAGCTGCAGCTACATGCGTAACCTATAAAAAGGGGCTTCAAACAGAAAGCTGGGAATCTTCCTTTTAATCCCTATCAGGAGAAAGAGGCTCGCTTCCAACTCTGGGAGATCTTGGCATATTCATGTAAAAATAGATTTTTTATTTATTTGTTTATTTATTTTTACATCTAGAAAAAGTACTGTTGGTCTTCAAATACCAAATTTCAACGTTTCTGTCCCTTTGGACCCTGAACCATGAGTCAGATTCACAGCAAGACAGACAGACTTTAATAGAAGTGGGATACAGCAGATAATCCAAGTAAAACGTGGCAGATGATATTTGTGAAACTGTCTGCAATGCATCTCAGCGCGCACACGCACGCACGCACTGTCGTGTAGACTTTAATGATATTTGCTAGGGCTGACCTTCATAATAGCCATCTCGCACTCCTGCAGTTAACGCGTTTACGGTGCCACAAACTATACATTCACTCCATAGGAAATGAAGACTCCTGTCCCCTTCCATCTGGCTACCATCTTTTGCACAGCCTACATCACACACTGAGAAAGAGGCCAGCCTGCATGGAGGTCATCTGAAATGCTCTTTAAACATACACACACACAAAAAAACCTGGGGAACTATATCATTGTTTTGCAGGGTTTTTCTGCGTGTGTGTTTTTTTTAAACGGTATTTTTTGCACAGAAAGGATGTCACCATTTCAGAGCACGTGAGGAGTACAAGAGTATATTTTAACCGAACCATTCTGCTTCTTTAACCAGCTCTAGGTCAGACTAGCATTTCACTCGCACCTGGTTTCCCAGGCCTCTCACCTTTAACATCTGTCTCACCGTGAATTATAGACAAAGCTCTGCCTCTCAAAACACATTTTTGCTTTATCATTCCACATTATGTAAAAACCTCCCATGGTCAGCTTGCCCGCAACGGATGTGTTAAAAACAGAAAATCATTTGACAACTGCTCTAAAATAGGATGAATCATCGCTGTATTAACTACTTATTTGTCTGAGGATGGTGGTCAGGTCTCTAAACCTTTGAGGTGATAGTGTATTCCCAATGGATATTAATATAGATATAAAAATCTGAAAGGGAAGGGAACAGAAAAAAAAATAAAGCCAAGGTTTCATAGACATCAAAAAAACAACAGCTTAATAAAAACAAGCTATATTTTCTTTCCAATATTTTCAGAAATCTAGCATCTTATTTCCCCAAAAAGCAGTAAATATTTAAATGCTAATGTCAATCAGGTTAACATAGTTAATAAAAAAGGTATCGAAAAAATCAGACTGCTTTTTGCTTAAACAATGCTGCCTTTATTGTAACATGGCTTTCAGAAGACAATTTAATTCTGGAAGCATGTATTGAAATGGCCTTTTCACTACGGGCCTCAGCTCGACAATTGTATCCTTCTCGGGAGGTCAGAATGAGGCAGAACTCGAGCTCCGAAAAGCAATTCTGTTTAGCAGCACTACCTTATTCATCCTTTTAATCTTACACCTACATGTTCATCACGAACTTGGTGAAATACTAGTGCCAAAACCACCATCAAAAGCCATTTCAATCTCTCTGCCACTCTGAGAAAGCCCTGACCTCTCTGCTTCTCTAATGAAGATGTTAGGGAAGTGAGAATTATACCAGCTGTCAGCTCTTACACTAGAGTTTCATGATACAGAAACATTCAAATCACTGAATCCTGGAGAATTAGCTCAGTGTATTGTGGCAGATTCTTTCTGCAAAAAAAAACCTCATAACAGGATCCAGCTAACTTGTTAAGAACAAATGCTTTAAACAGCTTGGCAAGGGAAAAAAAAAATCCGTGTATCCTAGACGCGTTACCAGGGTAAGGGCGTCTTGCAGAATTATATAAATTCAAAATGTCTGAAGCTAGTTTCTTAGGTTGGTCCCTCAGCTCTCCCCTTCCCATTCAGTTAGACCGGCTCGGTTTTCTTTACTACTACAGGACAGCGAAGGTGAGTTTTGTACTTTGACCGAGGTGATAAGATTCGTGGCCATTCTGGGATCCCGGGGAGGGGAGTTTCTTGGTGCCTGGCAGACAGCAGACCTTCAGTGCCCCACTCCCGCTAATCCCGCTCTGCTAGTAGCTCCGCCATCTTCAGAAACCAGGTGTGATGGTAGGACGTTGCTACCATCATCCATGCTGTTCAGGTCACTTGTGGAGTCCTCACTGAATTAAATGCAGGGGCCTGATCCTCATGGCTGCCTTTGTAGTGACTGAGGCTGCTCAGCAAAACTTTGCTATAAACTAAAGGACAGATTGATTTATTTTTTGGCCTCTGCATTTTCACTTGAGAACATGCTAATTCATCCTGATGGTCACACATTCACAGACAAAAGACAAGCACTTCTGGCTGAGATGCAACCTTCCTGCAATAGCCAACTGCTATGATGCCACCTGCCTATCTGGGTTTCCAGTAATAAGACTACAATATACCTCACCTCAAAGGCTTCGACGTAGAGGGGCAATGCTCTCCGTGGAGTGAGACAATGCATTAAACTGCTCATTTCAAAGCTTCAGCCAGCCATTCAGGCTGGTGCCAAATCTCATTCACACCCTGGGTTTCTTGGGAGATAGTGTACACGTACACACACATGCTAGTGATATTCATGTGATAAACTGTTATGATCATGTAAACCATGACCTCCTCACCAGCATGGAGAGCCTACTAGCCCATTTCTACAGAGGTTATTTCAACATACACTAGATCTAACCATCAGCATTTTTTTTGCCATTTGCCTCGTATTAAAATTCTTCCCCCTTGCTCCAAATCTCTCCAAATGGTGATGGACCAAAGAGACAACATTCAGTCCAGGACCAATTTAGAAACTGTGAGATCACAACGTTGCTGAGATAAGAGACCTGTATATTGATGGAAAACATCCTCTGGCCATGAGCTCCTCTTCTTGTAGGACTGGAAAGCCCAAGAAGCCCTACCCAAACATCTTGGGGGCCATCACAAACAGAAAAAATCTCCACCTTCCAAAGCATATGCACAATACACAATGCACAATATAAGCATAATCGACCATAAGATCTTATACTAGCTCATACAGCTCACATGCCATCGCAAGTGCAGTAGGATGTATAAGCATCTGCTCAATGCAGTTTCTTGTAGTTGAAAGAGAGCGAATCTAAGCAAAAACACAGCCTTGTTTGCGCTGCTTACTGCACAATCTAGACGAATAAGGCAAATCATCATCACTCATATCTAATTCTGAAGTCCAGTTTGGTAATGAACGCTGCACTTTACGTCTGCTGTGAAGGCTGCATGATGACACAGAGAAGTCTGAGCTGAAGGGCCATCAGGGAGATCCGTCTCTCCTGCACACCACACCAAGGGCTCCCCTCCTCCATCACACTTTAACTGCTGGGCTGCAGCAGGGGAGAGCTGTTGATGCCTGGCTTGTGCTCCCTTTCACCACGGAAGGTTTTTATTATTATTTATACCCACTAAGGGAAAGTGAAAGAGCATCTCATCTGAATCCAAATACTTGAATATTAACAGGGGCATACTTAGTAGAATAGGCTTTGTTTTCAAAATCCAAATGAGAAAAATAAATCCCATAAACTTGTATATCAAGCCACCTGATTCAGCAGGATCTCTATTTATCAGGGAATTAGTCTCCTTTATTAAAAGCGATGAGCATACAATGATAACTAAATTACAACCATTTCACTGCTGCATAAAGCACAAGTCAATCAAGCATCTCGAGCCCCAAGACAGAACCAGAACACTCCCTCTAGGTTTACTGCACATCCTTCACCAGAGTATTTTAGGACCTCAACATTCATCCCCCAATGATCCCTCCACAACTCTCCCCAGCTAGAAGCTGATGGTTTGCACCATGAGAAAAGGGGAAAACCAGCTTTCTATGAGGATATACAATGGCTGCTTCTGCTCTTTGGAACCGCCAATACTTGCGAAAGAGCAGATGCAAGTTCTTCTCCCTTGGTTAGGCTACTAGCATTTTGCTTTTTGCAATCCATGGTCTCCCCCATAATCCATCTCAAATTAACCTTATGTAAATTCACACATACTCCACACTCAATTAGTCACTCCAACAAATAGCTTTTATGTATAAAAAAAAGAATCTATCAATTTCCACAGCTAGTATATTACAATGATGCGAGTCCTTAACAGCTCGCATGAATAGCAGTAATATTACAAAGATTTAATTCATTACTTTTGGGCAAAAAGAATACTGAAGTCTAACCCCTACTACTTTCAGTTGCATTAATTACCACAAACAGATGGAAGAGAGACAAGCTGCATTTTTAATTCAGTCTCTTTAAAAAGGTACTTTTTGGGAGTGAGGGATACACTAAAGGCCCACGACCCATTTCATATTAAAAATGAAAGTACCTCACACTGACACAGGGTACAGCCACAGACATCAGGAAGGTCTATGAACTTTAATGAAGCTACGCAAACCAGTGCTAGACAGTCCAAACACAATCACTTCTTTTAGTATTTATTTGTAAAGAAAACCTTCTTACATTTGGAATTAAGAGGTATTTCTAATAAAAGACAGGCATTCCTTAAACGGAATCTAACCCAGTTCATCTCACCTAATACAAGGTTTACAACATCCACCTTCCTTGTACAAAGATCAGAGGCAAATGAAAAATGGCCACCATGCCTGCTTTAGTACCTGGATTCTGTATACAAGTAATACTAGACAAAAGCAAGTGCACTGGACAAAAAGCAAGTAACCCAAATATTTACCGATTCCATAGCTGAAAGTTGTCGCTAGCAGGGCAGGTATTAAATCCAACAGGGGTGTGTCCCAAAGCAAACCTGTATTCTGAAAGAGAACACTACAATTAGTTCGTGTAAATACTAAAAAAAGTATACTGTTAATTGTAACTTTACTTAAAAACATAACCAAACGCACAAAGGAAACCAAAATATACACCCAATGCAAACCAGTCATCAGGTTTGCATCTACTCCCATGACTTCCGGCTTCGAGAGCCCGTCGTCAGGGATGGGAACAAGAAATGGGTTTCACGACACTTACTGGGACGTCAGCAACTGAAATGTAATTAATCTTTCCCAGATAGCTGAAAATAGGCCACGCCTGTCCCCAAGTCCCTCTACCAATTTTGCAATTTTACAATCACATTTTCCTATTTTTAAAAATATTTTCTTCCCCGTTGCAGCAAGAAATCTCCAAGCACCACGGAAATCTGTGTTCAAAGTGGCGTTAGACCCATTCAGCTGCAAAAAAGAGAAGCTTCTTCTCCAATCTGGTTCGGTTACAATAATCTTCAGTGTTAGTGGGAACAGTAAGTAAATTCAGGCAGAACTGTGATGGTTGGGAAAGCTGGCATACCCTTTTAATTTGAAGAGCAAATCACCAATTAGAAAAGATGGGGCTTTTTATTAACCATTCTTGTGCCGCATCTTTTTAAGGATGTGTTTCAGGTGATGAATTCTGAATTTATAAAGGAGATTAGTTCCAAACCAAATTATAGCTCAGGCTTTAACTCACGCCTCCAGCCATGCAAAGAAGCATGGATCCTAAAGGCAAAGAAAGGGATACTGGAGCCTTGTGTGTGGAGGGAGAGAGTAGGGGTGGGATAAATGCCTGGAAAAGCAAAAGGCTAATTTAGCATCGTGGATATACCCCAAGACTTATGTCCAACGTTAATAAAACTAAAAACGTCCACTTATTTGCTTCACGTTAGCAGATTTTTGCTCATAAATGCCACTCCTCTGGGAAGGAAAATAGTCAGTTAGCTATATAAGGCAAAATGCATACACAGCACTGGATGCTTCAAAACAAAACAATGCCATACAAAGTATAAATCACAGCTCAGGGGTTTTTGGGGGGGGGTTCCTATTAGACTTCCAAACATTTAGGTCGATGCAAGAGCACGTTAAGAAGAATGATGCAAAAACCATTCTACAGATTTCTTCAACCAACTTCATATCCCTAACGTACACCTCTGACCTTTTGGAATGATTCTCCGTTAATTCACAAGCCTTGCTTATCCTGCAATCAGCTTTAAAAGCTAGGGCAGATCAAGGCCTGGGTGCTTTTAAAGCCTGGGTATTGTTACATATCTTGAATACACAAGTGTAAGCATAATACAGAAAGATCACTGGGGTGTATAAAATCAGAACCAAACGCACTGAACCAATGTGATCAGGACAGCAGAAGAAAAACAGTGACACCAGGAACCAATCCCTGCAATTGGAGAAAGTCTGACAGACACTGACAATAACCCGAAGTGGTAGAAATGATGCAAGGTCTCCCAAGCTCCTAAGAGCCAAACCAGTCACTTCAGGAGCTATCTACTAGAATAAACTGAAGAAAGCCTTCCACAAGAATTCCAAGAGTAACCAAAAAGCTTTAGCGCAAATCCGGTGGCTAAGAGAAGCTATGCTGAACTGTCCCAAAACGCAGGGAAGGCTTGGTGTCGTATCCTCCTTGCATCAGCCATTTACCCCTCCCACCCCCCAAAACAGAGGCATTAACAAAAAAAACTGGAAGCCAATATTTCTCAGGCCAGTTCACAAATGTAAGTTAGTGACAAGGGATGCAAAGAAAGCGAGTCCAGTCCATCAACCAGTTTTGGAGCAGCAACATGACCTGGAAGGAACCATCTCTCTCAGGTATGAAATTTGCTGAAAGGATGCGAAATCTGGGGTTTCCAAGCCCCATACAGATGCAGTAACAAGAGCTCAAGAGGACTGCTTGGGCACCCTTATGCAACACCCAAAACACACATAGGCAACCCAAATACTTTCACTGATAATATTCTGTAGAAATCTAGACAAGGGGAGAAGGGGTGCTCCTGGGGAAAAAGCAAAGCAATAAACATCTGCAAATCCACAAGACAAGTTTGCTCATCTTTAAAAAAAAGGGGGGGGGGGGGGGGGGGAAGAGACTTATTTTGGTACAATGTCCCAGAAGCTCAGCACATGCCCAAGAACAAGGCTCTATAAGAATAATTTTCCACCCTAGTCATTTTTGTCCACGTGCAAGTCCCTTTCTTGAGGGCTAACGTCCAGTTCAGAGCAGTGAGTTACATCAGGACCATCACTAAAGAATGGCTCTTCCTGCTTCCGACTCTAGAATAGTCCCTCTAGCTTCGTGACCAAATAGGTCCACTCTGAGTTATACTGTCAATAGTAAAAGCAGGCTCTAAATTGGGATTTTCTGCAGACAACTGATTCATTTCAGGAAACTTACCTGCAAGTCAAGTAAACCATTCCAAAACATTCTTAGTCTGAGGAAATATACTCTTTCCCTCCTCTCAGTGGAAATACTTCATCTAACATACAAGCATGGAGCAGACTGACCAAGTAACGTAAAGGGTCCATACACCTCCACCCAATCTGTTGGATTAAAGCAACTCTCATGATCACACCAGGAGAAAGATGCGACTGGGCTACAGAATGAATACAAATATACATGCACCTTCAAACCTCGAAAGCCCAATCAAGTTCCCATGTTATACAAGCTAGTGACTGAAAGCAGGAGTTTCCAACAAGTCCAAGGCAGGGAGGGATCTCTGCATCACCAACCCCTTCACAGGAAGCGAAACAGGCACAGCACACGCCACAGCAGATGAAAACCCAGAACTGTACGTGAACAAAAGCCAGCAGTGAATGAACAAGAGGAAAACAGCCAAGGTGGTTCCTCTCCGAAGTGTTCCAGGAAACACTGCATTCACCTCCGTGACCCTCGAGGGGTACCCGCACCCACTCGAGACCCATTCTCATTTCTCTCTTCTGTGTTGAGATGAATAGTGTGCAGGCACGACCAGCCCCTAGAAACAAAGGCTCCGCTCTAGTCTACCACTTCTCTGTGTCAGTGCAATGAGTATAAGTAACCAGCCCAACCACCATGGTAATTAGGAGACATTTGCAGTGACCTTGTCCATTCCCGATTGCAGAGCAAGGTGCTCTTTCCAGTCTCGTGTTCCACAGAGTCCCAGTAATTTTGCTAGGTTGACCCTTTTACTTCAGTCTCCGACTCACATTTGCACTTATCCACTGCCTCACAAAGATTCGTGCTCCCAACCTTTTCCATCACAAGATCCCAATGGATAAACTGAGCTGTAGGCATCGCTCTCTCCATGCTGTTTCTCCACAACACAGCCATTACAGTCTTACACCCGCCTATTTTCGCAATGTGACAGCTTATCAGAACTTCATTCACCTTGTGAATCCCAGTCGGATTCGGTGTTCATGCCTTACAGCCATCTTCTGTTGTAGTCTTATGCCATGCTGCTCCTGTTAAGGATAGGAAGTGGCACTTGAAGGTCTGCCTCTGAACGGGCCTTGCCTCAACACAACAGGGTGACTGCAGCCTAGGCAGACCTAGGGAAAGTCCGATTTCTAGGTGAATGGTACCCAAGCAATGATAGGAGCCCTGGTCATCTGAGGAGGGGTTTGCAAATTCCCAGGTCACTGGGCAAAGGGAACTGGAAGATCCCCAAGAGTTGCTTGGAGCACCTCTCATTCTTGGACTGACACAAAGGGAAACTCCAGCACTGGAGGAATGAACACTAAGCACAGGACCCAAACCACCTCCCCTTGTCACTGGTTACTAGCTGGAGTGGAGCCGTCAGCCACCACGTGGAAAAAACAAAACAAAAAAACCTCAAAAGGAATAGGGCAACCTAATAGGAAGGAAAGATGCTGGGGAAAGGACCAGGCAACAGGAAAGCCTGGGCAGGGCCAGAGGAAGAAAATGCTGGAGCCAAAGAGTATTTTTCAGGAAGTGATGAACAGATGGGAGGGTGAGGCGAGAGGGGAAGTAGAAAGGATACTGGTTAATCTCTTGTCCTGTTCATGTTAAAAGGAGAGAAAGAGACTGTTACATCAAAGACTGGGCAAACACCCCTCTTTCATGCAAGCAATTCCTGGAGTGTCGGAGGGATACTGTGCAATTGTGAAGGGGGAAGCTCATGATACAGGATATTAGGGCATGCCTCGCATTCATATAGCGCCTCTTACCTTTAAGGAAGCTTATGAGTGAAAACAATTTCCATTATAAGAATGGCTTTATTTAAAAAGAAGTTCTCACTTGCAGAAAAAGCAAGCAAATAAACTAAAACAAAAATCGTAGCTGAACTTCAATTCTCCCACTCTGGAAGTCCAGGAACACTTTATTCTACTGCCTGGGAAGCACCAGGGTAATCTATCAACCAAACTGCTACAAGAAGTCAAAAGAAATCCTGTACCGTGAACTACAAAAATGCAATTTTCACAACAGATTCTAGCCGACGTTCCCTTTCTTGGGCAAGATGTTCACGTAGGATTGTATTTAATACTCCAGTAATATTTTAAGATATACACAACATGAATTTAAGCTTATGCATGTACTGCGCAAAGGCACCAAGCGTTACAGTTTCAATTTTTGCTAACACTGTAAGGAAGAAACTAGCTATATTCTGTAGTAATTCAAAATGTTTCTATTTAGACAAAGAATTTACTGTAGAAGAGTGATGTCAAACACGTCCCATACAGCAGACTTGGCCTGCTAAATGTATGTGTAGTACACAAGATCTTCCAATTGTTCTGAAACCAAAAAGCCAGTACACTTGGCAGCTGGGAAAGCAACTATTCAAGGTAGCTGTTTAGACCTCAACATCCACCTATTTGAATACATTTTAGGGGTCACTGGTTTAAAAAGTACACATTACACTAACCTGTTGGAAAGTAAGAAAGAGTTTCCCCATCCAACTTTTCCTTAGAGTTGCATTCTGCTGAAAACTTTGTGCTTCAGAAGCTAATGCATGACTGCATTCCCTGCTGCTGCCTTCTTTCTGCAAGCGCACACTGATGACTGTTCGTGTAATCCATACAACCCTGCACTGCATCTTCAAAAGTTAACTGCAGCTACAAATCAACTAGGTCATTCTGCAATACGATATCAAAATGGTAGAATTTTAAATTTACTTTGCAATGAAACTGTGGCATAAAAATAAAAGAAAATAAAGTGTTCAAGGACATCAGGTTTTGGTTTAAGAGGGCTGAGAAACTGCTGTGGTTCTTCATAATGTTAACATAGTAAGAGAGAAACTCTAGGTAAGTGGACTCAGTTCTACTCCAGCCGTTTGAAGTCTTCCTACCAGCCTCTCTTCTCCAGCAGATGCAAGCTAATGCAAAATGCATCGTCACCAGCCCTTGCCCAATGATGAGTTATTGATTCTTTTTGCTGCATCTGCTGACAAAAATCTGTAGGCTTCCCAGATTTATAGTGCATGGCATGCCTTTTGCTTACATCTGCTCTGAAAAAGTCTGGGATTAGGCAATTACTTGGCATACTTGCAGTTCCTTCATAAAAGCATCCCTTACACCTTTATCGAAAAGAAGCTGGATATCTAGTGCTCTGAAAATGAAAACACTTTACAACCACACAAAGTGAATTTGGAAAAAAAATTTCAAATTATTAATACTTGCCCATGTTAAGGTTAAATATGGATATTTATAGCACTTTAAAAAAAAATCAGGAAGTTCCGATCCAAAACAACTGACTCGGTCCAAAAGCAAGTCAGAAGATGACATAACAGACTGATGGCATTGAGTAAAAAGTATAAAACTAGATATGGTTTTAATAACTACGTCAGATGCAGAACTTTCATTGTGACACAAGGTGTATGATAAACAGGGATCCTAGTTTTCCATGGAGGGGGAAAAAAATCCCCAAAAAAATCTCCGTTTAAAAAAATATATATATGGAAAAATCTGTCTATTTCCACAACCTATTTAAAGTGCAGTGGCATGTGCATGTATAGGTATAGCTATAGGTATCCATGTAGCGCATGGTATGATGATGATGATAAGCACACACAGGAGCTTTTATCATTATGCTAAGAACATGTAATGAATGCATTTGAAAAGTAAATACAAAGAGAGCAGGCCTTTAAGCTGCAAAGCAATACAAGTATATTTTGATTTAGCAGACACTAACTTGCATTAATTCAGATTTGATGGTGATCCAAAATGAAGCAGGACACCTATGGAACCAACACTGACTTTAGCTGCTGGTTTAGTCACAGGCTCATTTGAAAGTCTCTTCAGGGAGAAGCACGTGCTTCCCCCCCACCAAATACATGCAGACGCACCGTGCTCATCTGTTTCACTACAACACAGAATTTAAGGGAAAGAATGGATTTCAATGAGGGGTCTTCAAGAGTACTATATAAAGGATGCACACTCAGGAATGCACAAGGGATTGATAAACTTACACTTCCAGATAAGCACCATTATCTCAAATGAGCAACTCAAAGATGCATGGTTAGTGAATTTGAACACATCTGAAAATATTTTTTGCAGTGCCTCAAACATGTTGGGGTTAGTCTAATGAAATTACTCATGCAGCTTCATGCAACATGCCAGAACCTGAATACCACCATTGTTTCACGCTCCTTGGTGTTGAAAAAGGAAATCCATGTTCATATATTGTGACAGCAGGTTAAGTTTCAAGAAAATAAAAGAAAGGGTAACGGGAGTGCAATGCCATGAGACAATGGCATTACATATCCCTTTGACCTATGAGTTACCAACCTCCTGGCAATATTTGTAGACATTCACCTCTGCAAAAGGAGACATTACCCTCCCCTCTGCTTTGCAAGCAAAATTAGTTTTCACAAATGGGCCAAAGAGCACCCCCAAGTTTTTGTTTTGTTTTTTTCAGTATAAAAGAGTCAAGGCTGGTACCTGTAACAGAAAAATCCAGCCAGTGGTTTCCATCTGCAATAGCAAACAAAGTCTTAATCACAATTTCTCCAGCAGAGCTGAAGGCAGGCTTGTCCCATCTACGCTGGCTGGAAAAGCCTCTGTGCAGTGGGATTTACTGCTGACCGTTGTCAGGCTTATGCCAATAGGAAGAGCACACAGAGGACGCACTGCGATTTATTTTAATACAACCAAGCACATGGAAATTAGACTCCAATAAAGCAAAACAAGAGTGATAATACTTGTACTCTAATTGTGTCACTGGCATCTTCACAGCTCAACATGCTCACTTTTGTTAAGGGTCTGACGTGTATTTGTCAGTATTGTTTTTTAAAAAACCAGGAGTCAGCAATCTTAAACTACTAAGGAGGCATTATGGAGTCTATGGGAAAGATTTCAACAGCAGTCAGATTATCCTAACTATGAATGAGCTGGGGAGGTGGGGCAGGGGGAGAATCAAAATATGAAGAAGGAGTCCCACCTTCTGACAAACACCCTGAGTTTGTAAGCTGCAAATGGACAGAGCTCTCAGATTGTCAAAAATATGGAAAATTTTGGTTAATAATTTTAAGGAGCTCTGTAAGTCATACCATGTAGACATCAGGGCAGATTTGCACCTTACAGACTAACCAAAGAAGATGTAGATACACATAATACACTTTGGCTAGTCTATATCTACTTGACCTCAAAGTCAAGCTGCTATATTTTAGCCTTTGGATGTAAAGAAAGATTAGAAAGGTATACATCCAAAGCTCCTGTTGTGTCTTTACCAAAAGCAGCAACTAGCAGGCTGTCAAGAGGCAGAGAAAGAGAAAGCCCCCACTTTCCTTTTGTAAACCCCAAAAGCATAAAAACCACCATCTCTTTTTTCATATAAAGTATTTACAGAGCTCCAGTGAAGACAGTGCGAACATCCAGGTTGTCATTTGTTTAAACAATATAGCTAGCGCCAATGTTCTGTTGCTTAAATGTTTTTGCTTAGACTCACAATTTCTTTTTTTTACCTTTGTTAAATTGCTTTTATCATACTATTTACACCATCTGACAAATCAGGAACTGCATTTCAGAACAAAGTGAATGTTGAAGGATCCTACAAGACTATAGATATCTATTGCTGTCCATGTCACAGATGTTTCAAAAATTCAAATTCTCTCACTGCGGATGTCTATGGTACCCTTCTGCCTCTATTTGCTGTAAGATTCTAGCAGTCCAAATAAAAGCATGATTATTCATTTCAATAGGTCGAGAAAAGTAAGTAAACTGCTCACACAGTTTGAATACAAATCAAATCATTAATGTTGCCAGAAGAAAGCTACCCAAGCAATGCCTACCTTGCGTATTTGTGTATTCAAGAACCAGCTATTATTGTTGTATGGATTCTAAATACAGTCTTTTGTAAACCACTGCCACAGTGGAGACAGCTGAACACAATGAATTCTTCAAATATACTGAAGACCCACTACCTTCCCATTCTTACTGGTTAGCCGTTTTCTCTAGATCAAAAACTTCAGATCTTCTACGCCTATGAACACATCAGAATGACTAATACCTAAAGTTGTATAACAACTTGCTACTCTTCCCGAGAAAAAAAATCTGTTAAAGCTATTTGAAAAATACTTGGCAAGTAAAACAAAAATTGAGATCTCAAAATGGTCACAGCAGTTAGCAAAAGCAGAAGGCTTCAATTCACTTGTTTCAGCAGCTCGGTTTTTTCCTGATTATGGAAGGTGGCAGAAGAGATTAAAAGGAACCTGAAGAGTTTCTACTGTGCCTAGACGTCTCCTACGTTGTGTGTATTTCTATAAAATGTTAATTATTCACAAGTGTGTTCTCATCTCTTCCTTCACCCTAGGTCTCCTATTAGCTGGGCTGATTAGCAGAAAGTCAAACTAGTTTCTGCAGTTTCATTTAGCAACCTTCGATAATAGCTCGTGGATGAAGTTGGCCCTTCTGTGCCAACAGTGGAGACCAGACTTGTTCCGGCAGATCAGACATACATGCAGTTTTCAGGTTGATCTATTGTGCATAAGAGGCCTCCACTAGTTCTAAGCAAGCCCCTTAACCATTCTAAGTGTCTATTGACAGGTTGCTCAAAGGGGAACACAGAAATCTGTACGAACTATAGTAAGAGTGTTTTTCCTTTTCAGTGACATGACTAACACCAACAGACCTTTGGTTTCCTCGATAGGAAACAAGGCAGGGCCTAAAGTGCAATGCACAAAAGCTTGAGCGAAAATCTAGAAAGCCACAGACCTATTAACTCTTGCCCCTGGAACCTCAAAGGCTCCCCTAGATCTTTCTTGTGAACTTTCCGTTAAAGGCTTCAGCAGTAGCTATCAGTACAACTAATGTTTCTGACCTTTAGAGCCTTGACAAATCTCTTCCAAAGAGCAGCTGTAATCACACATGTACAAAGCATTAAAAGAAACCAGCCTAAGCACAATATTATGTGCAAGCAGCAGTGAATTCTCCTGCTTTAGAAGAGCACTTTATGAGTAGGTATTAGTAGTTACCCAACAACAGGCATGCAGCTAAAGCACCAAAAGAAGGGCTTCCGATACAGCGTACCGCCACAGACAGCAACATCACCTCTGTCTGAGTTCGCATCTGCTGCCACCCCAGCTCTACATCTTAACATTAAAACTTCTGGAGCCCCCAAGCTTATTCTAGTGTGCAACACCTCCAGACCATTCCTCTTCGAGATGAAGCAAACTGGCGCAAGCCCCTTTGGTGCAAACAGGGAATCCTACAATGAGACTTGGTATTATTCTGCAAAGTCAAACTGTTCAGTAAGGGAACTCTGGAGCCTGACACCAAGAGGGGAGTGAGAAGAGGAAGGGAGGTGGAAATTCTCCACTTCAAACATCTGCCTGAGCCCCATCTCAATTGGCAGGCATCTCTCCCCACACCAGCATGCAGTGAACAGGGTAACAGTCTAGAGTAAGACAGCTAAATACAAGGAAATACATCTAGGAACAGACAGCATAGGCCACACCAATAGGAGGGGACGCTATACTGTAAAATAATTGCTCAGAATGGGACGGGGGGGTGTCAGCTGAACAGGACTGACAAGCACAATGTGGTGGCAGAGGTGACAAATGCAGAGAAATATCAAGTAGAAGTTGATGGGCCTTATAAAAAGCCCTGCAGCAATTACTGAACCCATTACTGAAACACTGTGTCCAGTTTTGGTATCCTCTCTTTAAAATAAACCTTGACACATTGAAATGGTTTAGAGAAAGAGATAAAAATCTCTGAGGTCTGGACAACCTAACCTCCAGTGAAAAGGCAAGAGAAACAACCTATTTAAGTTTAACAAAGAACAAATTTAATAGGTGGCTTGATCATGGGCTACAAGTACGCACTCTGAGGACAAGGCTTTTGAGAGAAGAGGACTCGAATATAGGCAGACAAAGGCCTAACAGGATCCGGCTGCAAGCTGACATCAAAGAAATGCCTTCTGGAAGTAAGGTACAGATCCTGGAGCGTGATCCAGGAATGACAGGCAGTGCCCCCCCTACCATTTGAAGTGTCTAAAGCAAGACCGAGCACCTTCCTGAGAAAACGATTTGGTGTACCTCAACTAGAAACCATGGGCGCTGCAGGAAACACTAGGTGAAATTCTCTGCCCTGTGGGATGTAGCTGGTCAGATTAGTCCCTTCTGCCTTTAGTATGTCTCAACTTGCAAGAGTCAAGAGTCGTTAGCAGTTTTATCCACATGGCTGGCTACTTTGCAGATGTCCCCTGCTGATGCCCCAAACTAAAGTGACCATGCAACGCCCTCCTTAACTGAACCAAAGCATGGGTCGATCTCTTCTCCAAACAAAATGAAACAGCAGACATGAAGTAGGAGAACAAAAACTGAACAAGAATCCAGAACCGAGACACTGAACTGTCCCAGCCTAGGTCAACTCATTCGTGGCACTTGGGCAGCTTAGTAACAACACTGCAGATTCTTCCTAGAAAGAGTGATCCTCATGGCTTTTAGGTTGTCAGTAATAATCCTGATGCAACTTGAAAGTGCATTCTCCCTGCTTTCCTCTCTAGCGAGACCTTCTAAAAATAAGCCTGAAACAGGTCAGGGGGCGTAAAGATCCCATCCAGTGATTGCAGCTAGCTTTCCGATACCTTTTGGTTTTTGCCCAGCCACTCCAATCAAGTTCCCTTCTCCTGTAATCTCCTTCTAGAGGATGCGTGAGTGTTTTCTTCATTTAACCACCACTACAAGCTAAATGGCAAGAGCAGCAAAGTGACAAGATTCATAGATTCATAGATGCTAGGGTCAGAAGGGACCTCAATAGATCATCGAGTCCGACCCCCTGCATAAGCAGGAAAGAGTGCTGGGTCTAGATGACCCCAGCTAGATACTCGTCTAACCTCCTCTTGAAGACCCCCAGGGTAGGGGAGAGCACCACCTCCCTTGGGAGCCCGTTCCAGACCTTGGCCACTCGAACTGTGAAGAAGTTCTTCCTAATGTCCAATCTAAATCTGCTCTCTGCTAGCTTGTGGCGGCTAGGGTAGGAATGGAAAGTGCAAATTCATGTCAAATTATGATGCTCACTTTTTTATATCAGCTCTCCTTTCACTCAGTGTGATGGTACAAAGGCCATTGGAAAATACTGAGCAACAGTTCTTCAAACAAGCAGCTTCCTGCCCATTTCAGGGATCTTAAATGTTTGTACCCATGTAATTGCATGGCAACTTATCCAGACTTCCTCCACACTGACAAAACATATCCCGTGATTTTCCTTTCTGGAAGTAGGTTTATGCTAAAGGACGCTGCACCTGCTTTGGAATACACAGCAGTGAACTAG
Source organism: Alligator mississippiensis (assembly GCF_030867095.1). Lineage (NCBI taxonomy): Eukaryota > Metazoa > Chordata > Crocodylia > Alligatoridae > Alligator > Alligator mississippiensis. The sequence goes on from NC_081833.1 coordinate 75,813,329, forward strand.
GCAGCACGTGCTGCAGTGATCTCTGCAGCTGCACTTACTGGTCCAGGGCAGCCTCGGGAAACTTAACACTTCTGTGTTCCTTGAGTAGAAAGGCATAAACAACCCACCCCAAAAAGTGAAGCGCGCCAATAACCTTATCTTCAAACTGGCATTCAAAATACCCAACCAAGTAACAAAAAATAAAATAAAATAAAATAAAATAAAAGGGGGTGTGTGTGTTGGTTGGGTAAGCACATGAATAGGATTCACAACACAAGGTATAGACTGAGGCTGGTCAAATTCAGGGTCTGAACTAGTTTATGAAGCTAAATACCCTAGTGATTTGAAGAATTTAGAATTAACCAAATGCATCATCATCTACTCATCAAGGATACTAATGCTGCCTCTCGTGGCAAACGGAAGCCCAGTAGCTGTAGGGTTTTTGTGTTAGACCAGACAGATTTGACTCACAAAAGGGCCATTACACACTGGGTAGTTTATGAAAGATTATGTGACATGGTGGCTGCAATAGCAACAAGCTGGGCTTGATGGCCCAGGGGATCCCTTCCCGTTCTCTGTTCCCAAAAGCTAAAGCAGGATTTTACAACAGCACCCCTAGTTTAAGTTTCTGCTTTTATAACAACTGCCACGCAATCACCTCCAACTACCGAGAGGAAGAGAGCTTCAATGAGGCACCTCAATAGACTTGTACACAGAATCTTTTTCCCCCCCACTGTCTAGACACAAGGTGGTAGAAGTCAAGATAAAAAGATATTGTTGAGAATGTCACAAATTAAAAGCCCCGACCGCTTACACAGAAGTCATCCCTTCCTTCGCAAGCATCAGGCAGGTTTAAACAGCCACTGCAATTATTAGAGAAGCAGCTCCCCTCCGGTTTTCCATTCCTCCTCCTGAGCTCTATAAAACAGCTTAATACTAGCAAGGACAAGGATCTCACAGCTGCAGAATCACACTAAAACAAGGAAACCTAGACAGACCAGAAAGAATCCCCACCTAGTTTTACTGACAAAAACATTATTACAAAACCGACAGTGTCCTAGTCCCCCTGCTTTACTTGCAACAGGTTAGGGTGTTCTTGGTGTTTGGGGGCAATAGCCTTGTAGTTGTGCAACACGGTTGTTTGTCTAACCGATTCCTAAAACAACAAGACACTTGCATGGAGTGGTTTGGGTAAGGATAATCCTGTCTTTTTTTTTTAAATCAGTTTTGTCCTGAAAAAGCAGAAGGAATCCAGATAGTTTATGCAGCTGGTTACAATGGGTACTCTTATGCACTTGCAAACTAAATACAAAACCTATTGACCTGGAGTTCATGCAAGTTAAAATAGAACAGCTTCTAAAAAAATTCACAGCATTACTAACAGTCTTGAACTGACCTCCACACAAGATGTTAGAATTTCCTTTCTGGCAAGAATGACAAGAACCACACTCCTCCCACCCTCCCATTTCCCTCTTCTGGGGAAGGAAGCAGGACAACTGCATAGAAAAAAAATACACCAAGGTGATCTTTTCATCGAGTATCCTGCCTTACAGTATAATTCTCTCTTCTGGACGGAAAGGAAAGAAACAACTGAAAAAGAGACGACTACTAAGCCTAACATCAATGTGGACAATCTCTTAGCTCAAAAGAGAAGATAGTACACATTTTCTTCCTGACTCATGCCTCAGAACCATCCGTATCAAAAGCAGTAATGTTTCTAAGATAGTTTAGAGTGGAAGGGTATAGTCTATATACTACAATACAGGGCTAAGCATCATCTGCAAGTAAATGCTGAGACAAAGGATTTTTTTTCCCCTAGACCTGAGGAAGGGCCTTTTGTGCTTGAAAACTTGGCTATAATCTTTCCCAACCATCCTGTTGGTCCCATATATATATTGGACCCTTAAATAAATACCACTCTCTCACTCCCCTTAAATATCCTTGCCCCTCACACATTTCCTGGACCATCACAGCCACATCAGTGCAACACTGCCAGAAGGATTTAAAACCATTCCTCTCTTTTGGTAATGGTAGAGTTTTCAGTGAACATGGACTTTGAGCCCTGACAAACCGTTTCATTATTCCACCAGTTACTGAATAAATTCCTGCAAGATGCTCTGTTAAATGGGCCTACTCGGAGAGGCTTGCAGAAATTAAGCTTGCTCATTGCATCACTGGGTTACATAAGCAACTGCAATTTCAGCATCATTCTGTGATGCCACCCTTCTCGGGGGTTGTTGGCTGTAGCTGTGTTGGTCTAAGGACATAGGCACCCTTCTCAAGTGCACGCACGAAAAAGAAAAAAGAAAAACTGGCTGAAGGACTGTCTAGTTAAGTTGCATTTGTATGCCACTTTCCCAAATCTGAGTTACCTGCCTCCCCAAACTAACTGCCATTTGCAGTTATTCCTATCCAAGACATAGGGATGCCACTTAAAACAGCTCAATTAAGTGGCACCTCTTAGCTTGGAACATCATCACCACTGAGCAATCATCATCATCATCATCATTTACATTTGCACAGAGCTGAATACAATCTTCACGTTCTTTACTTGTACTGTGCTGGAGCTTGTGAAAGCCTTCATCCTTCTAGCAGGCTGTTATTAATACCAGGAAGAGACAGCTCATCTCATTCCCAAGTGAAAAATAAGACCTTAATATTTTCCTGTCTAGAAGTTGCTACACACTTTAAGAAGAAAACGTTGTATACAATCACTTCTCTATACAGGAGGCCTCAAAATCACACAGCTTCCTATTTAGAACATGTCACATTTCTCCCAGCTCCGATTAATATACAGTGCACCAAACCTGGATAAACGTGGTACATTACAGGCCAGTAGAAATGACCCCTGATTTTGGGTAGTCCACCTCATGGGCCTTAAGGAAGCATGATTTTCAGAAAGCATTAAGGACCCAACCTGCCCTTTAAAAATTAAAAAGTCGCCTTAGAGTGTCTAAAACGTGACACTCAAAGCAGTGAGGCACCCAAACTTGCAGTGACTTTCGGAAATGTAGGCCACCACAGGTGAGAAAGGAACGTGCATGGAAGATCTACCACAAGAACCATTAATAACACTGGCAATAGCACGGGCTTATGTTTAAACATTTAACAGAGTCAGAGGCTCCAGGTCTGGGTCAGAGATTGTAAAAGTCCCATTTTGTCTTGTGCACTAACTACTCAAAGAGTCACATCAATATCATGCATCAAAACGGACGTAAGTAAGCAATGGTGCACCGAGGTGGATCGCATCTATTAAAACAGCACAGAGTTCAAGTAGGTTAGAGCATCTAATCTAGCCAGTCTGTCTCCAACTGTCAGCAACTCCCCCTTCCATTATCTGCAAGTACAGCAGGGAATTTCCATGTCTCAACTGTGCTGCTGCCATTTGGTCCAAAGAGGCGCAAGGGGTAGATCTAGTCTATGCAGACAGATTATCTGTAAGTGCAGTGCACTGTGTATTGCAAGCAGCCCATCAAACCATCTTCCCCATTATAAACACACAACTTCAGCTACTGAAACAAGATGCTAAGGAAATAACGACAGAGCCATAAGTATAAAACAAGCAGCAACCCCACTCCCAAAGCTCCTTACAGATCATATGTTTGCACTTGGCTTCTATGCTATAAACAAGTGACAGAAAGTGGTTTTAATCTCTCCAAACTTCAGAGCAGAAACCAATCTTACCCAACTAAGTTTCATAAACTACTCTGGAACAATTGTGAAACATTTTGAATTAAGGTTATAATCAAGATCTACTTTTTCTGCCAATGCTTTGATATCCAATTGGCCCCCCCACCCCAAAAAAAAAAAATCATGGAAGGAGATTCAATCCTTTTAGTTTCACCTACAACTTCTTTTTTAAGGTTTCAACACAGATACAAAATTGGCCTACAAAGTACATGACTTTAGAGGATAAGAAATTCATGCTAGGAATAAAGGTTTAAAAGGGCCTTGTAAAAGGGAATGCAGGTTAAGTCAGACACAGGGTCCAAATTCACTAATGCTGCTCGTTCAGCTCAGCCTGCTGAGAACACCGACTTCTAGGAGCCAAGAGGAAGTCTCCACTTGGACTGACGGCATGGCATACATCTGTTTCAATACAGCATGCATAGGTATCTTCCACGCTCATGGACAATTTACAAAAGCATACAAGAGCAATCCTGAACTGCTATCTGAATCACATCAAAGGAGAAACTACCCACTTCTGCAAAGTCCAAAGATTAAGCATCCCCCACGCTACCGGCCCTCCCCAGGAGAGTCTCCAAGAAACCCCCTCGTGCAATGCACTGGGACGGACACACTCCTCACCTGCCTTACCAGCTCGTTTGCACGAGTGAAGGCAACACCTGTAAGAGACCCCAGCCTGTTTTTTGCCTCTGGGTTGGCCCCCTCTCCTGAGAAGACAAGCTGTAAAAATCAACTGGCCACTGTGGACATGCATAATCCCCACATTTGCACTTTCTATGCCAGCAGCTTCATCTCTGGACGTAAATCAGGTGGAGAGAGAAGATCTCAGGACAATTTAGGCAGCTGTGGCAAAATAAGGACCAGGGCAGGAGTGTCAGCAACATAAAAAGTAAAACCACCACCCAAATCCTGCTAAGAAAGCTAGAAAGCATAACTAAAACTGGCCCTCCAGCCCACTGTATTAGAGGAAGCAAGGTTTTACTTCAACTAACACAGGCACGACTTTCTTCAGCATCATTTCATTAGACGTTTCAAAATGCACTAGGCTTGGGTGCAAGGGCTACTGAGGCAAGGAAGTTTGGGGTTTCTTAACCCAACAGCAGCAACATCCAAACAAAAACAAATGAACGCTGATTATGAAAAACCAAGTTACAGCTTTTAAGCTCTTGGCCAATGGATTGTAAATATTTTGTCTTACTGAATTGCAAAAGTTGAAAATCCTAAAGCGTGACCCTGCCGTAGAAAAGAACATGATTACTGCATCACATACAAGTAGCCTACGATGCTTCAAATCCTCAAGTAAAAGTAATGGCTCTGAAACCAAGCACTTGATGATAACCAGCCAATTCCTGTGACCTAGCTATAGCTACACAGAACGGATTCATATTTAGTTCTCTCAAAGGTGCTTAAGTACGACAGGCATCTTGCAGTTTTATAAATGAAATACCTCCTGCAAATAATCATGGTTCCCTCACTGAAAACTGCAGCGTGATTAACAGAGGTCCATTATAAAGGCAATGCATAACCTAGCTCTTGTTAGCAGTCAGTCCCACATTGGAGTGTTTCTATAGCAACCAGGGAGAAAATATAAAGCAAACTACGGTTAAATGAAAATTATTCTCCATGACAGTACATGTAAATGCAGCAACATTTTCAAGGCACTTCTGGATAAAATGCTTAAAGTCATGCCTACATGTTGACAAAAATGTAAAAGGCTACATATAACAATTTATGCACCACGTCTCAGCTAGTTAAAAAAAAATTCCTAACCACTTGAGAGAAACAACAATATTCAAGATAGAGTCTTAGACAATGCACACACCCTTTAAAAACAAGTTTTTCAGAAATTATCAAGATGTACTAATTGAGTGTTCGGTTCTTATCGTTTTCATGGCTGCAGTCGGGAGCGCACACCTGCATTTTCCATCCCAGAAGAAATCGTTTTGATTTGAGAGGTTGAGACACTGAGAATATTTATAGAGATTCGGCTGGAGCTGGAATGACGACTTGTTTTAACTAGTTACAGTTCTTTCACGTTCCAGGTTACATTGGACATTTTGCACCGGGGCTTCATTCCTCCTGCGTTCGTTGGTGTCTCGGTTTAGACAGCTGGAAAACAGCAAGCCACCGGTGCCAAATACCCTGCCAGAGCCACCGCATACTTAAGGGAAAATTCTCCCACTCTTTGCTTTGGCAATACCACGAGCCGTCAGCAAGGAATGGATCTTCTGAGCTATGAATAAACCAAGCCGTATTATGTAAAAAGTTTAATTACTTGGGATTTGAGTCTTATGAGAGAATCAAGTCATCTTCTTGAAGCAATTAACTGGGTGTGCACCCTGCACAGGGCAGGCCAAAATAAGAGATGATAAAAATCAGTTTACAACCTATTTTATGGTTTCTCTTCCACACTAAAGTACCACATTTTAGGCAGTCTCAAATGCCAGTTGTAATTAAGTAGTTCTTGCAAACACATTTCACAATTCACCCTGCCAAGTGCTTCTTCCCATGTAAAAACTGGCAGACTGCTAAGCAACATGGGTGCAGGTTTTCTTGGGGAGGAAGTGTAGGAGGAACGCATGAGGCATTTCTTTCAATTGTCTCCAGCTCCCAGGGCGCGCGGAGGAAACGAGTACACACTCCATTGGCCCCTTTGAACCCACACTATGCATGCTCCCAGTAACCTCTGCATTTGAATAGCTCCTGCCCTCCCCACCCACCACACAAACCCCGATGAGAACCGGTAGATAACTTTTGACTATAGTGGGAAAGCTGCACTGTTCTTCATTAAGCCACTCCACCCTGTGCATAAAAAAACTGCTCACAGGCCAGCACTAAAGTAAGCTTCCTTCCTTGAGGTTTGACTGCTGAAGCAGAGGATGTGTCGACACACAGTCATGACATGTGTCTGCATTAGCATTTTGCAAATATGCAGCTATGCAAAACGCACGTCATTCACATTCTGCATGATAAAATGCAAGCTGCATTAAAGGCTCCACGGGAATGTAGAAGCGACACAGGAGAGCCCGTTACCTACAAAACACCAAGTTTGCCTCTGACAGCATATATTCCAGTCATGTTCCATCCACCTCCCCTAGGATCACTTGCTGCAGAACCCACAGCAGCACTGCAGATACCATTTCAGTGAATTTAGTCACTAATATCAATACAACCCAAGATCCCTGGCTGCTGAAAGAGCTCCCTCCACATTTTACAGAGCAATGAAATGTGGAGCCCTCTCACGCAGTGAAAACAGCTCCTTGAGATTAGACGTAAGACTGGAGGAGGGGGTAAGGGGAGGGTGACAAAAAAAATTGCAAACCCCCACGTAGCAGTTGCTAGGGCTATTTAAAGCCCTCCAATAGCTGCCATGCTAAAGGAGGCACTTTTCTGCAATCCTGAAGAGGAAAAAGTTCTCTCTACACAAGCAAGAACTCTTTTTGAGCATGTAAAAGAAATGTGTATTTTCTAGTGACAAGTGTTTGAAGAGGTATAATCTGTGATCATGTGAAGGCACCACCTACAATCTGCTTCCCCAAACAGGAGGATCCCAAAGGGGCACACAGTCCCTTCCATTTAGTAGTGCTTTTTCTTTCAGGAAATCTGAGCCAAGTAGGGAATAGGCCTGGTTCCTGCTGGTCACAAGGAAGGAAACATGTGCTCTCCAGGGTGCACCCATACCAGAGAAGAGGTTTTCTTACCATAGAATAACTAACACTCGGTAATTACCATCACACAGAATCTTTGTGAAGACAAGACAGCCTGCAGCTTTCACATCCATCAGCAGATGGATGTAAACACTAGCAGGGAAGATTTAAAAAAAACCTGTACCCTCCAGAAAAGACCCCAGGAATAGGAACATCCAGATGCAGCACAGGGCAAAACAAGCAAAATCATCCAGAACCGCACAGCATCCTTGGACATTTCGTCCCGAGGATTTAGCAGGAGATGGACAAGATTCCAGCTCTCTCAGAGATTGGAAAGCAGGGTCCGTATTTTCAACCATGCTACTTCCGGAGAACAAAGCCAAAGGAGGAACAAGTCTATTTATGTTTGCACTAGCCTTTTTCTGAACGATTCCTGCCAGCTGTGGCTGTGCTAATGCAGACCAGCTTCAGGCGCTGCCTGGTCCATGTTTAACTGTCTCACTGTAGGGTCCAGAAGCCTCACTCACAGCTCAAAACCACCTGCTGCTCAGGTCAGGACAAAGGCATAGGACCGTTCCAGACTCAAAGAACTGAGCGTCCAAGACAAGACACAATAGATGGAGACAGGCAGGTGGGAAGTAGACACTGGGTCGATCAACACAGAAGGCTTGCTCCAGCACTCTCCATGCTGGTGCCACTGATGGGGTTTTTCAGGAAAGCGAGTCAGGTGTGGGCAAAACTAGAACAAAGGGGGGCAGGAATGCATACAACCACAAACAGGTTTGCAATTCAATTGATTAGATTTTTACCATTTAGGCAGCCTTCACTTTGAAGGACTGATTGCATTTCTCCCCATCAAGAAACCTTAGAAAGCATTTATTTCTGAGGGCAAGTCCAATTCGGGACCATTCAACTGATGGCATGGACACCTCTATTCTTTATTCATGGATACCCGTTCCATTTCAAACTGAAACTAATGTCTTGACAAGAGCACTCTGTGTCAAAGTCTTGATCTGAACTTCATTCTCAATCCACAATAGACTAGCGCACTGTACCAGTCCCAATCTCAGACTTGTTTAATCCAAGAATTTACCTGGAGGCATTGATTGCTCTTAGGAACTTAAAGCATGACAGAGCTCTCATTGCAGGAGCTTCAAATCACACACACACACACACTCTTCAACAGCTTCAAACCTGTCTGCATCACACACACAATTCACGTGCAGATTCCATTAACAGCACATCTGACAAAAACATGCAAACCAAAAATTAGAAATGCATGCATCGTTCCACACATTTCCTAAGAATGGAAAGCTAGTACGTTTGCATACTGAAAACGTTAAAAGCTCAAACCGCAAGGACTACTGACAAAGCAAGTTTTAACGCTTGCATGACAGAGTAGATTTGGTCTAAGAACCCATCTTCAAAGAGTCAGGTCTATTGTCAAAGCTAAAATAATCGGTGCACTGGAACATTTGCTGCATTACCTGTAAAACACTTGAATTCTGTCATGAAAACAGAAACTACTGGTGATCGGGGTACAAAGAAGCTACACTCTTTACTGGCCGGAAACAAACAAACTTCAGGAATCGACATACCCGACTTTGGCGATTTTGATGGTTTCATCAGGTTGCAAAAAGTAGCCACGGTGGCCTCCTGCCTCCCTTGCAGCTCGCGCCAGTCCGTTTCTCAGCTGCTAGCTCTCAGCTCCAATAGCCCCTGGAAACAAGGGGCATTTTTCACAATATTCTGCTGCTGGCTTAGAAAATGGGGAAGGCACTAAGGCAGCAGCATGAACCTTGGGGCCTGCAGGGCAGCTACCTCTGCATACTTCAAAGAAACCTGGCCCCACAGCTGCTCTTAGGCAGCTTGTCTAAAGAGCCATGAGGGAGCAGAGCTGAAGGGGGTGGCGCTGAAGAGGAGTTCAAGCATAAGCCCATCCAAGCACCTCAGCCCTCCCTCCCTCCCTGCTGTTATGCAGCCCCTGGGCCCCTCAGAGGACGCCTACTTGAATTCACTTTAAAAAAAAAAAAAAAAAAAATGCGGCGCTCAACTAACATGGCATCCGGCACACTACAAAAACACCCATAAAAATATATCACAGAACAAGCTCGGCACCTCTGCATTTGAGCTCCTCCAAAGGGAAGATGGCTCAAAAAGATGCTGGAGTTATAACAGAGGGCCTCCAGTTAACCATGCCAAAGTCAGAGGGGCTCAGGATGCAGGGGATGAGAGGAAACTCCTGCTCCCACCCCCAGGAAGTGGAGGAGTTTCAGATTTATTACAGACCTACTAGGAAGAATGTCTTAAAAGCCCTTTACAGAGCCCAGAGGCAGCAAGAGATTCTCCCTACAGCACCAACCACATCTGCATCTCACTGAATACCCCATTCCCAGCAGGGACCTAGCAAATTCTTTCGGAAGCCATGCTGAAGGCAAATAATCATTCAGATTCAGAGCAAGCCATCTGCATGTGTGATATTCAGAGCAATATTCAGTAGGGGAAGATAAGTGCAGACATCAAGCCTTAGTTTTTGCCACTGTTAACTTACTAAGCTAGGAAAAATTTTAAGAAGCTGAACTTTGGCACCAAAGACCTTTATGGGGTGAAGGTAAGTACCAGATGCATTAGTGAATACTTTAAGCCTTCTTCAGAGAGGATTGGTATAGTTTTTGCTAAAAAAACAAAACCACAACAACTATGCCAAGGATCTGGCCAATTATTGCCCATTTCTGAGGAAGCAAGAAGAGCTCAGAAAAGAACTAAAGCAGTGGTTTTCAAACTTTTCACATTTGTGGATCCCTAAAAAAGTTTCCAATGGAGGTGTGGACTCCTTTGGATTGTAAGTGTAGCTATTTACATACTTCTGATTGATCACGGTCATTTTTAGCAGACCTCTTCAACACAGTCTGTGGACCTGCAGGGGTCCATGGACCACAGGTTGAAAGCCACTGAGCTGCAAGAATGATTTTTGGTGCTGAAAATGCACCAGAGCAAGGCTGCCACTGCTCAATCCATTCAGTTTATCCAAGAGGTGACTTGATCCACATATAAAGGGCTGTGGCAAGATTTTCAAGATGAGGTTCTTAAATCTAACTGAAGGAGGCCTAACAAGATCCAATGGCTGGCCACTGAAGTTAGACAAACTCAGGCTAGGAATAGGATGCACATTTAACTGTGGTGGTAATCTGGATCCCCAAGTAGGGCTGCAAAAGTGGTGACCACAGGACTCTCAGCACATCTGTGCCTACAGCCTCCTCAATCCTCAGCATCCTGAATGGGAAGCCACTCTGCCATTGAACCTGCATTGGCTGCAGAGGTCAGAGGCCACCTGATCTTTTCAAAGCTGGACAGTGGATTTGGGAATCTCAACCTCAGTATCCAGGCCATCAGATCCATCTTTGGAGCCAAAGGAGAGAGAGGTGTTATTCGGTAGGCCAGGGACCTTAGCAGGAATACATGGAGCTGTTCTTAGGACTTTATTCTTTTCCAAGATGCAAATAATCAGTACTCCCCCTCCCAGGGAATCCCACCCAAGATGTATACAGAGCTATTACAAGGACCAGTTTGAGGGTCTAAGTTAAAGCCTATGTCAAGAGGTGGAGACCCATAAATTCTACCCAAGAGGTCACTTCCTTCTGCATGATTTGCAATCTCCTTGGCATAAAAAGGCACCAGTCAACAGGGCATTCTTCATACAGGCCTCTTGGATCTTTTCACTTGCTTCCACCTAGTCTAATAAATTCAGTCAGTATATCTTTAGGGCCATATGCAAAACCCATCTTTTTGCTAGTACTTTTCTGCCAGCATACACACAAAAAGGAGGCAGCTTGCATGCAGAGACCAGGCCTTAGGGTAGACGTGATGGTGTAAGCACGGTACAGCATTTGCAGCTTTGAATTACTGACTGGTTAAGTTACTCTCACATTACTGGGGGGTGGGAGGGCTCATTTTGCTACTGGAAAGTCATTGCAGTGTGATCTGTTATTTTTAACAACAGTGTTGGCATCCAGAGCTGGGAATGAAGGATCTTAAACCTCAATAATCTGAGGTCTCACAGACTATTTCATAATTCCTTCAATAAAGAATCCTTTCAACCACACTGTGAAGAATCTGGTTTGGTTTGTTTTTTTTTTAAATCGGCACATCCTTTCATCACTAATTTTAGTGAGACATAGTCAAGCAATGCAAAATGTTTGCAAAACAATGAGCTTTTTCATCTCTTGCTGCACAGGATGTCAAACCCTAACTGAAGGGACAATGGGCTACCTAGGGAGGGTAGTTCATTTCTCAAAAGAAGAGTCTCTTCCTCCCTCTGCCCCACCCTTACTGAATAACTTCATACTAGGTGCTCTAAATACAAGCCTATTTTAGAATTTTTCTATATAAAGATAACAAGGGGGGGTGGGAAAAAAAAAAATCAGTCAATACCATTAAAAATGTGAATAACGCCTATCCTAGCACTCCTTCAAAGCATCATTAACCACACTCGTTTAAATGCCCCATGGCAGTTCTGTACAAAAGCTAACACTTAGGGGTCAGAATCTGATGTAAAACAAGAATCACCTCAACACTTTCTATCCATGGGGCAAGCGAAAGGCGAAGTAAAAGACAGGAGAGGCTCACTCCTGCTCTGGTAGGGAGAAACGGTCAAATTTCCTTCACCACATATTAGGACTACACACCCTCTGTAATAGTAACTTCATGTCCCTCCCCTTCATTTCCAAGGTCACAGTTCCTCCAAACATTTTTCTAATCACTATTAAAAAACAGAAGTTCAAATAAAAAAAATAACATGGGGGGGGGGAAAATCAACAGGCCTGAGCTCAATACAACTACCAGGAAAGTTCATTTAGTGTTTCAATGTTTTCACAAAACATTGAATTATTAGAAAACCGCGACTCCATCTAAAAATAGGCAAACTATGCATTATTTATGATGAGATTTTATTTTAAAATACTGATCGGATAGATTTTGATTTTGTTAAAAAAAGAGAAAAGGCTGCCTGCAGATTTTTGAGGGATAAATAATTCAGTGTATGAATGCCAAGGGCAGAACTGCAAATTAAGTCTTGCATGTATCCAAATGGCAGGGACAATGCAGACAGTAATATGCAGTTCACATCCTCACCCTGGCAGTGACTTCAACTCTGACCTAAAAAAAATACAACACTTTCTTCTGGCTTTGAGACCCAATTCACACACAGTCCTTTCTCTGTAGTACTGAAAGCTAACGTGCTCTCTTCATTTGAGGGGTATGGTCTGCTAACTCCTAAGCCTGTACTCACTGCATATTTGGCTTCTGTTCACACTCATTACTGCACTGAGCAGAACAATTAAAAGACTTATTCACATGACGAGGCTGGCTAGAAAAAAGGGGGGAAAAGGAAAACAAAACCAAGACTGGCTAGAAAATGGATGTATTGGATTTTGTGCCTGTAAAGATCAAGAAAACCCAGGCCAGTTTTTCACATGTGAGAGTTTGCACAACAACGGCAGTGCCAAGGTTTCAGTGAGGACAGTGACAAAATGAGAGCAGAGGCCTCTCAACTGACAGCACATACTGCTTGGTCATCCCCAATCTGCTTCAGCAGATGGGCCCAGACAACAGAGCTTCTTAAAGGAGCTCAAGGCATCCTTCCATCTTAAAACAGGTGACATCAGCTTGCTAGCCTCACGGGACAGGAGTGGGGAAAAGGGCAAAAGGAATGATGAAAATGCCGAAGGGGACATGACAAAGTACAGCGGTGTCAAACGTAGAAATTCCAGCACAGCAGAGTCAAGAGAAGTGTCTTATTGAGCTATGTGGGGAGTTTAATGTTTCTCCTGAAAGTTGGCACGCCCCACAGCTCATTTATAACCTTCCCCAAAATTATCTGAGTTCCACATAATAATCTTTCCTCGCTTTTGTAACTATTCAATAGCTTCCCCATAACTTCTCCTAAAACCTTTGGGAAACCTTCAGGGAAATGGAAAGGTGGAGAAAAAAAGAGACAGAACTGTAAGATTTGGATTACTGGTAGAAGATCCTGACATCACTGAGAAAATTTCCCTTTTGCTTCCCAATGTACTCATCTTGGTTATTAAAGTGAACTCTAATACACAGATATGTTAGCATCCCAAGGAGGAGTCATGCAAAGGGAAAATGTCTGAGGGCACGAGTGTAGCAGTCTTAATGGAGCTCAATGAGTGGAAATGAATCTTGAAAGCTGTCAGATCAAAGCAAAATCTTCTTTGAGTAAAGACCGTGTTACCCTTGGAGCCACAGAACTAAATACCATCTATAAAAATATTTTGCTCAAATAAATTAAGAAACAGCAGTGTTTCATCTGCCAAAAGGTGTGGGTCTTTTATGGGATTAGCATCCTACGTGCAGGATAAAAATTAGAGCAGATTTGGAGACAGCTCACTCAGCTGGTAGAAGCTGGCTGCACAGATTGAAGTGGCCTGAAAAAGGCAAGCACAGACACTATGTTGTGGACAGGTTTTCATCTTCTGTTGCCATGCAAGGGATTGAACGGCTTTGTAGGTTTGTAAAGACTTGCTGCGTGGATCACATGTTGGCACCACCTGGGTCAAAACAGAAATGGAAGGGTGCCCCGAGACAATACCCAGCAACAGGCTTTGACACGCCAGAGCAAATATTACACACATCTGAAAACCTGCATGCAAGAAGATGTACAAAAATACTGTCAGCTTCTCAAATCAGTCTGAGAAAACAAGGAAGTACTGGAATCTCTCAGGCAGCCTTAACTCTAACCCTAGGCACTGACAACTTTCCAGCCTCATCACCCCCTTGAATACAATTATGCAAGAAACAAGACATTTTGATTAAGGACGCTGCAATAAAAGCCTACAGCTGCATAAATCCATTTTGTGCCGAGTGCCTATACAGCGCTGGTTGAGCACATTGAAGGGTAATGAGAAGTCATACTTCCACATGATGACATGCAAACCTGGAGAGGTTTAAAAGCCCTAGGAAAAAAAGTACACACTGCAAGAGAGAATATAGGCCTTTATAAGGACATGTTTAAAAGCTGCATACAAAACTTGTTCCCATAACGTGTCAGGCAGGCTGGTTCAAGGTTTCTGAAATTAGACAGGGAAAAAACATATCTGTAATGGAACATCAGCCACAATCTCAGCTGGAGAGCAGCCTCTCTCTGCCCATAACCCCTTCCTAGGGGTGGAAGACCCCTAATTCTCATACAGGGTACAAGGGCAGTGGACAAGCAGTCCACACCGCACTCTCACCAGTATAATGGAGAAAAAAAACAGGGCAGCCAACAAGACTGCCATTAGAAGAATAGCTACCATGTCCGTATTTTCCAAATGGCCTGGATTTGTCTCTCCACTGGTGCTGTCGAACACTGGAGCACCGCTATACTCCATCAGTGCTAAGGGATAGTTTTATACCTACTGCAGCCCGACAGCAGATCCCAACCCCTGAAACTCAACTAGTCCACGGAGAGGGAAATGGGCTTAACCATTAGAAAATTCTCATCCATTTAAACATGCTCCTAAGATCAGAACCCCTCAACTTTCACTTCCTCTGAGAAGCTAGTTTTTCACAGAGTAATTTGAACTTCCTACTTTTTATTGAACTGTCAGGCTAGGAAGGCCACATCTTGAAAATAGCTCCATGAAGATATGTCTATATAAAGGCATAAGAGCAGCTTAAGCCTTGCAAATTCTTCACAATGTGAGAATATTGAAAACGTGGCTTTTCCTAATTTCCTGTTTCATGAACCTAGAACATTTGTGTACCTTGTGGCAGGAACTGCAACTAAAACTTTGTGGTCAGACCTAGCCATTTCCAAATGTCCTGCCTTATTCCTATATGAGATGTTAGAAAATACTAGCAAAGAGGTCTTAATATTCCAATCTTATGCCTGACAACACACAAAGCAGCCAAGCTTAAAAGAAACACAGACTAAACACTGAAAAAGTATCCATCTTAGTGCCTACTTAAGTCAATATATTTGCAGGAAAACCTTGTCATTGTGCATCCATGCTATAATTAGAGTTAAAACAATCACCACCAGTTGCAAGCAGTCCATCTGGTTGACTAAGACAGGGAGAGCATCCTGCCAGTGCAGTGCAATTAAAGTGACGAGTCTTCACTGACACTAAAGAAACATGTTTGCCTACTCCACCGAACAGCAAAAAAAAAAAAAAAAGAGTGCTACACAAGGCTCTAGTGCACTTTATTATATAGCCTATGTCATCCTCTTCCCCAAATGTATTAAGCTGTTTCTGAACAATAAAGTAATCTGAATAGGTCTCTACCACCTACAAGAACCAACCTGAAGCTTCACTGGGAAAGTTCTACTCGTTTTTCACACCCCCAAAAGCAATATTCCTGTTGGACAACTTGGCAGAGTAAAGCTACAAGAACCTGCTTATTAAATTACCAAAAAAAAAAAAAAAAGAAAGAAAGAAAGAAAGAAAGAAAAAGGCAGCAGACAAATGCAAAATAGAAGTATGTGATTTTCAAGTGTGAGGTTCACAGCTAAACACTACTAAGATCAACACACAACTCAACACTTTGATAATATCACCACTGACACAAAGCCAAGTCACCACAGCAAGGCAAAAACACTTCAATGAATCCCTTGGATCACAATACTGTGAAACAGAAACAGCCAAAGATTTAGATTTTTAAATATAGATATGGAACAGAAGAACAAAACTTGGGCAGTGCTTTACATAAAACACCTACCACATTTCCAAAAGAGCTAAGATTTAAGTTATTAGACCTCCTCAGACATTCACTATCAAGAATATCTCTGCATTGCATAGTTAACCTGGGATTCATCTAGCCCAAGCCTAGCCACATCCACTCAGAAAAAGAAACCAACATTTCACTGGGGTTTGAAGGGCACCAAGTCTCAGCTCACTTAGCCAGCAAAGGATAGGTTAGAGCCCACGCGGTCCTGAAAGTTAGGCCGGATCCCACTCCCTTTCCGGTGGAGGACCACTGTCACTCATTGGACCTACCTCCTCCAATGCTACATTTCCCAGCGAGAGAAATTCTCTCGTTATTGACAAGGAAAGTATTGCAGAGCCCCTCAGCGCAACAGCAGAACCACAGCAAAAAATCCCCTTGCACAGGCCAGCGAGTGCCGAAGCAGCAGGGACACAGCAAGATGCACAGAGCTTGGCTCTGGGGAGGTGTGCACACAAACTAAGCTAAGAGAGGTGCCAATCACCGAGATTCATTATGCAGGAGACGCACTAAAAGTAACCAGCATCTGCATGGCTCCAAACCAGTCAAGCTGCAGGCACAAATACAGATTGCCCAACAGGAGACGAATCATCGACCCATCTCTTCCCACAGAATGAGAAAACAGGTCACACCGCGTCAACAAGAATGCTTCATAGGCAAATCAGGCGAGGTGAGGCACTTAAGAATTTCCCTAACCAGACAGAAAGGAAGTCAACCATGGGTCTCGTTTCACTTTCTGTGCAGGAATTACACATTTCTACCACCATCACCGTGACCACTTAAAGGGTCCAATGATGCCTCTAGTTTTGGGATGCCCCTGTCCCTGGGGACAATGACAACTTCTTATTTTTAAAACCAAGAGATAACAAAGATCTAGGGTTTGATGATACTGGTGTTTTAAGTGTATAAAGACTATTGCACTCCCCTGTTGGTAATTCAAAGGCCTTTGCCACTCCAGAAAAGGGAGGGCAAGAGACAGCAAAAGTGACTTTATACAAACGTGCTATAAAATGGGCAAATTAGAAGAACAGAGAAAAATATTTAAAATGACCAGAGATAGTATCTAGGTTAATTTAAGATGCAACCAATAACTCTACAGCCATCACAACATATTCAGACAGATATGTCATTTTTAGGTTCGTGGTGTCCCTTTCACAGCTCAATCTAACAGCCAAAGGTATCCCATCTACATCCAGCTTCTGGACTAATCCGAGAGGACGAATTTAGTTTTAAGGACACTGGCTGGCTATAGGGCCACGTCCTTGGTAAGTAAGCATGGCATGTACAAAGCCATACAGAAAGCAGGGGGAGGGGAGAGGAGCCTTTCCTGCAACTGGATATCAAAACAGACCTACAAGCTCAGAGCAGAAGCCAGTCTGTAAACACACCAGCCCTTGTGTCTCAATGAACAGACTGGTTTTCAATCCCTCTCCCCCCCCACAAGACAGCTGTTCTCTCTGGGAAAGGGCAGAGGGCGTTGAAGGGCTCAGCTCCTCCAGGCTTCTTGGAGGGGGAAGGCACGATTTGCCTTTCTAAACATGCAATCAATCTAGCAGGCTGGGGGTGGGTGGTAAATTCTGGACTGCAGAAGTGCAGCTGTTTTTCACAAAGGTGCCAGGGTGCAGAGCAGCCCTCTCCCCCGGCGCACAAAGGCTTCTCCGAGGGGGAAAAACACCGAGCAATCTAGAGATTAAACTGGGAAATACAAAATAAATAAATAAATGCAGCTCAGCCAGGCTTGCAGGCAGATCAACTCGATCCCCCCCGTGTGCACACGCGCGCACATGCACACACACACACACACACACACACACACACGCGCACACACACACACACAGAGCTAACGCCTACCCAGGGATGATGAAATGAGAAACGGAAATTACCATTTCAGACAACTTTTCGTATTGTTCCTTCCAGCAGGCGCTGCTACCCCCTCTCCTCCAGCACAAGCAACCCCTGTGAACTGCCGCGACCTCCCCGCTGCACCCCCACCCCGCTCGGCCCCCAGGAGCTGCGGCTCCTCCGCACCCCACACACACTGCTGCTGCTGCCCCCACACGTACACGACGTCCCCCGCAAACTGCTGCTACCCCTCATCCCCTCTGCATGGAGCTGCCCCCCCCCCGAACTGCTACCACCCCCATGGAGCCTCTGCCCCCCCCAGCAAGAACTGCTGCTACCCTCCCCCCACCCCCATGGAGCTGCTGCCCC
Organism: Alligator mississippiensis; assembly: GCF_030867095.1. Lineage (NCBI taxonomy): Eukaryota > Metazoa > Chordata > Crocodylia > Alligatoridae > Alligator > Alligator mississippiensis. The sequence continues at coordinate 75,831,580 of NC_081833.1, forward strand.
CACAACCTTCCCTCACCAAGTGTTCCTACCCCCCCCGAAGGAGCTGCTCTCCCCCCCCCAACCCCCCCATCAACTGCTCTACCCATTACCCCCCCTGGAGCTGCTGCCCCCCAACTACTGCTTACCCCTCCCCACCCCACAGAGCTGCTGCCCCCTCCAAGCGTGTTACCCCCAACTCCCCCATGCACCCGCTGCTTACGCCCCCACAAACTTCTGCTCCCCTTCCCTCCCCATGGAGCTGCCCCCCCCCACAAGAGCTGATGCTGCCCCTCCATGCGGCTGTTCCCCCCCCACGCCCCTCCGACACACCCCCCCCCCCATGAACTGCTGCTGCCCCTTGCCCCCCATGGGGGTACCAACCCCCCCAGCCCCCATGGAGCCACTCCCACCACATACCCCACCTTCCCCCCCAGCCAAGAACTGCTGCTACCTTCAACTCGCAAACCTCCCATGGAGCTGCCCCCCCCCCAGCCCCACACCAACTGCTACCTCCCCCCCCCACGTCTCCTCCATGAACTCCCCCCCCCAAAACATCCTCCCATGGATTTCAGCTCCCCCCAAGCCCCGCACAGAGCTGCTGCCCCCCCCCCGCCCCAAAAACGGAGCTGCCTCCAACCCCCCCATCACACTCACTCACACACACACGCACCCCCCCAGCCCTTACCCGTGGGCGGCGCGCGGTGCCTCCTCACGCTCGGGGGCCTGCGGCTCCGCCAGCCCCGCCGCATAGAGGAGGGGCGCGGGCCGGGGCGCTGGGGCGGCGGGCGCTGGGCGCTAGAGCTGGGGGCCGGCGCTGGCGCTGTGTCGGCGGCGCCTCCTGCCCCCGCGCTCCATGGCCCGTGCGGCCTGCGATCCCCGCGCGGCCTGCCGCCCGCCCTCCCGTCGTTGAGACGCGCCCGCTCATTGGCCCGCCGCGCCGCGCCGCGCCATTGGCCGACGCGGCACAGAGGGCAGGTCACCCGGCGCGATGACGCAGCCGCGCCGCGCGTGACGGCGCAATGAGTTGCCAAGCGCGCTGACGAGGCGCGAGGGCTCCTCCGATTGGTGGCGAGGAAGCGCGCCCGCTATTGGCCGCTTTGGGAGGGGGGAGTCACGTGAGGGAAGATGGCGGCTTCTGCTCGTGTGAGAGGGCGCGCGAAGGAGTCTGGGGTGGCGCAGAGGATGCTGGGATTGCTTGTCTGAAGGAGGGACTTGACTTGCAGCAGGGCCTTGCTGTGTGCAGCGCCGAGCACCTGCGGGGCCAGCGAGCCTAGGCCTGGGGCAGGTGCCAGGCTGCGACCACCACCCACGCTCTCTTTATTGCAAAGAGCAATTCTTCCAACTCTAATATATTGGAAGAATAAATAATAAAATAATCATTTATTTATTTTAATAATGCAATATGTATGTTCATTTTAATAATAATATATTCATTTATTTATTAAGCCATTTATTTTAATAATACAATATTTGTTTACTTTAATAAATCATTTATTTCCTTTAATTATACAATATTTTTACTTTAATAATACAATATTCATTTATTAATCATTAATAGTACAATATTTACTTTAATAATGAATTATTAACTTTAATAATACCATATTTATTTATTGGCATCACCTTTTGTTTTTTTTAATGATGCAATATTTATTGTAATCACAATTTATTTGTTTGTTTCTTTTAATAATAATGATATATTTTTTAATATAAAATAATAACCTTGCCTGCCCGCATCCCTCGACCGACACGGCTACAAGCGACGCCCCCGACCCGCGAACAATGCACACGTGGTCTCCTGTGTTGCTTGAGGGAAAGGCAGACGTGCGATCTTCTTTTAGACCAACTAAATCTCTGGGGATAATTGTTCTTCGCAAGCTTTTGGGCACAAGCGCCCCTCTTCAGGCACGGGGAGAGTCTGCTGGTGTTTTGTGTTCTCCTGGACCCTTCCAAAAAGGAGAGACGCTGCTGCGCAAGGGCAGCTGAATCGAGCCCGAGTGCTGTTCGTCCTGCCTAGGTACTTCCTTATCGCTCTCCTCTGTTGTTGGGTGCTGGGTCGGTGTTTAAACCCCGTGTCTGCCCACTGTAGCACTGAAAAGAGAAGCTAAGTATGCTACAGATCGCTGTGGCTTGGGACTGAATTCTTAACGACATTTTAATTATAAGTTTTAGTGCCAAATGCTGTTTGCTTTGGCCTTTGGAACTGTCTGCGTTAATGAGTAGCTCCGCTTGGAAGATATTTGCATAAAACTATTGTTTTTATGTCATTGCCACAGATAGAGACCCTGCGCTAGACAAGTGAGAGACGGGACCAGGCAAATTAATTCCTCTAGCGGACAAGTTGAATGCCTTGCCAAGAAGTGTGGCATACTCCCATCAGGAATCCATTCCAGCGTGCAGGGCAGTGCAGCACCTTGCGGATACGGTTGCACAGGTGGGGTCCTGAAGGCTAATCCTAACCAACCTCGGCAAAGACGTAGCCATACAGACTATACCTTGGTGTCCAGGAAACTAGCCTTTTTCCTCCATACCCTAATGACTGCACCTATTTGCTCAGGGGCTATCCCTTCCATTTATAAAAGGCAGGCATGTAAGACTCAAAGTTAAAATTGAGAATCTTGGAAAATAACCTTTGCCGCTGAATGAGCCTCTTCAGTTGCTCCTGCTTTTCCTTTTGGAGGAGAAGTAGCTGTTTTCTCTCCCCAGCTGACCTGCTCTCTTGCCTTTATCCCAATGGACTAGTGACAACAGAAGCAAGTGCTTGTATGCTTGACTCGGACTCAGGTTTATTAAGAATTCTGGCTAAAAGCCATGCTCCCAAAAACAACACAACAGACATAGAACTGTAATATAAATTTAAAATGAACAAAAATACAAATATAACAATAAAATAGGGCCAACCAATATCAAAGCGTTGTTCCTACTCCTAAAATTAACGTAGTCAAATACAAATATGGTGATAAATCAAATCATAAACCTATGAAAATTTTGTGCATAGGTCCACAATTGACACAGTAAAAAACACATATAGTAATAACATTTATCAGTCATATCAACAGTAAAGGATGTTTATCTCTGATCACTTCATGTACGCTTGACTACTGTGCATTACCCTTTTATCAAGGTTGCTGCCCACGTGAACATTGGGCTCCTACTTCAGGGAACGTTGTAGTTGGGCCATTCCTGCATTAAATGCTAGTGTAAAAATGTGCAGGGTTGTTGGTTGTAGCTGTGTTGGTCTAAGGACATATGCAGGCAAGGTTCTTTGGGTAGATGTCATATCTTTTATTAGACCAGCTAAATAGTTGGAAAAAAGGTTATTTGCAAGTTTGAAGGATGTTTGTGCCCGAAAGCCTGCAAAGAACTTTTTTCCATCTATTTAGTTGGTCTACTAAAAGATATCACATCTACCCAAAGAACCTTGCCAGTGTAAAAATATGATAGTTGTCTGTTACTGTGCTATTTGTATTGCAGCAGCAAGTCAAAGTCCCAGCTAAGAACTAGTGTCCCACTGTGTTGGGTGCAATGCAGAGAGAACAAAGACAGTCACAGCCCCAGAGACCTTACAATCCAAGTATAAGAAAAGAGAGAACAGATGGGTGGAGCACAAAGAAACCACGGGCAGTATGAAATGCGCTGGCTTGAGCACAATAGCCTGCTTTTAAGAGCTCAGCAGCTCATTCACATCTGACAGAGAGAATAGGCTTCCATGCTTCATGCAATATGAGGCATGTTCACTTTTTGTGTTAGGGCCCCTTCACACCAACAGAGACAAAGCAGCTGGAGCATCCCTAGAAAATATTCTTGGGTGCAGAGGTTTCCTGGGAGGGAGTTTTCCAACAGGTTCAGAATCAGTGCTGCTATTTCCCTCCACACAGGAGCCCACAGTACAGAGGGTGTCCTGGGAGTCGGAGAGGCTTCATACAGTTCTTCTTTCCCAGCTGTTGGAAAAATCCAAAGGAACTTTTTAGTAGCCAGATGATGAATTTGGACAGCCCTTAGGCTGTGCTTACCTGGTTGGGATCTAGGCTGGCCACCGGTTGCTCTGAATACGAAGAGTCCTTTTGTTTAGTCCTGTATCTATGCAGGGATGTCTCAGGGGCATGTGGTGTTAATAAAGATCTTTCAACACCATTACCATACTTCTGAACTTGTTAAAACTGTCCCCTATTCGACACAGACTTTGTTCTTTGATCTTTATTCCTCTCCCTCCTCCATAAGATGCAATAAAACTGTCAAAGGGAAAAGGATCTCCTATTGTCCTTTCTCCAGTTTCTCTTTTTTGTATTCCACTGTGAAATGTTACATATAACTTTGCTGCCTTTCTCCAATGCCTAATGATTATTAGTGGACAAGAGGGGAAATGTGGTTTTTCATTTCCTAAATATACTTGGCCATAACAGTTTCCCTGAAAGTCATTAATGTCCTCTGGGTCAGAGATCCTGCATTATGATGAAAGTTAAAACCTCCTTCTGGGTGGCCCTGACCTTTTTATTTGAACACACATGACAGCATGAACTATCAACCTACTAGAAAAGAGTTAAAGGTGGCCTGCAGAAGAAAGCAAGAATGTTGTGTTTTTTTTTCTCAGAGGAGTGGTTTCTTTTCATCTGAATATTTCATCTGTTTGTTTTCTTTACACTGGAAATCCAGGTGTACTCAGCCGGGGAAGATGTGGTGGATGATTGCAGGCCTGTTCAGATGATGGTATCACAGGAATGTAGTGAGTAAAGTATGACTTTGACTTTATCCTTGCTGCTTGCAATTATGTTTGCTTTTGTTCCCTCCTATTTAGCTGAAATGCTTAAGGGGTGGGGAAACCCTCTCTTTCTGATGGGTTTGGTTCTCTTACCCTTCTGTTAAGGCTGAGAATGAGCTCTCAATGTCATTAAGATGGAAGACCCAACTTGACAGCCCTGAGGAGAAGAGGAAGGAGGGGGGAGAGGAGTATATGTTCAAACCTGATTTATCTTTCATAGAGAAGGAAAAAAAAAAGGGAGGGGAAGGGTTGCAGACCCCTTAAAGAAGGAAAGCCTGCTACCTCTTCCATGCTGCTCCCTCTTGCAATACCTGGTAGCCTGTAACATGGATGGTCATCTCAGCTTTCTCCCTTCCCTTTCCCCAAGCCTCCATCCTTATCCTTGCAGATTTCCTTGCCCTCCTGCTGAGATCCTAGGGAGGGGAGACATGAAAGTGCTAAACACTATTCAAGAGGAGGACAGGGCAGAGCGGGGTCTGTCCTGTTTGCCAGACAGGATGAAACCTGTGCACTCTTCACAGTCTATTTTCATTAAATAATATTCAACCCCTTGTTATATGTTGGATATTGAATGCCATGCTTACATTTTCACAACAACCACCCTAAACACACCAAGAAAGCTGTAATATACAGCCAAGCCCTCTGATACCACCGATGCACTAAGAAGAATACCCGCAATCGTCACCTTGCCAGTCTCAAAAGGGCTTTCACCCAACAGGGACGCTACTCCAGAGAGATGGATCATACTTTTGAAAAAGCCACCCGGATACCACGTGAAGGATTGCTGCAGCATAAAAAAGAAAATCCCCATGAATAACACACGCCGTTGGTTATGCCATACCATCCTTCCTTGGAACCTATATGGAAAATCCTTAAACAAGTGCAACTAGAAGAAGACCCAAGTCTCAAACAGATGTTTCCAAAACCACCCATCCTTGCCTTTAAACAAGCATGGAACCTTGCCAACCTCATAACCAGAAGCAAATTTCTTATGACCCAAAACACACCAAATGGCTCCAGACTATGCCAGGACAAGAAATGTAAAACCTGCCAACACATCACCACTCCCACAATAACTACATCTCACAACAGACCCATCACCATTCCTGGATCTTACTCCTGCACCTCCAGAAATGTAATATATCTCATCCAGTGCACTAAATGCCGTAATAGAAAATATGTAGGAGAAACCAAACAGCAACTGAGTACCAGAAAGAAAGCACACTGAAAATCTATCAAAGACAAGATTACCCGTAGGTGCACATTTTTCACAAGACAACCACTCTCTCTCCAGTCACTCAGTTCTGATCCTCAAAGGGAATTTACAAAACACCTTTCATAGACAAACCTGCGAACTTCACTTCATAAATCTACTGGATACAAAAAATCATGGGCTAAAGATAGACATTGGCTTTATGGCACCTGCTTGCCATCTGATAACCCCAGATAACCCGTCTGCATTTTACCAGCTACATTCTATCGCCAGCTCTACATTCCTTGTTCTCCCCCCTGTCTCTCATGTATTTTCTCCCATTCCCTCATATCCTCACTGCCACGCATTTGCATTTTGCATATTGGCTTCTATTCTACCCAAGAGAGCACACAAACACCAACAGACTCTCCCTGTGCCTGAAGAAGGGTGTTTGTGCCCCAAAGCTTGCAGATAACAATTTTTCCAACTATGTAGTTGGTTTAATAAAAGATATCACATCCACCCAAAGAACCTTGTCTACGTTTTCACAATGCTTTCTTCTCTTGCAACAGTCTTTCTTCTTTCTCTTTTTTGCTCTGTGCAGTTTTTTTCTTCATACACTAGATCTAACACAGATATGTATTTAAATGACTCATTCCAGAGAGAGAACGCTGTGACCCTATGATCCTGGTTTCGCAACACTTTCTCTTCCTAACTTTGGAGGTAGAATTGGCACTGGTCACAAAGTGATTTTGCAGACTTTAAGTAGCCGTACTTAACTCAGAGCTTAGATAGCACCCCTCTGCAGCATTCTCTGAGCATCTTGCATACATTACATAAACACCCTCAACATGGGGAGTTGTTACGATATCCAAATTTTAGGGGTGCCGAATGGAGGCACAGAGACCTGTCTACTCCAACAAGCTTTGTGGTTATAATCTCTGCCAGTTAAGCCAATAATATCAGCAGAGATGGTATTATTGTGGATGGGGCTCAGGTGCTTGGTGTAGATGATAGGAGATGTTACGAATGTGAATGAACTCCTTACAGACTTAATAGCCAATGCCTTTGATGCCTTGCCTAGAGTCAAATGACAGTGAAGGTTCAGGAGATGAGTGGAAGGGAGTAATCGCTTTATGCTTTGTAAACATCTACTTACCTCCACTGACTAACATTTCAAATAAACTGTTAACAAAAACTTGCTTTATCACCTCTGCTTACTTACAATCTGGGATCTGTAGTTCCCACAAAGCCTCTTACAAAGCCAAGGGAGAGCAAGGTTGGCATTCTCTGGGTACCTGAGATACGGGAGGCAGAACCCCCTTCCAAACTATACTTACACAGGAAACCCTCGCTAGTCGCGGGTTCGGCATTCACGGTTTCAAATATTTGCGAATGCCAAATCCGCATCTTAAATACGCTTACAGGAGCTCCTTGGGAGCTCTGCGCTTGCTGCCACTGGACTCCCGCCTTGCCAGTGCAGCTGTGCCCACCCCCCAGTCACCGGGGGCACTGTGTTCATGACGTTCATGAACACAGTGCTGTATTCACAGATTTCGCCATTCGCAGGGATCTCAAGAACGTATCCCCCGCGAATGGCAAGGGTCGCCTGTATCTCAAAAAAGGAAAAACCCAGTTAAAAACAAGCTCTCTGCAGGTCACCTTGAAGAAATGATGGGCCTGGTTTTCTCCTGCTATGCACCTTATGCAGTTGTTTGCGGCTATGCAGAGTGAGGTAAAGGTGGGTGTAAAATGCTGTCGATTCTGAGTTCGTAACACACTGTACTACTGGTGGTAGCACTGTGTGAGCACCACCCAGCCTGAGCCTGCACTGGGAACTGAGCCGCTGGATCCCTGTTGGCTTCAGTGGAGATCTGCTTGCACAGGGGAGTATCTCCCTGGGTCTGAGAGCAGGATCAGGTCCTCAGTGACAGCATGAAGTACAAAGCCGTGGAACATTGGGCCTCCTGGCACTAGAAGGGGACACTGTTCCAAGAGCCCCCTGCTGCTAGATAAATGCTTATTTTGATGCAGGAAGCATTGATCTTGTGACAGGATCCCATTCCAATTACTGCTTTGATGACTGCAAATAACATAATGATTCCAAATACTAATTTACTTTGGTTGTTGGCTTTGCATGGATTTGGGTGGTGCAGAGTGACAGCTGCTTGCTCTGACCTTATTGACTGACAACATTTCAAATGACTTGGGGAACACGCCTGACAAACCCCAAAGCTTTTGCAGAGCTCTGTGGATGCCAGTGAATCTCTACACACGTGTGTCCATCCATGTGCAGCGACATGCAGAGTTGGGGCCTTGGACTTGCATGCCAGTTCTGTTGCTCTCCCATGCTACATTTCACATCCCATTCAAGCCACATTGATTTTAAATGGATACTTTTTGCTTGTTTCCTTTCTTTCACTAAGCCGTTCCCAGCAACCTACCTGACACAGGCTTTTGATCACAACTTGCTGTTTCCTCCTGCCACCCTTTTGGTATCCTTTTGATGTCTTATTTTTAAATTGTGCGTGCTTTGGAAGAGGCTGTTGCTCTCTGCGATACGGATTTTTTTATGCCTCCCTGATGACTGTAATGTCTGAATTCTGCCCAAGCGTTCATGAAGTGACATGCCATGTCACATGTGGCTCATTCCCCTTCCTGCCTCTCCCAGGCGTGAATTAGGCATGCACAGTCATGTCGGATGTTTTGTTTCGTGGTGGTTTTCCGTCTTTAAATATCCACATAGTTCTGTGTGTGTTAAAGAAACTGAGTTGGAGAAGTGTCTGGCACTTGGAGCAGGAAGGGATGAAAGTTGCAAAGGTCTCTTAGCTTGCGGGGGGAATGATAGTCTTGGATCATCTCCCAGGAAAGCACAGATGAGCTTTGCCCACATCATACAGACTTCCATTGGGCCTCAGGAGGAGAGACTTCAACTGTGGTCTTCATCTGGGAGCTTTAGCCTCTAGCAGATATGCAGAACACAGTGCTCTGAAGATAAGGACCAGCCCTTGGATCTTGGCTTGCTGTTCTTGGAGAAGCCAGCGTAGAGTGTGGAGGGATGGGAATTGCTAAAGATTTATGCTACAGCAATCTCTGTTAGCTGGAGTTTCCTAGGCTGATTGCTGTGTGCCCAGCTACGCATGTTATGTGTTTCTTTGTTCCTTGATTGTACAGCCCCAGATACAGTTGAGTCCAAGTCTGTGACTGGGGTGTCTATGCAGTATAAATAAATAATCTCAGTTTAGAAAAAGCTTGCAAGTACCTCCAGTTTCTATACTTTTAGAGTAAATGGCCTTTCAGTATGTGGTTAGTGTGAGTTCCTGACTTCCATATCCCTAGCAGTTGCATGGCAAAGGAAAGTGCCATGTCAAGCAGAACTAGTCTGGACCTGTCGCACTCCATGCATATACAAAAGGGGGTTTATCTGGCAATGACAGGAGTTTGCCTTGTGTTCTGAGAAGCACTAGCACCAAAAGGATGCTAATTGCCCCCTATTTATGTCAGGCTGCCTGGTTTGGGAGGTGGGAGGTAGAGGGGGCAGGCTGGATTTGTACCGATGTTTCTGTCCTGCACCTGTTCCAGGAGAAAAGATGGGCATTTCAGTGTCCAATTCAGCGCTGGTCACCAGTAGTAAATATGCTTTTTTAAGTCTCTCTCTTACTCAGTGATGTAATAGCTGGAGCATATCCCAGCAAGGCCAAGCCTGGATCAGGTTATATCTGTCTTCTCCAAATATTGGATGCACTCCCAAAGGAAGCTGTATGACCAGTTGAAGGGCAGCAAATGAAGTCACCTTTTCCAAGGTTACATTTCATATACAGAGAGAGGAAGGCACTAGCAGCCTTTTAATCCATGCAGTACGCGATCAGATCTTTGCATTCTGGAGAGGCAATTAAGCCACCTTGGCTCTTGACTCCATTTTATCAGGCTAATAATATATCTTGGATGCTCATCTGGGGCAAGAGAGCCAAGATTTTTTGCATCTCTCTCTAATCCTCCTTTGTCCTAGGCATTACAAAGAGGCACATCCCTGTGAGACTTCCCTAAGAAGCAAAGTTTAATATAGCACTGCCACCACTGGAGGATCGCCTATGCTTGAAGATGAATAGTCTGGAGAGCGCAATCTCTTGTTCCTCTTGCTCTGACTGTTGGGCTAGAGCTAAACTCTTCTGGTTCAGAGGGTCAAAATGAAGGGTAGCCCCGTTTTGGCTAGCAAATACCTGGAAAAGAGTGTCTGGGGCTGCGCTCAGCCATGGCTGGAGGAGGAGGAGGGAGAGCCATGTTTGTTAACAAATCCTAGTCTAGACTCTGCCTTTTTGTTAAACTGGTGCAAGTTTGTGCTTAGACAAGTCCTAACTACACTGGTACAGACCTCTAATGCTGCTTCACTTTAAGCCCGGTTAACCCTCCGTTTTATCAGCGTAGCTGAAATCTTGTCTAAAAGCAGCAAGTAGCACCAGAGTATTCTTTGGTTTTATGTCAGTAAAACAATGCAGGTTTTGCATGTAGACCTGACCGAATTTACCAGCACACAAGATATGTCGATAGCCTGTGCTGATAAATGACCATGTACCATGTTGTAGGTGAGTCTGCAGTAGGATTTTGCACCAGTTTAAACTGAATTAAAACAAAATCTAGTTCTCGGTTTGCACTTCCCCAGTCCGTTGATAGGGATCATACGGTGCAGCTGCCCTTAAGAACAGAGAACTGCACCCAGTGGCCCAGAAAGGGACCCTCCAGCTGTGTGTTCCTAAACCACTGTATTCTCCCAGCAAAGATATCCTAGGAGAAAGCTGCCCACTCCTCCTTTGCTTTACTTTACAGTTAATTTGTCCCTGCAATCAGCTTCTCCACCCCCTCAAGAAAACTGCAAAAGTCGTATCTTTTGCCGGCATCCCATTATGCACTCAGCGTACTCTGCCCTTTCCCCCCCACCATGCATGTCCCTTTTCTACTAAGGCTATAAACTCTTCGAGGTAGGGGACTTTGTTTCCATATAATGCTGAGCACAAGAAGGCCCTGTCTGTGCCTGGCCCCAAGACCCAATTGTGATAAACAAGGTTAATAATAATAAGGTGTTATTTTTAAACTGAGTCAGCTAACATGATTAGTCCTTAATGGAAATGCAGTTTAATGCATTTAAGATTGTATTAGCTGGTCTTGGTATACTCTAGGGGGGACCTACTACAGGAGCTATTTTCCTGTTCTAAACAGGGCCAGAGTCCAAATCCCTCCCCTCATGGGGATGTCTGCAGAACTAAATGGAGATAGCCAGGTCAGCGTACCCCTGCAAGCTCTACCACAGGTAGCGATTGCACTAAAGCCACAGCGACATGACCCAGCCACCAGAGCTTGTCCTCAGCACTCCTGGTGGGGTTGTACTCTAGTTGCTAGCCTGAGCTGTAGTTCACTCTTGCATCTTCATTGCTGCTGTTACCCAGATTTAAGCTAGCATGGGTAAACTCCCTCGGTTTACAGAGTCAGTGTTCCCTGTGTCAAACCCAGGTCTGTGCTACACAGTTTTGCTGGTGTAGTCATGTCAACTAAGAAGACTGAAATGGGCCCCCATCAGATTCATAGATTCGTTGATTGTAAGGCCAGAAAGGACCCCGGGAGATCATCAGGTCCAGCCCCCTGCACCAAGCAGGAAAGATACCTGGGGGTCAGGTGATCCCAGCAAGGTGACTGTCTAGTCTCCTCTTGAAGATTTCCAGGGTAGATAGTGCTGGCCAAACTCCCATAGCGACTCCAACGGTGCTGTCAAAAGAACTCTCACCAGCATAGCACATACCATGCAGGACTGTGCAGGTAGCTGTGGGGTAAAAGACCTCCCATTGCAGCATCCATTGCATCTCCACTGAGTGGGGTATTGCTGGCACGGGCTCTATAGTGTAGACAAGCCCTTTGCTTCCAAATCATGGCCTGTCCTATCCCCACCACGAAGCTGCAAGCTTTGACCATCCAGTATGGATTAATTGGAGTGAGTTTAATTTTGTGTCTATAAATTAAGCTGTTTGACAATTAAGCCAGTGATACAAAAAGACTTCCAGGCGTGAGAAGGATATTAACATGCTAATAGACCTTGCTAAGTAGAAGGTTTACTCAGACACATCCCAGGGGGCAGATGACAATTAACATCCTAAGAGACTCTTCCAGAAAGGGGATGTTAATTTAGACACACCAAGGAGAGGGGGAAGAGCCTCTCAAAAGATAACTATGTATTATTTTTCTTTTACCTAGCACCATAGCCTTCCATTTAAAAAAAAGCTGTCTAGCACTTGGGAAGACAGGTGAGCTTAGACAGACCACAACTTTGGAGGGGGGAAAGACCCATTGGCATGGAGCTGAGAGACGATGATGGGAATGAATGAAGTCATACCAGGGCCAGCGGTAGGGGAAAGCGAGGACAGAACTCTGGGGAGTGGTAATAGAGCGGGGAAGGGAGGAGGAGAAGGATCTGCAAAGTAAGAGGACAGTCGGCCAGAATTTTTGGAGGCAGACAGGGTTTCCGGGAGAAGCGTACAGCCAGCAACATCAGAGCGGAAGACAAGTGGCTATGCGAGGAGATGATCAGCCTTGGAAAAGGGGAGAGAATTAACTTTAGAGGAGCAGAGCAGAGGGCAGACACCAGATTCTGGAGGGTGTGAGGGAAGTCCACCCCCTGACAACAGATGGCTTCCTCAAAACCCTTCGCCAAAGAGAGAGAAGTGGGGTTGAATGATGATAGCAACAGCAAACTTGCACTTCCTGCCGGAGCTGTGTGGGCAAATCTCCCTCCTGGATACATAAGAATGTATGAGAATATAGGTTGACGCCACTTAAATCGGTTCCCCGGAGTCACACATGCCAATGTGACTCACACCGGGGGCCTGTATCAGCAGAGCAGAATCCTTTGGGGGAGTGATTTCTCTTTCACACCAGTATGGTTGCATCAGCAAGATTGTACCTGTAGACCAGGGAGGGGAATGGGCAAAGGGAAGAGAGAGAATAGTTCAGAAGCCCCTTGCAGGTCTATGATTAAAAGCTTGCAAGGGAGAAATATTACATAAGCTTTTGGCTCAGGAACTGGATAAGGCATGGCTTGATACATCAGTGTTCATGTGACTACTTGCTCCTACTGATCACCAGCCTTCTGGTTGGCACTGGGGGTCCTGCGCCCATGAAAGCACGCCTGTTCACCAGCAGAACGAGCCCCAAGCACAGGATCCATCAGTAGCCCCGTGCTGTCACTCCCTGTCAATGAGAGTAGAATTTCACCAGAAAACACATGAATTTGGTACAGCTGACCCAGCTCCTAAAGCACAGAGAGATCCTGTTCCTAGGGTCACCCCTTAGTTCACCACTCCCAGGCAACATAGACTGTCTCCCTGCAGTATTTATCCCCACGCAACCCAAAAAAGAGGTGCAAGTGGTAGGTGGAATAAATGGCTCCAGAATGGGGAGCTTTCGGCTTTCACCTCCAAGACAGGAGGAGGCAGGGGGGCAAGCGCTGTATCCTCCCTTCATCCTGAGTGCTTTACTAAGAGCTTAAGAAATGAAATATGAATTGTCATGTCTACCTAGGAGAACTGTTACAATCTTTGCAATCTCCTACACCTGATGAAGGGTGCCTGAGCCTGAAAGCTTGCAAACAAAGACTAGCAGAGACTCCCTACGCCTGGCAAAGGGTGACTTCACCTGAAAGCTTGCTAAGAACTTTTTTCCAGCTACTCAGTTGGTTCAATAAAAGACATCACACCTACTCAAAAGAAACTTGCCTGCCTATGTCCTTAGACCAACACGGCTACAACCAAAAACCCTGCAAACAAATTCATTTTTTGTTGCAAATATCTAGTTGGTCTAATTAAAGATATCACCTCTGCCATGAGTCCTGATTCCATTTGTACCTAGGAGAACTTGTACAGTCTTTGCAATCTCCTGTGCCTGGTGAAGGGTGCCCGTGCCTGAAAGCTTGCCAATAAAGACATTTATTTTGCAAATATGTAGTTGGTCTGAGAAAAGATATCACCTCTGCCACGAGGATTCCTTTTGTACCTAGAAGTCATACAATCTTTCCAATCTCCTGTGCCTGGTGAAGGGTGCCCGTGCCTGTAAGTTTGCAAGTAAGGACTTTTTTTTGTTGCAAATATCTAGTTGGTGTAAGAAAAGACATTTTCTGAAATATCTGTGCCTGAAAGCTTGCAAATAAAGACATTTCTTTATTTTTGTTTGCAAATATCTAGTTGGTCTAATTAAAGATATCACCTCCGTCACGAGTTCTGGTTCCATTTGTACCTAGAACTTGTGCAGTCTTTGCAATGTCCTGTGCCTGATGAAGGGTGCCCGTGCCTGAAATCCTGCAAATAAAGACATTGGGGGGGGGGAGGTTGCAAATATCTAGTTTGTCTAAGAAAAGAGATCATGGGGGGGGGCACCAAATCGCTGACGGGGTGAGGGGCCCAGCAGCTGACGGGGGCGGGGGGTCCCCCAGCGGCACATCACCGAGCCAGCGGCAAAACTGGACGTGCATTTCCGGGGGCACATCTGGTTTTGCAGCTGGTGCTTCCAGGGGGTGCACGTGCACCCGCCTATGCATCCCCAGTGCTGCCACGAGCTTGGATTCGTTTGAGACCAATCCAGCCACAACCTGGATACCTTCCTAAGGCCGGGCAAGGTGATCGCTTCCATCAGACCAGCCAAATAGTTGGAATAAAGTCCTTATTGGCCAGCCTTCAGGCACAGGAGATTGCAAAGACCGCACAAGTGCTAGGTGCAAAAGGAACCCAAGCTGGTATCTTTAATTGCACCCACTACATACTGCCTCACACCCGCTTCTTTTCCCCAGCACAGCGAGCCCCCACTACGGTTGCATCGATGGGGCGGGGTTATGAAGGAAGGGGGCGGGGTTATGAAGGGAGGGGCGGTGGCTCCGCGAGCCACCGGCCATCTTGAAAGCGGGCAGCGGCTCCGCCCGCTCCCAAGATGGCCGCCGCGGCTTCAGGCGGCTCTTCCGGTGCCGCTAGCAGGCCGCGGCGCATCATGGCGCTGCTGTTGCTGCTGCTGCGGGGGCCGCGCTGGCGGCGCCTGGCTCCGGGCCGCTGCCCTCGGGGCTGGGCCCGGGCCCTGCAAAGCGGCAGCGGCAGCGGCAGCGGCAGCGGCGGCGTGCTTCAGGTAGGCGGAGTGTGAGAGGCCCCGCGGCAGAGCAGAAGCGCCCCCTTCCCCGCGTCCTGCCTGACACGGCCCTGGTTGTCTTTCCGTCTCCGCAGAGCCTCCTGTGGCGGCCGCTCACCCCCACGTTCCGAGGGCTCGGCGCCCCGCTGGCGAAGCGGCACCTGCTGCGGGACCCCGTCGGCCTCTGGAAGCTCCTGGGTGAGGCCCGGCGCGTCGTTGTGAGGCGGCCGCCCTCCGGCCTCCCGCGCCGGGATACACACCCCTTCGGCGCCGGTCTTGCTGGCTCCTGGGACCCAGCGGACGTCCCGCACCCTGCTTTTAGGCTTGCCCACCTTTGCGAGCCCTAGACAGATCGGGGAACGGTGACCGCAACAGCGCCCGGTCGCTTCGTGTCGTGCCTGCACGTCGTGGGTGGGTAGATAGACGAGACGTTAGGGCCTGGACGGACCGTGTTCCTTGGTGCCTCGGAGGCTTACCTGCCTCCCGTCCCTTTCCGGGCCTCTTCCGCGGAACCGAGTCGGCCCACCTGTTACTAAAATAACTATCTTTGTCCGTAGGTGGCACGTGCTATTTTACTACCTCGGGCTCTCAGTGGAATAACGATAAAAACGAAAGACCCAAAAAGAACAATGATAAAAACGAAAGACCCAAAAAGAACAATGATAAAAACGAAAGACCCAAAAAGAAATCTTCGGGGGAGGATAAGGGTACGTATGACGTTTTAAAGTGACAAAGCGCAGCTTCCAAAGCAGAGCGACAGGGTGGGAATAGGCAGCATCCACAGGATGCCACCTAGATTCATAGTAATAGTTGTTGCTTCAAACACTGGAGAGGGTCAGTGTCAAATGTACACAAATATCACCTTTAAAGCTGCCAAATTTGAGACGTGTCCTAGTGGGCAGAGCCCCCAGAGTCAGCATATTTTCCTGGCTCTGCCTGTCCTACTAGGTGACCTTGGGCAGGTTGTTTTGCCTCGTCTGTAGAGCGGAGATAATGGTACTTAACACTTTTGTGGCGTGATCTGAGGCTTGCTGATGGCATAGAAAGTATGGCGTTGCGTTTTTCCAGTGCCCCTGTGGCGTGCACCTAGCCAGGGAAGTGCCAGGGCCTGGGTGCTTCAGTCCAATTCGGGGTCCTCATTCTTGCCTCCTTTATGCAAGGAATGCCCCTCCTGTCTGCCTAACCTTGTCCTGCACTGGCAAACTGAGAGAGACACGTGCTGGGAACTGATATAGAAATTATGAGACGCTGCACCGCACAGGACCTGCGTTGAGCATTTTTTTTTCTCAGAGTTTGGGGTTTGTGGTGTCAGGCAGACCACACAAGAACGACTGTGCCCAGAGATCCTGTAAGAAATACCGTGGCTGTTACACCATTTGTAAACAGTAACCTGCTGAGTCCTGCGGCCTTTCTTCTCCTGTGATGAATGGATAATTTGACTTTGGGAGGTGGAGTCCTCCTCCGTGTCTCCAGGGGAAAGATGGTCTCTGCAGTAATTATTAAAAAGAACTCCTCGGACTGTCACTGCAGCCCCTGCAAGCTTTTAATCATAGAGTTCAGGTTTGGGGTTAATGGCAAATCATTTCTTCGTGAAGGCTTTTTTGAGGGTAAAGAGCTGGAAATGTTCCCACAGCTGTTGCCTGCAAGTGTTGTCTCCAGTCACTATTATTTATTGCAAGCAGCTCGTGCTGTAACATGGATGCTGCTCTGTAAGGGTGGCTGCATTTTCTGACAAACTGCAGTAGCAAGATGTCCGAGGTACAGTAACCAGGAGGTTTAAAGTGCAGAGTCAGCTGTACCATCCTGAATAATGGAGTACAGGATCACCTCTGGCAGCAGTAAGTGCCTTTCCTCTAGCTTCCTAAGGCATTGTATTCTGAGCGTGCTCAGCTGGAGCATTGAAGGCAGGGGCATTTCTGGGTGCGTTGCTGTAAGATGCTTTGTTCCAGCTGTGATTTCACTGTGACCTGTTTTGCAGTGGTCTCCTCAAAGTTATGGTTGCCTCTCATGAGAATACCCTAGGAAGATGGGAGAGAAGCCACATACTCTGAAGGGACGTACTGTATCCATCAGTCTTGCTTGCATCTGACACTTAGGAGGGAGAAGGGCTTCAATAGCATTTTTCTGTAGAGGCCTGGGAGTGCTTTACCACCTGAGAGCTCTCAGAAAATCTTAGCAACGCTTAAGCCTTTTGTGTTTGGGCTCACCTCTTTCAGAGTCGCCTCACTTTCTTTGGCAAAAGCAAAGTCTTTGCCTGTTTTGGTCCTCATTTAACATTGCAAGATATCGCCTGGTTTTCGGGGATCCTTGCTTCATTCTTGTTTTTAATAAGACTTTGTTGGCTATTAGACCCAAGCTTTGTGATTAGTTTACTCATTCTTGTGTAGCTGGATCTAGCTGATAACGCAGCAGTTAGGAAATGGCATGAAGAAAACAAAGGGGATGGGCTGAACGTAGAACCTGAGCTGTCACTATGTTCTGAAGCTATGACTTTATCTGAAAAGCTGCATTGTTTCTGTTTAGAGCCAAACCTTTCCTGTTAAACAGTGAATAGAGCTTGGAAGCACTTGAAAAATGATGCCGCATATCTGAAGGACAGAGGACTTTTTTAGTGTCTGATTGGGTCGTATTTTTGTTCCCTGGTTTTGTTGTGCTGTGTGTAGGATCTAATTGGTGGCTAGTGATAAATTCCAGTGTCAGAGCATTTGTTATGAATTTGCAAATAAATCTAATCTGGGCTGCAGCAGGCAGATGCACTTAACAGTCCAGTGGTGCAGGCGTAATTTATGTTGGTGTGTAGAATGGTATTTACGTACGGTGCTGTGGGCAGTAAATTCTATATCAAGAACATCCAGGTCCAAATGCAGAGGGGGTGATGCTTGTGTTTTTTATCAAGTTGTAGTCAGCACCTCAGACAGAGTCCTCTGCCAACACTGCCCTTTACAGGCTCTAGACTTTCTGCAGCTTGGAAAAGGCTGGAGTTTTAAGACCATGGATTAGATGCAGACAGTCGGGGCTACATGTCAGCCATACTTCCAGTGGGGTTTTAAAGTTAATTACTTGACTAGATGGTTTTTGCATATTAAGACGAAAGGCAAGTATGTTCAGTGCATAAATTGTTGAATTAAATCCATCTATGGAATAGGCCTTCTAGTAGCCTATCAATCCTTTTTTTTTTTTTTTATACACAATGCATAAGGATTTGCTTAGCTTAACTAGCACAGAATGTATTGAGGTTTTCTCTCGGCACCATGAAGTTTAGATTAAATGTCGACATAAAGTTTATTTTATAATACGAATATCTGCTTTGGCTTAGAGCAGTAATTCTTCACCAGGGTGCTGTGAGAGGTTTTTTTTAAGGGTGCCGGGGTTTGTTAGGTGAGCAAACCACTAGATATGATTCAGAAGATAAACCCAGAGATTTAAAATAGGAATCCAGAATGTCAAAAACCTGCCCTGGTGTTGGTCTTTCTGAGTTTTTTGCAACAGAAGAATTCCTCTTATTTTTCTGCACTCAAAAATGAGTGAAAACTAAGAGCTGGCATTTTCTAAAGGGTGGCTTGAGCTGAAAAAGAGAGAACCACCAGCTTAAAGTATCTTGGTGTCTTAGCTAATGTAAATGTTGTTGGCCTTTCAGGTTTTTAGGAGCTAAGACCTAATCAAGAAGTGATTTGCCCTTATAAGTATTGCACAATTGGTTAAGGGTGTTGTTTTATTTTATTATTATTTATTATTAAAATTGTATAATATTTGACTCCTCCCATAAGTCTTTTAACATAGGATTTAGTGAACAACTGTGAAAGCTCATGGACTATGCAGGCAAGGCATGCTCAACCGGGCGGATGGGATGGGGCCTCAGGCAGGCAGGGAACAGCATCTGGGATGGGTGAACAGGGCCAGGGCCTCAATCATGGGGCGGTGACAGTGCAGGGCTGCGGTCTGCAGAACCAGTGCCCGTTGCAGGGATGTGCAGGCAGTGCATCGTGGCTCTGCCCTGGGCCTTGGCCCCACGCTGTCCCATCCTGCGATCCCGCCCCAGCCCTGCTGGCCTGTCCTCCCCATTCACCCAGCTGAGCGCACCCTGCCTGTGCAGGTCCTAGGGTGATCTCCATGGAGACCTTGCCTGCACCTTCAAGTGACCCTGGCGGTGGATGTGGGGAGACGGGCTGGGTTGGCCAGGTAGCAGTGCCAGGTTGTGATGGTAGCAGGGGTCCAGTACTGGCAGTGGCAGCTAGAAGGAGGTGCTGCTGCTGGAGCTGCCAGGAAGCAGAGTCTGGCTGCCATGCCACATGAGCCCTGCTGCGTGCCCGGCGGCATCGGGACCAGCCACGTGCACCATGGCCTGGGCTGCCCCCCACATCTAGGCTGAGTGGGGCCAAGGGACCTGCTGCGGGCCAGGTAAAATCCCTTGATGGGCTGGATCTGCCCCATGGGCTGTATTTTACCCACTCTGGGTTACAGTATTACTCAAAGCCTTTGGTTTGGTTTCAGCAGCAAGGCTTCAATGGTTTTGTTTGATCTTTTATATGTATTGGGCCAGACAGTTGAAATAAACTGTTTCTCAGTTCAGAGTAGGGAGGGGACATTTGGTGGATTGGCTAACCATTTAATGGATTTTGACCTTCTGGACCAGGATTAGACTCTTAAGTGAAAACAGAAGCAACTGATCAAAGCTTTTTAAATGTGCTAAAGATTATTCTGTGCGAAGCAGGAGAGTAGATACCTTCCAAAAGCAAGATTTGAACTCTTCTTGCAACTTCATTTCCTCCTTTTACCAAATGGACAATTGAAATGAAAAATGTGACCCTTCTCCGTACTTATTCCATAGTCTGTGCACACAGTCTCTCTCTCTCTCTCTCTCTCTCTCTCTCTCTCTCTCTGCTTTGGGTTTTGGGGCAGGGGGAGCGGCTGCATGTGGCAGCAGCTACAACAGATTCTAAGGGTAGAAAGCAGCAGCATGATGCAAGCAAATATTTGCCAGTTATTAAAAGGCAAACTTCCCTCCTTCCTAGCAACTGTTAATTTTGGATCTGGCTGCTTGCACTTTCATAAACAGGCTTTTGAACTAGTGCTATGTAACGAGGGCAGTTGAGGAGGCCCTGCGGTCTGACGAAGTCAGGGAGCCAGAACAGTCCAGGGCTGTAACATAATCTAAAACACTGATTCACTGTATGACCTTGGACTGGTCACACGATCTCTTTGGGCCTCCATCGGCCTTACTGGAATACTGGCTCTGCAGGACCTCAGCACAGACCAGATACTGCTTTTAAGCATAAGTTTCCAGGAAGAACTGCGTGTAGGACAGCAGGCTAACAGTGCTGGTGACCAAGTCTCTGGTGTGCTGTGTGTCCATTCTTCAGGTCTTTTCATTCTCTCATACCCCTCTCCTTTTCCAAAGAGGAGAAAAAGAAGCCGAAGGAGCTAGAACAACATGCTTTCCACGATCAAGTGCGGCAGTTACTTCTATTGTCTGTCTTCCTGGTTCTGATGCACTACCTGAAAGAGGACGGGGACTTAATTACCTGGAACGAGTTTGCAAATGAGATGCTAGCCAAGGGAGAGGTCCAGAGGGTGCAGGTGAATCCAGAGGCCGGCATAGTGGAGGTCTTTCTGTATCCAGGAGCAATCATGCATAAACAACGTGTGAGTGACCTTATGTTGCTGAAATGAATAATCCCAGATCAAGTTGTTGGGAGAAGTTTATCAAATATGTCCTCGTTAATGAAAGCCCCAGCTGCTGCTCTGTCACTTGTGTGAAGTTCAGGGGATTTCTGTCATTTAAGCCAATTTTGAATTGTGGATTTTTATCTCTTCTCTGGTGATGGTTGCTTAAATATCACAAAATCCATCACAGACCTCTAAAAATGTAAAGGATTTTTGTTTGTTTCTTTGTTTGCCCCATTAAATAGTTCCTTTTATAGACTCAATTAAGATGCCTCTAAGTACAAATTTTTGCTACTGGCTGATGGGCAGAGATGGTCACAGCCACCTATGTGGGATCTTGTTCCAGATCTTTGACAATCCCTAAATGCATAGACCCTTTTATTTCTTTTAATAAATACAACCCTTGAGTGTGCATTAAGTGTTGACCTGCTGGGCTTTTTTCAGGAGTCACTTCTGAGAAATATCAGAAATTGGGTAGACCTGTGATTCTCAACCAGGGTGCCACAGCACCCTGGGGTGCCTTGAGATTCTTTCAGGGGTGCTTCACCATGCCATGCAATATTAGGGTTTTTATATGTGCAAATATGATTCGCAAGATAAGCCCAGACATTTCAAATAGGAATCTGTAGTATTAAGAAAGGCCCATGTGTTGTGGTCTTTCTGAGTTCTTTGCAACAGAAAAAAATGTTGTGTTATTTTCCCAAAGTCAAAAAGAACCAAAGAGTGAAAACTAAGAGCTGGCACTTGAGCCTAGCAAGGGGTGCCCTGAGCCTAAAAAGGTTGGGAAGCACTGGATTAGACAGTAAATCATTTATTTGGTCATTGGTTCATTTTCTTCAGTGAGTTCACAAACCACTTCCTGGCATTCACTGTTGTGTGGGATGTACAAAAATGCTGTAAAGGATCTCAGCCACATGCAGGGAACTGGACCGGCATGCTTTTGCATCCTTTTTCTGAGCAAGTGCACAGGTAGATCCAAGCTACCAGTAGATATGGCCTTTTAAAGGAATAACACCATCCTCCAAGTTGCATACAGGCATTGCCTCTTCCCATTTCTGGAAACTAATTCATTAGCTGAGATTTCAGCACTTTGCCTCAAAACGTAACTGCGTACATGCATGCATGTCTTTGTGTGACTGAAAGGCGAGTTATTTTTTTCTTTTGATCTCAGTCCTGTTCCATGGCCCCTTGCTCTTGTTTGGTGCACTTGCTGGACAGACAGTGACCCTGAGTTAGAGGGGAGTTTACCCTATTCCCCCTATGCTGGTACTTGCTGCTGTAACTTTACACTGCCGTGCGTCTCTCTCTGTCTTCTATGTCCAGGCGCGTGCAGAGGTTTTCAAAATGCCTGTGGTCAATATTGACAAGTTTGAAGAAAAGCTGAAAGCATTGGAGGACGGGCTGAACATTGACATAAAGGACAGGATCCCAGTTTCCTACCAGCGCCATAGCCCCTTTGCAAAGTATGTTGTGTTAATTGCTATTTCTTATGCATGTTATGGCTGTAGCCCTATGCACAGCACTGCACAAACTCCAGAACAGAGGCAGCCCCTGCCTTGAAGAGTGTACAAGTGTCCTACAACCATAGGCCCTGCTTTAGAAGGCATCTAAACATCAGGGCCTGAGCTCCTTCTTCAGGACTCAACTGAGACCAGCAAATGTTGGCAAAGGACAGAAATGTGTGAGAGGCTCAGAGTCCCTAGAGTGAGGATCTGCAAGCCTGAGAAAGCTGGCGTGAGTTGCTATGGATTTTTGTAAAAGTAATTTCCTAATGGAGCACTTCTGTCCTTTTAATCGATTCTCATAGTGCAAACCACGATAAACCTCATAACACAGTGGGCTCAGCAAATGTGACATTATCCCCCAGCGCAAAGAGAAGTGGGAATCCTAGTCAGCCTTTCCCTACTTTAAACATGAAGCTGGCTTATGTTGGGTTGAGCCAGTTTATAAAAATAAACCCCCTTAGCTTTGGCCCATGAAAACAATAGCTGCAGATCAGGCAGATAACAGGATCTGGCACTCGCTCAGACTTGGAGCCGTGTGCCGAGACGAACGGCTTTAATGATAAGACTCGGTGTCAGCGAGAAGCAAGGGCTCCTATTAAATTTATAGACTTTTTTTTTCCCTATCCAAATCCCAGGTGTCATTGTCAAAACAATTCAACACTGGCTAAAGCTTTTAATTCTAATATCAGCCTGCAAGAGAGGAGTGAGAAGAGGAGCGGGGTGGGAAAGAGAAATCTCTCCCTGAAAGGATGCAAGAGCACTGACTGGAATCTGGGGGGTTTTTTTGTTTCTAAACACCAGTACCAGCATCTTGCAGTCTGTTTGCTGCTGCTGTGGTTTATTTGTCCTTCTATTAAAGCTGGCAGCATGTTTTTGCAAAAGAAGATTTATGGAATCCAGAGCACAAACAGACTTATAAAGCCCCCTTATTAGGGACTTGGACATGTCCAGAAAGAAGCGCCTCCTTCCTGGAGGGCAAACAGGCCATGGTAGAGGGAAGCTCTCTCTAAGTATGTGTATGACTCGAGTGTAGGAAATGCTCTTAATCAACTGCTTACTCTCTAAGCCACTAGCAAAGCTGCAGAAATCTGGCATCTTCTAGCCCAAGAAATTCCTTTTCCATAAAAATGGAAGGGAAAGGGTGCCGTGACGTTTCAAATTACCCTGCTGGTTCAGGGGAGCCATAGCCGTCTTTCAGCATTACTTAGCTGCATTCTTGTAATGTAGCAGATGGTAACAGCATCAACTGGGTGTGCATGGGCTTTCCTTCAGGGGCTCCTGAAGAGCAGTAGACATGGCAATTTTTCATCCCTGACTGTGAAGGGAACTGCTTCAGAATGAGATGCAGCATTTATTGCTTCTTTCTGATCATGTGATTGAAACTTGTAGATTCATAATTCCTGCCCCCCCCCCCCCCAATTCTTTTTTTTTCTATAAGCAGCAAGCTTGTGTTCCTGGCTGCATATCCATTACCTAACAACACTGTTCCCCTGTGAAAAGAGGAACCCTAAAAGATGTAGGGTTGTACATTATTCTTGGTGACTTCAAAATTCAGGGCCTGATCCTGTGAGGTATACTGTACTTGCAACTCTGGGTCTGTTCAGATGCTAGGCACCTTGCAGAACCAAAACCTTGTTTGCACTGTTGGCAAAATAAAGGTGACTGTTTTTTCTAACTCCCTGTGCTGTAGACAAAGCTTTAGGATCTGGAGACCCAGCAGTGTTGTATGCATAGAGACCCTAAGAACCATGACCATGATCCAAGGACCATGACTGCACTTTGCAGTCCAGTGATCCCTGCCTAAGTAACTGGCCCTGGAGGTCCATTACTAGCCCATGTAGAATTGAGCAGCCCTGTGGTGGCTCTGATCTAAGGAGCCAAACCTTTAGCTACCCAAAGGATTTAAGGGGCTGGGTCCAATCCATGCAAAGGAGCCATTAGGCCCCTCTGTTTAGCTCTGCTCACTTGGAGAAGTATGCTGCCTTACCCCCACCGGATCCTGAGCAAGACATAAATTGGCTGCACAAGATCTAGCCCATTTTTGTCACGAGCAGATATGCCTCTGAGAGAGGTGATAAGGCAGTGTCACTTTGGCAGATGTCGTCTGTATCTGCCTGGCCTCTGTTGACCCCTTTCAGTTATGTAACTTGTGGTTTTTGTTGTATGAAAAATATTCTTGTAAGGATGCCATTTTTCTTCTGTTTTTTTCCCCCCTCCGTTATTGCACTTCTAGATGAACTGCTAGGGCCTTTGTAACATCCTAAGAATAGATCAGTTGAATAAGTGTCTTGTGGCCATCTGCTGAAATCTGTACCTGACTTGCTACCGTATTGTGTTCGTTTTTCAGGGCCCTCCGTACCCTGGGAGTAATCACAATGGGAATAGCCTTGTTTTGGTACTTCGGGCGTCTGGCTTTGAGAGCAGAACGGGAAGGAGGATTCAGTGCCTTTGTAAGTACACCAAGCCCAGCTGCTTTTAGTTGTCTTGAAGCTTTTGGTTTGTCTCATCTTGTATTGGCCTGATCTCCCCCCCCTCCCCCCCCCCCCCATAAAGTCAACAGAGGATGAGAATTAACTGATGCCAGAAACTGTGCGGTCTTGACATATCTTGCATCTTTTCCTATCCTGATCAGCTGACTAGATTATACAGTAACTGGCTTCAGCTGAGGCCCTTTCTTTCCCTGACAGCAAGAAGGGCTGAGCTCAGTGAATTTGCAATGCAGTTTGCTATGCTATTTTCAAAGCTCACTAATGAGTTGCAGCTGCAAATGGTGTTTTTCGTTCTGGCTTGCCAACATGCCTCCCATACAGTTGTGAGTAGGAATCTCTGGTTTTTGCAAAATGACTTCTCAATTTATAAAATATGTTCAAATTCTGGATTTCATTAGGGGCTGGCCTCTTCCCCTCATGCCACAGGCCCTGCGTGTAACATCAATCAGATCCCCTTTGCCCTTCCATCAGCAGACAGGACTGTGTAAATCTGACCTGGGTGTGGTTGCATTAATCCTAGGGACTCCTGAGTGAAGAGAGCGCTGAATCCAAATCCCCATTAAGATGTTTCCCAGCATATCTCTGCCCGGGCATTTCTTTGCTGGCTCTGCATTCATTTTGTAGAATGAAATGCAACTGCTTGGAAGAGAAGAGGAGCTTTAAAAAAGCTTGGAGCGCAGGGGGCTTTCTGGGCTAGTTTCTGCTCTGGCATGTGTAGTTATAGTTGGGCCCTCCCTGTCTGACTCTGCAGTTGGACCTGTGTTTCGAGGGTCTGAACTGCCATAAACTCTCCCCACACCTTAAAAAAAAAAAAATTCTTAGTAGCTGTTTTCAGCAAAGCATAATGAGCAGTTACAGGGAGGGTGTTTAACTAAATTGTTGTTTTGACTGTCACTGTGGTTTAACGCACACCAGGAGGCTTAAATGTGGTGCCTGTTACATTTGAGAGCCTGTAGTTCCATTTGTGAACTGCCTTGGAACAGAAACCGTGGCAGCAGTGCCAGATGATAGTGCAGAGTGGTGTATTGATGGTAAAGAGCCATTCACTTATGTTTCTCCACATTCACTTATATCCAGCCCAAATATACCTAAGGTGTAAGGATTAGAAATCAGAATGAGGATATTGCCCTGCAGATCTGGGCCCTCTGCTCAGATTTTGAACTTGATTGTTTGGTTGGGAGGTGGAGCTGCTGCAGGTTTCCTCGGTGTCTATTACTGGAAAAGGTATCGGTTAGGAAAGTTCCTGACCAGCCCCTGTTACCGGAATGGCACTACTGTCCTCACAAAAGTGAAACACTGGTGGCACTGAGTCACTCTGCTCAGTTACAACAGACAGAGACATACGCTGGGCTTTGTGATGTGTCTTGTTAGAGGAGATCATGCATTATGCTTCCTATAGCTCAAGGAAGTAGGTGAATTCTTTTATCTGATCTCACCCAGCATTGCTAGTCTGCCCCTCCTTCCATGTCAAGACTCTGCCCTTATATTTCACATGCTGTCTCCTTTACAGAACCAGCTGAAAATGGCTCGCTTTACCATTGTAGACGGGAAGTCTGGGAAAGGGATCAGCTTCAAGGACGTGGCAGGAATGCATGAAGCCAAAATGGAGGTCAGGGAATTTGTGGATTACTTGAAGGTAAGAACTACAAATGCTTTTGCTGTGAACAGAGGAGGAGAGGGCAGATCAGCTGGACAGCCCATATGAGCGCAGCCTGATTCCCAGGGTCAGAGTGATTAGCAAAATCTGGATCTAAATTTGGATTTAGATAGCAAAAGACAGAGGTCGTCCCTGCAGGGAGGGAATGTTGGAGTCGGGTAGAATTCCTCAGGCTCACCTTTCCTTAGCTGTGCATCTTGTTCACAGTCCTTCTAATGTTTTATAATCCTTTCTTCTGCAGGGGGCGGGGGGCGAATGAGCTCCAGTGTCTCTGCTGCCTGTGTTTCTGAACGGTCTAAGCAGGATGCACTCTCTTTGTCTTGTGCTGAGCCAGTTTAAACAAGCTGCCAGTGACAGCAAAAGCCAGTCTCTGTAATGGCGGGTGCTGAGCAAGAGAGTGCAGGCTGCTGCTCACGTGAACTCAGAGCTCCTGATGCTTTTCTTGCCTGTTTTGGATAAAGTCACAAATTAAACTGTGAATGTTGCCCCTCTAAAAATGTACACCGTGGCCAGGCCCCACTCCTCCTTTCCTTCCACCTACCCTCCAGCACCTGACAGAACTGTGTTGTGATTGCAGAGCCCAGACCGCTACATCCAGCTTGGGGCCAAGGTGCCCAAAGGTGTCCTGTTACTTGGCCCCCCTGGCTGTGGAAAGACCTTGTTAGCAAAGGCCGTGGCTACCGAGGCAAAAGTGCCGTTTCTGGCAATGGCTGGCTCCGAGTTCATGGAGGTGATAGGAGGTAAGTCTGTTGACCTTGGACAGGAAAGAATGGAGGTGGAGGGGTAATTCAGTCTGATGGTGCCTGTGCCTGGAACAAGGAGCCAAACTCAGGCAAGGTTGGCCTGAGCATGTGTAGATGATGCAACGTGTGTTGTCACCGATAGTTGGTGCCATTGGCACAACTGCCAGCATGAGCCCCCTGCCTGACTATCGTGATGTGGCCTCTTTCCATCCCTCTCTGCTGTTCAGGGGAAAGCTCTCTGTCCTGCTGCCTGTAGCAAACCTGATGTCCTCAGCCCCTGCTGCAGCTCTCCTTGCTTCCTAGGGTGTGGCATTCACACTGCTGTGCCCCTCTTTTTTTCCTGCCAGCAGCCAGGCCTGTCCCCTAACCAACAGAGTGGTTGCCCAGGACCCCTACTCACTGACTGCCCAGTCTGCATATGCACTGTTGCCTCGTGTTTCTGGAACTGAAGCTCTCCCCTCCAGGCTGCTTTCCCTGTGTAAGGGTAAGGGTGACTCTGCCCTCCCTAGGAGGCTGGCTTCTTACATAGAGCACAGCACAGGGGCTGGGTGGGTGAATCTCTAACCCACAGCAGGGACAGGTGTGCCTAGAGTGAAAGGCTTTTTTTTTCCTAGAGCAGCTCTTGAGGATGCCTGGAGTACTGTGAGCTCAGTGAAGAGGCAGTGTGCTCTAGTACTGGTCGGGACTTAGGATGCTGCATATTTGTGTCCTGATTTGTTATATGACCTTAGTCTTTCATTTTACTTATTTGTGTCTCACTTTTGGTCTGTCTGTCTGTCCTTTTGCTTGGTTGTAATCTCCTGACAGCAAGGGCTATTACCTGCCGAGCATTTGAACAGGGCCAGGCTTCTGTCTTGGTTGTGGCCTATTGGTGCTATTGTACTTGTAATTAAAATATATATAGTGTATACAGCTTTGTAATTTCCCTATTTCTCCCCCAATTCCTTGCCCTTCCCTAGGTCTTGGAGCGGCTCGTGTTCGTAGCCTTTTTAAAGAAGCCCGGGCTCGTGCCCCCTGTATTGTGTATATCGATGAGATAGATGCTGTGGGTAAGAAACGCTCGACCAGCATGTCATTCTTCAACGCTGAGGGGGAGCAGACCTTGAACCAGCTGCTGGTGGAGATGGACGGTGAGTATTGCTCTCACCCAGCCTTGAGGAGGGCCTTTTTACCTCCACAAGGATTCCAGACTTAAACCTGCATTTTTGCCCCCCTTGGCAGTCACATTTCTTTATAGTCTCTCCCAAGTTTAAGGATTTTATCTGTCTTGAAATCCATATCCCTCCTCCTCCTTTAACAGCTTTGAGTGGGCCCAGGAACAGCGAACCTGTGTTTGTCAAAGCCAGATATGGTGCCCACAGTGATCAAGGAAGATGGTAGGGAGGGGAACATCAAGAGCTCTGTGGTGATCCTGAGCTGCAGCTGATGGTTTAGGTGTCCATGAGGACACTTCAGGGAGACCCACTCGAGATTTGAGTGTGGACACAAAGCAAGTCTGGACTTGAGTAGATGAGTGAAGTAGGCAGCATGGAGATGTTAGTTTGCAACTAGATTTCCCCAGAGAGAAGAGGCCCTGTGTTGGCTCTGAGGAACTCACAGGAGGCTAAGGAGGATCTTCTGATGGATGTGCTGGAGATGGACCTGCGCCCAGGTGAATGGGGTGAGCCCTGCAGGTTTGTGTCCCAGCTTGTACCAGGAGCCTCCTGCTCACTGGAGTAAAAGGTGACAACTGTGACAACGTCCACACCTGTGTGTGGCTTGAGCAGGGAACTCTAAGCACATAGTGAACAGCAGAAGGGGAAGCCTGATCACACCATTTCCTTGTAAATGACCTCAGCCTGGTGAGATCCCAAAGGCCAAAGCCTGGTCTGCACCACAAACCCTGGGCATTAAGCAGCAGCCATTTGCTCGTGGCTGTTGTCTACAATCCTTCTCTTCCCAGCTGATCCTGTTGCAAGCCAGTCGCTGACCCGATAGTCTGCCCCACTCCCCAAGGTGGCTGTGCTCCAGTGGTGCTCTGCATGTGTAATGCCTGGAGACATACATGCTGCAGTTGCTGAAACAAGAAGTCTCTTGGCCTGATGCTCTCCCCTTACTGCAGGGAAGAGACAGTGGTTAAATTAATCAAAGCCATTTAACCCTTTCTTTTTCCAAGCGGTTTGTCTCTGAGCTGTACAAATCTGAAGCTGTTTTTTTAAGGCTGGATTTCCAATACTAGTTTTATTCACCAATACAATGTGCAGGGGTTGCTTTTGTTGGCTGCTCCTCATGACTGATCCTGTGGCCAGTGAAGCCAAAACCTGTTAACAGCCAGGTGACATCATGTTGGGAGGCTTAGTACAGATTCAGAGATGCTGACTTGGTTTTCTTGGAGTGGATGTTTCAGGCCTCTGGGACCCAGGCTAGGAGCAAGAGGCTGATGCAAGAAGAATGCACTCAGTAGTTTTGCTTTTGTTATATACGTCCTAATAGTCAGACCTATTTTAAGACTGAATCTGCCCAGCTGCAAAGCAGATAATGTACGGTACAGTCTAATCCTGCCGTGTGAATGAAGGCTGTTATCCCCCATGTGACTGCCGGTCTCTCTGCTTATTTATTACGCTCTGAAGTGCAATGTAATACATGACCGAAGAATGATGGTGCTTCATCCTCTTTGGGAGCTTATTCTGACAGCGTCCTTTGGGGAGGAAGAACTGAGGTGCATGGTGGAACAAGCTGCTTTTTCCTGTAGGGCCAGTCCTGTGACTTACCTGTAGCCTTAATCTCTCTGCTGAGCTAGTGTGTGTTGACACATTTGGCAGCTTTGCGGTGGGAGCTGGGGAGAGCTGAAACTCGACAGGCTTATGTTCAGGAGGCTGCTTTGCTGCAGCGTCTGACTTGGCAGTCAAGGAAGAGAAAGGAACCAACCCAGGCCTTCCCTGGAAGCTTGCTGTATGCCAGGGCTATTGACATCTGCTGCTTGGAAGAATATACTGAGTGACACATACCCAGGGGCCTGCAGGCACTTGATGGAACATAACAAATAAGCAGCATGGTTCAGTGACTCAACATGGCTCTTTTGCTCCCCACTCGAGCTACACAAGCAGCAGCCCCTTGGTGCCTTTCTCCTGCACTGGCCTCACACCCTCCATGACTCCAGGCCTCTAAACCCTTATGTTCCTTTTGTTCTTACAGTCTGGGAGGCAAGTGCCCTGCCTAAACCCTGTCGGTAACAGGCTGCATGTGTTGAACATCATTGCCCAAATACGTGGTAATTGCCCTTGCTTGTATGATGTCAGTTTGGAAGGTTAGCTCTTCAGGCTGAGGCTTTCTTTTCACACTGGGCTGCAGCTGCCAGAGTTCATGAAGTAAACACCAGGGTAGATGAGCTGTGCTAACTAAACAGCAGTGTTAGTACAAGAAAATAGGTATGGCCTGGCCAGAATGGTGCAGGATTTCCTTCCAGGCCAACATCCCTAAGTAGCAGGAAGCAAAAGTCTGCAGCTTGTCTGCCTCATGTCCTGAGACTTTCGGCTGTGGCTTCCTTCTCCCCACCCCAGCTGTACCCTTGCACAGCGGAATGGGAGCCCTGCAATAGCAAATCCCATCACGCCTATTTTTTGCTCTTGTTTCCCCACAGGCATGGGCAGCAGGGATCATGTTATAGTGCTGGCTTCTACCAACCGCGCTGATGTCTTGGATGATGCTCTCATAAGACCAGGGAGGCTCGACCGACACATTTTTATTGATCTTCCAACACTCCAGGTATATGCCACCTCCCTCCTTTCACCCTCCCAATATAGCTGTGAAACTGCTGTCCCAGTACATCACTGTTTCATGAATATCTGTGCAGGTGATGCCTAAGTCTTTGGGAGTGGCAAACCTATTTCAATGGTCATGGCTTGCTGTCAGCCTGCCTTGCAGGGCTGTCAGGCCTTGTTCACAGCTACGGGAAATTAATTAACGAAAACTGAGACTGCCAGGGAGAGTGAAGTCTAATGTGGAACTTGCTCCGTCTTGTTGGCCGTGGGCCAATAGAGATTGGGAACCATCTTTCTGTTGCTTATGTCTGTGCCTCAAAGCAAAGACTCATTGTGGTAACGCCTTAGTCTTCTGCACCGAGAGGATGACTCTCAGTTTCAGGTGTCTCCCTCTGCTTCAGTCTAGCCGTGGTTGAGAGCTTTACTGCAAGGTGGCTGTTCTGTCCTGGAGGCAAGAGTTTTATGATGCATCTGTGTGCTCTTGCTCTTCCATCTGAAGCTAGGGGCTACCTAATGTGGTGCTGTAGCTAGTATAGCCTGTGTGGGGAGAGCTGAGGGCAGGAATACACCTTCAGTGCCCCCAGCTCACTGTCCCCCACTTGCCCTCTTGCTTCTGGTTACATGCAACTCCCCCTCCTGAACCCCGAGCATGCTCAGATCTATTTAGCAGCAGGAGTCCCATGCGTTTGGCATCACAACAGAGGCTTGGAAAGCAGCAGCGAGGACACGCTCTCATGCAGAGCGTCTCCTCCTCCCATCTGCGGCTTTACCATCTTCCTCGGGGTTTCCATGCAAAATACCTTAAATGCCTGATACGATCTGGCACCGGAAGCATGAACTGTGTAGCTGCCCTGGAGGAGGAAGGTGGTGGTGGGCGGGAGGGAAAAATCCCTGGCAATGGAGCCCATTGTTTTAATCAGGATCTTCTGAGTGAGTCACTTGTTGGCCCCCTGCCAGCTGTCATTCAGCCCCCAACTTAATCTTGAGATTGTCACATGCTGCTCAGGGAGGAAAAGGGTGCCTGCGACAGCACAGGAGGGCACAGACACACCGGCCAAGCTCCTGGTTCCTCACCCATAAGTCCTATGATGGCAGAAGCAACGTTAAGCCATAAACCAAAGCCAAAGCTGGGAGGGGGCAGAGTGACCCTGGGAGGACTTACTGGAAGCCTTCATGCATCTGTCCTGAATTTGAGAGCTGTGGATGCGGCCAGGCCCCCAGGGTGATGGCAGGCAAGGGCAGTGGAGCGGGGCAGCTTCGCCCTCTGGTGGCCTTGTCCTCCTCAGCACCAGGCGCTTAGGTCCTGTCCTTCCAGCTTCCCCGCAAAGTGCCTGGCTGCCTCGCGCGTTGGGGTTCTACTGAAAGTCCCTGCCCCGTCTCCAGATCACTGGTGCCAGCACTGAGCACTTGCCTCTCCCTATAAATGCTCTGTCTTTTCTTCACAGGACAGGAGAGAGATCTTCGAGCAGTACTTGAAGGGGCTGAAGCTGACCCAGACCGGCAGCTTCTACTCGCAGTACCTGGCTGAGCTCACCCCAGGGTTCAGCGGTACAAGACGCTTGTTCCTTGCTGGGGCTTGATGCGCTGTCAGGGTTTCCTTGCTTGTGAGCTCATGGCTCTTGATTTTGTCAGCCCTCATGTATGATGCATTTTGTCGTGGCGATTTTTTTTTTCATCTATTCCTGATGTGGCAAGAACCAGGGCTGTCCCTCCCATACCAATATGCCTGAAGAGGAACGCTTTTAACCTTTTCAGGCACCCAGCTGTCTGCTGCCGGTGGGGTGGGGGGGGGGAAGGGGGGGGGAATACGCCTCTACAATGCTTGTGACCCAGATTCCTATGAGAGAAGGCTACCACCACCAGGCTGCTATTGCATATGAGCTGCACTTCACTACACTGAGCCAGGAAGCGATTGCTAAATCAATAAAAGCTTTAACGGAAAAAAGGATTCCATCTCGGGTGGAAAGGAATAGAGGTTACTTTGTAGCACAGGGTAAAATCAAACCACTCTCCTGGTTCCCATACTCAGCCGCTGGTCGGAGTGGGCAGTTGGCAGCTTGAAACTGAGCTGCTGAGCACAGGGCCTCAATGTTTTTTGGGTTTTTTTTCTCATGTAGTTCCTGGAATATCTCTTTCTAGATTTTCCCCTCTAACAGGCCCCAGCATGCTGCCTCTTCGTGACTTCTTTCACCAGCCCCCCACCACCATCACCCACACACACATAGACAAACTCAGAACAGATGTTCTTTCTCTTCTGTGCAGAGGTTTGTGTGGCTGCTGCTTGAACAACGCCCCGGCCCATGCCAATCCCAGCCGGCCCACACCACTCCTCTTGTCAAAAGCCAGCCTGGGCTTTTTAGCCCTGTTAATTGATTGCTGAACTCTGTCCCCTGCATGGCAGCCTGGTGCTGATTGCCAAGGCAGTTGCACTGTTTAAATCCAACATAAACACCACGAATGAAGTTTGTTCTCTGTTTCTAAGTAACAAAGGGGGCTCATGAAGCAGGCGTGTTTTACTTCCCTGTATCCTCCTCCAGACTTGCCTTGCTATTTCTGCGGCCAGGCCCCTGCCTCTTCTTGCCCATCATAACAAATCAAATATAACTTTTGTAACCTGCCTTATTCACAGGTGCTGACGTAGCAAACATCTGCAATGAGGCTGCTCTCCATGCTGCCAGAGAGGGCCATAAATCCATCCATACCTCCAGCTTCGAGTATGCTGTGGAGAAAGTCATTGCAGGTGAGCTGTCCTGACCCTTAGCCTCTTGGGGGCATGCTAGGATAGTGCTGCCTCTGTGGTGCTTGCCGCTCCTTCTGCACTGTGGTTCTAATTACTGGGCAAAGTTCTAGGAAGATGGATGGGTTCTAACCATGCCTCCTCCTGGGTAGAGGAAGGGCTTTGTGATTTCTGCTTCTGCAAAATTGTGCTTTTATGTTTTAAAACAAAGTTTTAGCCTTTATGAAGGCAAAGACGTTCCCAAACCAGAGCCCAAACTGCTAGTGGTCTTCCTGAGTCTTCAGAAAAGCCTGGATCCGTGGCTCTGAGAGGTGCAAAGAGAGTAATGAACCCAATGAGGGTGATCTGAAAAGCTGGTTTGAATTCTAGAGAGTATCTTGGTGTATCTGATCATCGTTCAGCACTATTATAATTGAAAGGTATGAGGCCTTTTTTCCCCTTTTTCAGCAGCCAGGATAAGGAAAGAGCAGATGAGTGTTGAATTTGCATGGAACTTTTGACATGTTCAGGCTTTGGCTTAGGAGGGAGAAGTGCAAAACAGGAGCCTTCACAGAGAACGTTCTGCCAGCTGCCTTCTGCTCTCATGCACCTCAATAGAGCCCTCGGTCTGGCTTCTAGGGATAGCTAATTCCCACATAACCAGATCCCAAACCATTGAGGACTCTTGTTAAAACCAACCCATTCACTTCCAGCAGAAGCTTACCAGAAGCCAGTGCAGCTCACAGAACGTTAATTAGCCTGATAACTCACTGTTGACGGCTCAGTAGCAGAACTATGCCAACAACCTCCCTTGCCTCCCGGGTTGCCAAAATCCCAGTTGCCCCACTGTGCTAATGAAATGTCAGAGGCTTCTCCCCTCTAAGTCCTTCAGTCCAGGTTCCTGTGCTGTGGTGGCAGTGCACAATCTACTTCCATGTTCTGAGCATGCTTCAGAGTGAGTCACTGACCCGATGGATGGTGCTTGCTGTTGCTTTCCTTCTGACTTAGTGAAAATCCTCCCTGAATTTACGTGAAACTGCTGCCCTTGAGCCCTGCTGCGTTCTGGTCTGGTCTGCTGGAGAGCACTTCAGGCTGTGATTGCAAGAACGCAAATGGGTACCTCCCTGCAGTGTGCGGTGCCACAGTAAACACTGTGATGCTGGGAAAACAGGCAGGTGCTGTGGGCTAGTCTGTCCTCTACCCAGCAACTCAGGCACTTGAGCTAGGCTATGTTGGGTCGGCCACTTCTTCACTTTTGAGTTGAATGATTAACTACAGCTGCTTATAAGTGCTTGGATGAACAGGTGCTTCCTAATTTATCAGGGGAGGTCGGCAGGGAATTGGTGATGCGCTGTTTACCAGAGCGCCCGAGGGAGTAACTAGGAATAATGGGTGCAAACTAGTGAAGAGTAGATTTAGGTTAGACATTAGGAAGAATTTTTTTGCAATAAGGGTGGCCAGAGTCTGGAATGGGCTTCCAAGAGAGGTGGTGCTGTCACCTAACTTGGAGGTCTTCAAGAGGAGGCTAGATGGTCACCTGGCTGGGGTTGTCTGACCTTGGTCCTCTTTCCTGCCAGGGGTGGGGGGTCGGACATCCATTTGGTTCCCTTCTGACTCTATAATCTATGAATCTAAATGCTTCAAATAAAAGGTTACTGGCAGTTTCACCTACTTTTTAGAAGCAGAAGACCTTGGTCATTCTGGCCACGTTTCCCCCAAGCCTGATTGCTTAGTAACCCCGAGAGTGGCCAGTGAAGGGCTTCCAGTATGCTCTGCACAAGCCCGAAGCTGCAGCTGCAGGCACTTGGTTCACTTTTTTTCTCACAGCAAAGCAGCTCTCTGAACTGGGGACAGCACCAGGCCCCTTGGGGGTGGGATTCCATTGAATGTGTCCCCCTCACCCTCCCTCCACAGCCCTAAGACTGGCCCATTGCATGGTAATTATTTTGAGGCATTTGATTTTTAGCTAAGACTTATGCTGCACCCAAGGAGTCACAAGGCTTTTTGTGTAACTTAAAATCTAATAAGCCAGTGGGATTTGAATTCTCTGGGCTAGGGGAGCCCACAGGGCCTTCCACTCCTGGCAGGCACCCTCTGCCACTTTAAGCAGCCACGTGCAGCAGTGTTGGTGCCAGATTTCTCAGTCCATTGAGCTTTTGTGAAGCGAAGGAAACCTCACTTGTGATTAAAAAAAAAAAAAAAAAAAAAAATTTGTTTAAGAAGGTGAATCAAAGGAGACGACTTTGCAGGCACTGAAATCCACATCTGCCGTATCCCCTCTGTATGAAAGAGGCAGTAAAAGAGCTATTTTTGTGGCAGCTGCTATCACATCTTCCTCCCTGGAAACGGAGCAGTCTCAGGCTTGCCTGCCAGGAATTACATAGTGAGTGGCTGGAGGGGGGTCTGACAGGTTCCCTTTGGAGGATGTCAGTAGAGGGATCAGCTGAGCCTCCTACAGAGCCTGCTTATTCCTTTCCCCTGTGGGAGACCCCGTAGCGCTGTATTGGAGCAGTGTCCTAGGGGCCTTTGACTCCTAAACAGAGATGAAAACAAGCCCTCAGGGACTCTCCTGGATGAGGCAGGCTGTATTCGGAGGAGGAAACAGCTTAGCAGGTACACTCTGTGCTGTTGCAGAGAGTCCAGCCTCTCTCCCTGGTGGGCTGACGAGCAAATGCTGCCAGAATTTAAAAAGCAAACCCAGCCCATGCTACAAGAAGATTAAGGGTCTGACTTACTCTGATTAAAATTGAGGCTGTTCTGATTGAGACTGCTGTTCCATCCCTACCATGCCTTTGTGGTGTAGCTGTTGTTGGGGGTCTCTGAGCAGTAATAGTACAAAACACTGGAATGTAATTTGCAGTTTCCTGGTTTCATAAAGCTCTTGACTTTCTATTATTGTTAATTTTTAACAATGTCTTTTTCTCCAAGACATCAGGCAAACTTGATGTGCTGCTGTTCTCTGCTGTGCCCACTCTGTCCCCTGCAGAGGCTTCCA
The DNA here is from genome assembly GCF_030867095.1 of Alligator mississippiensis. NCBI lineage: Eukaryota > Metazoa > Chordata > Crocodylia > Alligatoridae > Alligator > Alligator mississippiensis. The sequence goes on from NC_081833.1 coordinate 75,868,169, forward strand.
CTTTCCAGTACTGGCACCTTTTTGCATCCCACATACACCACACATGGTGACAAGCTCTTGGGGTGCATAGTGCTCTGTAGCCAACATATTTCTAACATGCATGGTACAAGCTAGACTCCTATTCAGCAGCTTTTCAGATAACATGGAATGAGCCTAATTAGGTAATGGGCTGCTGAGCTGGAAAACGAACATGTTCAAAAATTACCTTCTTTCCTCCCTCCCCCCCCCCCCCACTTTGGTAGGAGATCTCCTTAGTGTAAATTGTAACTTAATTAGTACCAGCTCCTCCCTAGGCTGTATGGGCTCACTCTGCCCTATATAACCAGAATGGAAGACTTCTTAGATTTGCAGTAGAATTTTCTTGCAGGCAGTCTTGGTCTTGTTCTGATTTGAATGTTTGTAATATACCCACTCCTCAGCTGGAGACTCTTTTAACTAAGTGGATAATAGGAACATCTTGCACTTGTCTGCCTTCTGTCTAAGAACATAAAGGCCCTGCCAATAGGGTTCTGTGTCTTTAATTTTCAGCTGGGGATCTGAAGACACAGAAAAAGTTGTCATTTGGCTGCAGCTTTACACAGTGAGTCTGTAGCAAGGCTGGGAACAGAATATAGGTCTGACTCTTGGAACTCTCCTTAATCATTAGACGTGGGGGAATCGGTAAAATCAAAATTCAGCTCAGCCCTTTGTGACACAAAATTAGAGACCTCTGCTGAAAATGTCTCCTGCTTCAGTCCAAGCTGCTGCCCAGGCACCGCTCTTGAGAATTTGGATTTGTAATACACTCTCAGCTGGTGAACTGTTGAGATGATAGAGGGCACCACTTTGCCAGCATGTAATTTAAGTGGTATTCCCTCTCCTATCTGGACAAGAGGTGGAGCAGTGGAGATGAGCCGACTCGCTAACTGCTATGCTGTGCTTGGGCTGGCTTGTACAAGGACCTGGAAAAGAGTGAACTTTAATACCGCTGAGCTGGTCACAAGCATAAGTCAGAGACTTGTTTCTGCTCTCACAGGTACTGCCAAAAAGAGTAAGATCCTATCAGAGGAGGAGCGCCGGGTTGTGGCCTTTCATGAGTCGGGCCATGTACTGGTGGGCTGGCTGCTGGAACACACAGATGCTGTGATGAAGGTAACCTGTCTGTCTGCTGGAGAGTTGGGTTCTGTGCTCCGTTGCGTGTTGCTCACCTTTCAGCTTGCTTTGTTAAACCCGTGTCACCCTGTCCTTTCTGAGAAGCTGGATACATTAACACTGCTGTGAAGTAGCCAAATACGCTGTTAGGAGATCCATTATCAGACTCCATTAATAATGTTGATGGATTGCCCTTTGTGCTGTTAAGCTAGTTGATCATCTTCAGCAGGCGTCTTGCATTTAAAAGCTCAGTGCAAAGTCATAATGAACGTGTTTGGTGACCACAACCCTCCCTGTACACTCAGGGAGGGTCATCAAGTTTGCCTATTTATTTCACAAGCCCCTTTTTAAATGCTGCACATTGCCACGTGTGCGTGTGGATAGGCCTTCTTCCAACAGATGTACTTTGCTCCCAACAAGAAGCAGCTGCCTTTAAATGATGGGAAATGAAGCTCATGGTATATAGAGCCAAGTCTCCTCATTTTACATATTCTGGGTGTTTTGCTGGCTTTAGTGGGACATGCCAGAAGAGCACAGCAATTTGAATTTGGCCAATGTTTTTAGGATATTCAGGGATTTGCTGGCTAGTTGTCTGCTACACAAAGTGGTTTCCTTTTTTTTCTCCCCAACCTCCCTTGCTCTTAATGTCACGGGTCCTTCAGTGTGGGAATGCTGCCAGGGTACAGTAGTCCTGTCTCTTTGTATAGTCTGTAACAGAAATGAGTTTAAAGTGCCCTGTGCCTCTTTGCAAACCTAAGGTCAAGTGGGACCCTGAACATCTTTGCTCCCCCACAAGGATGATTTCTTTGTAGCCCCTGCTGTTCTCTGAGATTGACACTGTGTGCTGCAGGTTTCCATAGCCCCTCGAACAAATGCAGTCCTAGGATTTTCTCAGATCCTCCCCAAGGACCAGTACCTCTACACCAAGGAGCAGCTGTTCGAGAGGATGTGCATGGCCCTGGGAGGGAGAGTGTCCGAAGCCATCACCTTTAACAGAGTCACAACAGGTGAGGATTCAGGTGCGCGTGTGGCTGTGCCCAGCATAGGGACTCTTGCTGAGGAAGCCGTGGAGCCCTTACTTTAAGTGGAAGGGAGCATTGGGCTGTCCCAAGTACCCACTCCATTTGCTTGGTTCCCAGAGCAAGCAGCTGTTATGTATGCAGGCTTCTCTACACGCATGCTGCATACCTCTGTCACTGCTCAGAGAGTTGAGTCACAGGGAAGCAAATTTACCTTAAGTGTCTCTCTCTCTCTCTCTCTGAAAAATAGCATTGGGGGGGGGGAGAAGAATCCAGATCAAGGGTGGGATTTGCAGAAGCTCTGGACATTGAAAGCTCTGCTCACCCTGAAGCAAAGCTACAAGATCCTCTTTACACTGACGGGGCTGGAGGTGGGTCAGTGCTGAGTGCAGTTGAAAAATCCACCCTCCAAGGACAAGGTTCTTGGCACAAGGTATAATCCTCTTCCCTGTTCACAAGACGTTGAGAGCTCCTGGCCTCTGTGCTGCAGTAGCTCCTGTTTCCTGAGAGCTCTCTAAGTAGCACCTGAAAATCTTCAGGATTGAGGAGGTGGGGAGGAAATGCTGAATTAGACTTCAGATCCTGGGTTTGTCCTAACCAGCGTGTGGGGTCATCTGGAATGCCAGACTGCTGCCTCAGATTTGCTTCTAGCCCAAGGTCTCGGGCAGGCTTCACAGTCTGTATTGGGTCCTATGCTGCTGTGATGCTGCTGTTATCGGCACCCAAGCTCACTAGGTCAAACCCACCAGAGGGTCACCCCAGCTGGCACTTGAGCAGTGTAGACACCTGTCAGCAGTAAAGTCGCTCCCTAACCAAGGTGAACTATTCAACCATATGGACCCATGTGGCTATGAACCCTCAAAGAGTGGGCTGTGTTCGACATTCCCCTGTAGCTGTGCCTATCAGCTCAGTGATGCCATGCGGAATTCCCTCATCCAGGTGCACAGAACGACCTGAAGAAGGTGACCAATACAGCCTATTCAATGGTGAGACAGTATGGGATGGTACCCAGCATTGGGCAGATCTCCTTCCCAGATGCAGAGAGCAGCATCGGCATAGGTCGGCGCCCCTTCAGCCAGGCGTTCCAGCAAATGATGGATCATGTAAGTCTGTTGGGGCAAGTGCCTGTTCATGCTTTGCTTCTCTGGGTTTAGTTAAAAATAAACAGATGACTTGTAGTCAAGTGCTATATCTGCTCAGCTGGAGAGAGAGGAGCTTCTGGAGCCCAGTACTGCTGTCTTGTCTTGCTGCTTGTTAGGAACATTCATTGAGGCATTAGGAACAGTCAAAACTCACCTGAAGGTGCGATTTCTCCACCTGATGCCCTGTGCCTGGAACTCCAGGGAGCTGCCATGGAATAGCCTGGAGGTGTCTAAATTCTTCAGCCTTGCAGTCAGGAAGGGGCCAGGCAGATGACGTAGTGAGACTGAGTGTAGTGTAGTGACATGTAGTGTGGAGGGGAAAGAAGGGCGTGTAGATGCTTGGATCCTGTCACATGAGTGCATCCATACCCTGAACATTCCTGCTCCCCTCCAAGCAATGCTGCTTGGCATCTGGGTCACGAGAGGAGGTGGAGGTGACGATGCCAGCTGCAGAATGTGCGAGTCTCCAGTCTCTGGATTCCAGGGGCACCTGACTTGGACAGATGCAGTGTTCATAATAGGCCTGGTTGGAAGTTTTTTTGCCAACCATGTTTTGACAGGAGCTTGGGCTTTCATTTAAACTGCACTTTTTGCAAAGGCATCTCTTGCCTGCAGGCATCTTTGACTCATTGTTGAAAAATCTGAACCCCTGGAGGCTTAAAACTCCTAATTCAGAAATGCTCCCATATTGTCTTGTTGGACTTGTGCTGCAGGTACATCCAGCTCCTGGCCCCTGAACTGGACTGCATCTCCCATGACACCCCAGGGTCAGAAAGGGAGGGTTCACAAGATGCACTGTGGGTATTGGCAAGTCACTATCCTTGGTAGAAAGTCTTTGGATTTTGATTTGACTTTTTTTTTGTCAGTTTTTTCGTGGGTGGGAAACATTTATGATCAACTTCAACTCATAAGTCACTTCCCCTAGCCACGCACTGCATTCATCCAAGCATAGTGTGTACCACCATCTGTCCCTGCTCTCATTACCGTCCTCTCTCACTCCTCCCAGGAGGCCAAGGTGCTGGTGAATCAAGCTTACAGATGCACAGAGAAAATCTTGCTGGACAACCGGAACAAGCTGCAGATGGTATGGACTCTCTGGTTATCTCTGGCACTGTTTCTGGAGAGCAAGCATAGCAACAACCTGGATCCCTCCTCCTCAGAGTCCCGAGAAACATTTTTGCCATTTTAGGAAGCCCTGTTCCTAGACTTATCTTTGTGCCCCACAAACTCCAACTCTGAAGGAGCAGTGTGAGGGGGAGCTTGCTTGCCATTGTCCAGAGCACTTTGGTTTTTCCATTGGTCATTTACCTGACACCCTTCACAAGCCTCCACTGCGGATCCCATACGTGTGTAGGACAAAGTGGCATGGGGGAAGAGCGCTGCTTGGAAGCTGATCCAGCTAGCGTGATTGTCCTGACTTTCCTAGGGTCAGCAGCCAGAGCTTGCTGCTTTACTTTATACATAAGCCCTGCAGATTGGGGCAGGGGGTACACTTGGTATTATAGGATGCTTGATCCCACCAGCCCAGCCAAAGCACTCTAGGCTAGCTGTTTCTCACTTAGCAGCAGGTCTCAGCAGAACAAACAGTTGCATATTAGCTTGCAAAGTCAGGTGCTTGTGGACTGGGTCACCGGGTGCATCTGTTCTGCCGCTGTGCCCAAATGGGTACAGAGAGGCTGTATGTTGCTGATGACCCAGCTGGGCTGCGGAGGTGGTTGGAGGTGTATCCTGGAGATGCGTTGCTCCAGGCACGTGCTTCTTGCATGGCTGCTCCCCTCCTATCTGCCACCTGGAGCTGCTGACTCTGGACCACCCCCTCAGCCCTGTTTTCTCTTTCTAGCTGGCTGATGCCCTCCTGGAAAAAGAAGTGATAAACTATGATGACATCGAAGCCCTAATTGGGCCTCCTCCCTATGGGACAAAGAAAATGATTGCTCCTCAGAGCTGGCTCGAAGCAGAGAGAAACAAGCAAGAAGCAAGAGATGAGGCACCCCAGCAACCGCCAGGCCTGGAGGAGGAGGAAGAACTTAGTCGGAGGCTAGTGTGAGACCCTTCCCAACCCAGGGGAGGAGGATTTCAGCGGGATCTTCCCAACAGCCAACTAAATCCTTCCCCTTTCAGCTTGAGTCAAAGGCACAGAGAAACTTGGGGCCACTGTTATCCCATCCTTAACTACTGAGTATCTCAGCCCTGGATTCAGAGAGCTGCCCTCCAGGAGAGATTTGCTTAGGAGGCCAAGTTGGTTAACTCCAGGAAAGGGGAGTGTTGGTGCCAAGGCTTAGTTGGGTGAACGAGGGGTGATGGCTTTAGATCTCTTGGGCACAGAGCAGTGTAAACATTCTTGCAGGCACAACTTCATCTGGAGGTCCTGTAAACAGCCAGCATTTGTTGTATTGCAAGCGTCTGCTGCCATTCCCTTCAGTGCCAGGGCTGCTGGAGTGGTTCTTGGGGCATGATAATAGGATAGAGGGGCACCAGGCAGTTTTGACGCAATAGCTGCTGTGAGACGTAACCAACTTCTTGGGGTTTTTTATCTGCTGTTGGATTTAAAAATTATACAGACTGAGAGACCAAAGTTCACTGGAATAAAATGGTCTTGATGTACTGCTGTGTATATGTGGACTGTGCTAGGAAATTCAGGGCGTTCCAGCCTGATGTGACACCTGTTTGCAGGTACTCAGTTCTACAGGGTGAGAGGCCTCCTGCACAACTGATCTCTGTTTTATGTAGTGGTGTGGAGTCTGCAGTTCATGGGGGAGGACAAGCAAGACCCACCAAAAAGTAATGTTACTACATTACCAGACCAGGACTCTGAGCACAAGTGCACTGGGGAAGTTGAGTCTAATCATACCATTCACCTTCTCAATGGGAGCTCAAGAAACACCGTTCTGTAAATGCTCTGAAATGGAAGCAGGTGTGTGTGTTTGTTCAAGCTTCTGCAGGGGGCTGTAGACTGAAATCCTTTGCTTGTGTTCAGACCTCTTAGTCCCCTGCAGAACAAGCTGGGGATGTTGGAATAACTCTTTACTATTCAGCAAGAGAGCACCTGAAATAGCTGTGCAGGAGCATCGACAGTTCTTTGCTGGCTGACTGCAGGATACTCCTTTTTCTTAGCGTGGATTTTTCCGTGGGTGTTATGGTCTGTGTCCCTGAAAGACTTTTGTTGTCCATCAGGTCCAACTCCCAGCCATCAGGTCCCATAATAGCGGGCACCAGGCTTCCATCAGTGGAAAGCCAAACATGCGTCTGCCAATGTTATCCTCGTTAAGATGTAAAGGAGGAAGTTGCGCACCATCATTCCAGTTCCCTTGACACAGGTCCTGCAGAATCCTTGCCCTGGTGGTCTCAAGAGTGGGGCTAGAAATTGACCCTTTAGGGCAGCGGTTCTCAACCTTTTTTGTACCAGGACCCATTTGTAAACATCAGTGGTCAGTCCTGACCCACTGCCCCTCACTCCCAACCTACTGCCCCCAGTGTGTGGGGCGGGGGGTGGGCGTATGGGGCAGTGGGGGTCCCAAGCAGCCTCCTGCAGGCTGGAAATAGCAGCCTGCAAGGGAAAAGCCACCGTTTCCCACATTTTTCCTCTTTAAAGGAGAATCCATTTTTAGAGTTTGACTATTTTTTAAAGTTTGTTCATCACCCTTTCATATATTCTTACAACCCACAGGTTGAGAAATGCTGCCTTAGGGTATGGTAGGACAGTGCCATTGGCTTAGTCCAGTGCAGGGAGGCTGGCTCTGTACCCTGCACTGGTTATTGAGAGCATGGAGGAGAGATGCAACACATTCAAATTGATTTTTTTTTTCCCCCTTTTTTTGCCCAAGCTCTCTGTTCCTTAGCATGGTGGTTTTCCTCTTTCCTCTCCGATGTAGTAAACCTCACCTGCTCTAGGAAACGTACCCTGGTCTTGGCTTTTGCAGAACCACCGGAGCCGTGGCCTCAGCCCATCCTATAGCCCCTTGGAGTGACCCTGTTATGTGAGACAAGGTGGGAGCAGGAGCGTGACAGGTATTTCGGGACACTTCTCACTAAACAGGCGGCTGTCGGGGGACAGAATCCTTGCTAGCCTGCCGTGTTTGATGGGCTGCCTGTGCGACGGTGCCATCTTGTGGTGCTTTGTCACCGAACCACCGAGGAACAAAAGACTCCAGGTGCCCGGGTCGTCGAACCGTGCAGAGCCGCTGTGGCCATACGGCCCGTCGGCTGGCTGAGGATGGCCCCATCTGTGCTTAAGTTTTCTTGGGGTGTCTCTCCCCAGTCAGCAAACTGCGAAGCAGAAGTGATTTGAGGCTCAGATGGCTTGTCTTGGGCTTAGCAAATGTAGCTGCCACCCCGGCCCTCTCCTTTCATTAGGTCTTGTGTTGAGAGAGTGAGTTAGCCTTGCCCGGCGCTTGGCATAGTGAAGCTACTTCCCTATTTGCTTGTCACTGGGGTCCCTCTCAGTGAGGTAGACGTGCTAGAGAGCACCTATTCCAGCAGAGCCCTTCCTAGCTGAAGCATGGTTTAGTTCCATCTCTACCCAGGCCTGTATAGCAGGTGTGTGCAGGGGGCTGATTGACAGGAGGAGCAGCTAGTTAAGGAGAAGGAAGCTGCACACCTATATGGCAATGGCGGCTCCTATCCATGCCGTAGTTCTGCTCCAGGCACGTCTAGGATTCTACAGCAGTGGTCATAGACACCGTGGGGTGGGGGGTGGAAATAAGCCTAGTGCACACATCCAGGGAAACGCTGTCCAGCAAGCATGTGCATTAAAGAAGGGGTGGGGGTAGGAAGCTCATTCAGACCGCTCCCCTCCTCTCCGTTCCTCGGCTGAATGGATTTCTCAGTCTGAAGGGAAGCAGTTGCTAACGCTGGGGTAGAACATAATACGTACAATAGCTATACAGAGGGGGAATCTGGGCAAGCAGACATGAACTGCACACGGTGAGGCTGAGTGGGCAGCTTTGCTGTTCTGGAGGAGAAATGCACATTTGTGCCATAATTGTTGATCCACATGCATCTTACCTGACATATATCCCATATCAGGACATATGGGCAAGGATGGCATAGTAACACTTATGTACGATTTAGTCCTTGCACCTGTACGGTGCCTTTGACACTGTCTCCCACCCCATTCTCATTAAAAAGCTAGGTGACTGTGGCGTCGATGCCTACACAGTTAGATGGATTGCAAATTGGCTGAGGGGTCGTACTCGGAGAGTGGTGGTGGACGGGTCATATTCGACTCGGAGGGAAGTGAGCAGTGGGGTCCCCCAGGGCTCGGTCCTTGGGCCTGCACTGTTCAATCTCTTTATTAGCAACTTGGACGAGGGGGTGAAAAGCACCCTGTTTAAATTTGTAGATGACACCAAGATTTGGGGCGAGGTGGGCATGCTAGAAGGGAGGGACAGGATACAGCTGGACCTGAACAGGTTACAGGGGTGGGCAAATGAGAATAGGATGGGTTTCAACACTGACAAGTGCAAGGTGCTGCACCTGGGGAGTAAGAACCAGCACCATACCTACAGGCTGGGGAACTCTCTTCTCGAAAGCACAGTGGCAGAAAGAGATCTTGGAGTCATTATTGATTCCAAGATGAACGTGGGCCGCCAATGCGAGGACACGGTCAGTAGGGCTAACTGCACCTTGTCGTGCATCCACAGATGCATCATGAGCAGGTCCCAGGAGGTGATCCCCCCCCTCTACGTGACGCTGGTCAGGCCACAGCTGGAGTACTGCATCCAGTTGTGGGCGCCACAGTTCAGGAGGGATGTGGACAGCATGGAGAGGGTCCAGAGGAGGCCACCTGCATGGGCAGGGGGCAGCAGGGCAGGCCCTACGAGGAGAGGCGACAGGACCTGAATGTGTTCAGCCTCCGAAAGAGGAGGCTGAGGGGGGACCTGGTGACCGTCTCTAAACTTACTAGGGGGGACCAGCGGGGAATGGGAGAGACCTTGTTCCCCCGAGCACTGCCAGGAGTGACAAGAAATAACGGCCATAAGTTGTTAGAGAGCAGGTTCAGGCTAGATGTTAGGAGGCGCTACTTAACTGTCAGGGCTGCTCGGATCTGGAACCAACTTCCAAGAGAAGTGGTGCTGGCTTCTATCCTGGGGGTCTTTGAGAGGAGGCTAGACGATTACCTAGCCAGGGTCATTTGAGCCCAGTTTTCTCTTCTGCCCAGGGCAGGGGGTCGGACTAGAAGATCTGCAAGGTCCCTTCCGACCCTACTTCTATGAATAGCCTCATTTAACAGGGGCCAAAACCCCTGAGGCATCCATGAGATTTGCCCCTGGAGTTGTATGCCCTGGCACAGACCACTAGCTCCAGCTCCTTTCTCTGCACGGGCAAAGATGTGTGTGCTATGCAGAGAAGTGCTCGGTTCTAGAACCTAAAATAACTCCAAGGGAAATGTGTGACTAGGCAACCTGGAATACGTCAGTGTCCCTTTATAGAGTACTAGGATTAATTTTGTGTTGAGTTCCAAGAATATAATGCACCACCTCGGTGCAAAGTTTGAGAGGTGCAGGGACAGCTCGTTTCTGTCATCTCACCTCCTTCATCGGCAGCAAACAAAAATGGAAATTTTCAGCTGCATGTAGGTTCTGCATCTGCTACATGAGCAGCACCAGTAAAGGGGTTGCTGTCTGGGACCGGCAGTTTCTCTGCATAATTATTTTTGGATAACAAAGCACACTGATTCCAAATTGGGAGCATTGTTCTGAGCTGTGTGTGGTCTCTTGTTTAAAGCAGGGGCGGTTTGAACATCTGCCCCCAGTCCTAGACACCCCTCCCTCAGGATTCTGCAGGAGAAAAGCATACTCGCAAGAACAGTCTCTCTTTTTAATGCTGCGTCTCCTGCTGCTCCTGTCTAACAGCTGTGGATACCTGGGGAGAGGGTTCATGGGAGCCAGTCATTCCTGAGTGACATCCTGGCCTCTAGGTCCTAACGCTGTTACTCAGCCTTTCTCAATGCCTCAGTTTCCCTATCTATAACAGGTGGGTAGTGGGGATGGACGACAGCCACGTCCACGTACTGATCCCTGGTAACGTCACGGACGGCAAGAGCTCCCGGATTGACCAAAATACCGAAGTGCACAAAGATAAAGATACGGACCCTGTTTCTGTCATATGAAAGAAAAAACAGGTGGGTATTGACTGGAGTGGCTAAGCCTCAGGGCAAAGAGCAGCTTTCAGGCTCTTGACTTCTCAGCCTGGCTGGTTTGGAAGGTGGGGGGAAACCATGGGTGTGTCTGTACATGCACTTTAATTCGCAGTAGCCTATTCTACTGTGCATTAAAGCATCACGACAAAAACTACTAATATGCTAGTGCTCAGTAGAGTTGGCCCTGCTGCCCATTAGGTGTCACTAAAAGCATTTGCTTTTGCTACTGCACATAAGGGCAGCCTAATGCACCTTTATGTAGTACCTCTTATTGGAGGTAGTAAACTTAATGTGCATTAATGAATGTGTGGATGTGCCCCTTGTGTGTAAGGATGCCCCACCACCACCAGGACTGCAGCCACCAGTTCAGACGAGACATCCCAGCCTGGTCTGGTCTACTTAGCATACACGGTTCAGCGTTGCTAGGTCTTAAATATGAAATTATCATTTCCTGACAGTATCATAGACTGAAAAAAAAACACCCTATGCAAATCGGTATGCAAAGAAATCTTCTTATTTACTTTCTATTGTTCACTGTAGCTCTCCACTGAAGGAGTGAGAACCGGGCTGTCAAAGTTGAAGCCTTTCTTTATTTGGAGGCAGGTTGTCAGAAGGAAGCGCCGACTGGGAACCTGAAAGCTGGCTAAGCCTCCCTGAGAGTGACTTGGGTCTTTGCATATGCTGCATCCATTACCTGCCTTGAACACTACCAAAGTCTCCCAGTGCCTGGCAAAGGGCGTTTGTCCCTGAAAGCTTGCAAAGCACATTTTTCCCAACTATTAATTTGGTCTAATAACAGATATTGTTGCAAAGAACCTTGCTTTAAAATGACAGTACATTTTCTAGGGGTGTAGGTTGTAGCCGTGTTGGTCTAAGGACAGCGGCAGACAAGGTTCCTTGGGTGAATTTCCAACCCAAATAGTTGGAGAATGTACAAGGAACCTTGTCTGCTGATGTCCTTAGACCAACACGGCTACAACCTACACCCTTGTACATTTTGAACACTTCTAGCATTATCTCTTGTACAGCGTGCAATGGGCGAGAGTCTTGTGCCAACACAGTCACTTTATTTTTTTTTTTTTAATTTTATTAGAAAACCAGACTATAACAAAAGACTCAAAACGACCCCAAACCAGAGGCCTTACAAAAGGATAATACATTTCAAATAACATAATACAAAACATCGGAATTGATATCCTATTGCACCTCATCTCATTTGTACACGATATATACAACATCCCTGAGTATTGACTATCTAACACATATTACACATATCATATTAGACATCCTGTACGTCCCCTGCCAACACGGCCACTACTGCACCCCTGCCCGGTTGGCCGCCTGCCACTCTGGGATCTCCTCAGGCACGGCCCCTTTAAGGCGGCCGCCATCTTCACTCAGGGCAAGCCGCCTGCCGCTCGGCGCGCCCTGAAGCCGCCGCCGCCGTTCCCCGCCAGGCGCCGCTGCTCGTTGGCCAGCCAAGTCTCGCGCGGTCAGGGAGGCCGCGGCGCTGATATCCCGGCCTGCCTCGCGCCGCGGCTTCCTTTTCCGGTCGCCCATCTTCTCCGGCGGGAGGTAGGCCCGCGCGCCGCCCGCCCATCCGCCGCCATCCTCCGTCGCGCGGGGCCGGCGGCGCCCGAGCCAGGTGGCGGCGGCTGCGGCCGCGGCTCCTCGGGGCCTGGGGCGGGTGTGGCTGGGCTGGGCCCTGCATGGGGTGGGGGAGGGGGAGCTGGGGGGAGGCTGGGCCGGGGCTGCCGTTGCGAAGCTGTAATGCCCGCGGGCGCCGTGTGCTCGCAGGCCCCCCTCGGCCAGCATGGCGCCCAGCCGCAATGGCATGATCCTGAAGCCGCACTTCCACAAGGACTGGCAGCGCCGCGTCGCCACCTGGTTCAACCAGCCCGCCAGGAAGATCCGCAGGTGAGGCGAGCGCGAGGCCTCGTTAACCTCGACAGTCAAATGATGAGAATTCTCCGGAATCTCTGTACCGCCGTGATGATTCCCGCGAACCCTTTTCCAGCTGATGACTGTCGGGTTTTGCACGAGGACGCGTCTTCGCTGCGCTTCGTCGGTCAGGCGTGTCTTGCCTCGTCTGCCCTCAGACGTGTTCTTAACGGGGGGGGGACACGCGGGCGGTTCGGGGGTTTTGCGTGTGATTGAATGCTCTTTTCCCAACTCTGTCCCGTGACGCTTCCAGGAGGAAGGCGCGGCAGGCGAAGGCGCGTCGCATCGCTCCGCGTCCCGTGGCCGGGCCCATCCGCCCCATGGTGCGGTGTCCCACTGTTCGATACCACACAAAAGTTCGCGCCGGCCGAGGATTCAGCTTGGAAGAGCTCCGGGTAAGTAACGCACGGGCAGTTAACGTCCCGTTGAGCACACGCGTGCATCTGTAATGTGTGAGACTCGTTAGGTGGGTGTAGCCTGACGTCTCAGCCGCTCTGTAATTAAGCGCTGCAGCTCCGTTTTCTCAGTGAATGGGCAAAATGGGCTCCTTGATGAGAGAGTCTCCTTTGGCATGGCCTGGTTATTCTGTGGCTCGTTAACATAGCATGAAAGCAGCTGTGATTTGTTCGCCAATTAGCATCTGTTGAAAGAAGCTGCGCACGTGACGGGTTTTCAAGTTTTGCAGCATGGGTGAGATTATAGGGGCGGCAGCTGGCGATGGGTGCGTAATGCCGCAGGTGCAGAAAGTGGGCAGCAGCGTGGCCGCGAGGACGTGGAAGCAGCAGTTTCATTGCAGGATTGTTCGGACGTTTCAAGCTGGCTTACCAGCTACCCCCCTTCTGTTTCTGGAGCTCAGGCTCGGATGGAGCCACCTTAAACGGCGCGTGCTTTGGCAAGCGTTCTTGCCCTTCTGCGTCAAAAAACAATCTCATCCAGCTTGTAGATGTAGACTAACGCTCCGTATCAGCCTTCGCGTTGCGGCGCGAGCAGACCGCTGCCTCCCCGAACGCTCAGCAGAGGCAGGGGAGAGTGGGACGATGCATATGGCCTTTTGCACAGCGAGATCCTGGAAGAGCTGATACAGTCCTCCCTCCCGAGGCGCCGCAAGCTGCCTTGTTACCAGTGTTCCTGGAGGGTGAGGGTTTTCTTGGGAAGAGTCGGCACCAAGGACTCAGTTGGGTGTTTTCATGCTGCGCTAGGTTCGCAGTCAGGCCAAATGTTAGTACTGCCTGGTAGCGCTGACACCTTGTTAATACCGTCAGCTTCGTGCCAACCCGGTGGGCATGGGGTTTAAGTCACGCAGTTGCTGCTGGAGTTAGTGGCACAAGCCACTGACCAAGTGCAGTGACTCTTATTTCAGGGGGTGAAAATGTTGTCCCCCAAGTCTATGTTCTTGAGACTCGGAGGATGCTTGCCAGCTTCAGATGCTTACTTCTTGCCTTGTATTCGAATCGCACCTGTTGTGCTAACATCTGACTTCTGGGCTGAGTGTAGTTCACACCTCTGAACCACTGCTCCTGCTTCTGGCGGGCCTTACAGTCAGAGGATGACACTGTCTGCAGAATCTCTGCCATCTGTGATGACCGTATTTGAACCCTTTTCCAGCTGATGACTGTAATGGCTTCCTCGAGCAGGACAGTGGCTGTAGCAGTCACCTGAATATTGATGCAAACACTGTCTTCTTCCTCCAGCTGGCCGGCATCAACAAGAAGTTTGCTCGCACTATTGGAATCTCTGTGGATCCGAGACGACGGAACAAGTCGACAGAGTCCCTACAAGCCAATGTTCAGAGGCTGAAGGAGTATCGCTCTAAACTCATCCTCTTCCCACGGAAGCCCTCAGCACCCAAGAAGGGAGACAGCTCTGTAAGTACCGTTGGCCCTAGGACCGTTCCCAGGTTCCTGAGGTTTGGTTATAGCTGGTATAATTGCACGGCTGTAAAACACTTGTGACTTGCGTGCATCTTGTCACGTAAGATGTCCACTGCAGAATGATTCTCTTCACGCATCCACTGAAGACCCTAGACCTTGCAGTTGTGGGACGCTGCAGGCTTGGGATGTTTTGGCCAAGACCAAGTGCAGCAGTGGCTTAGAGCCACCTCTGCTAGGAGCCATGCTGTGCTGTTCTGGAGGCATGTCTCAGGCTTCTGCTCAACCCTCATTTTAATGCAGCGTAAACGGCTGCATGCAAAATATCTGACTTGCTTAGAGCAGTTGATGCGTGCCAGGGACTCTGGACTATGTGCTTTGTCATGAAAACCATTACAAGCAAAGCAGTGGAGTAAAGCGGTGCAGTTCGGAGTGGGGGTGGGACTTGCTGAAAGAGCAGCTGGTCAGTACGAGGCGGGGTGCACCCGCTGACTGTCACGTCTTACTGCAGAGTAGCCCTTTCCATCTCGAAAGTTCAGAAGCCAGGGGCCCCTTCTGCTCATGCCTCTGCATAGGCTCCTCTGGGAAGAGACGTGTGTGCGCAGAGAAATGGGACATTTCCCAAGGGGGAGGCATTCTGAGCCATCTCCCCAGGCCATGGTTGTTCCAGGCTTTTTACTTGTTCTTAAATACAGTTTCTCCTCATGCCTCTTGTGGCACAGCCAGCCAGCAGGGCTGGATCAAGCTGTACTAAACTGCTTACTGAAAGGGCATCAGCATGGGAGGAGGGGGCGTCACCGTGGCCATACTGTGGCTAACCACTCTGAACAGCAGGCTTTAGCATCGGGGTAGACGTGTTTTCCAAGCTGGGGGAAACATTATCGGCAGGGCTGGGAGCATCTCTGCACCTCGTTCTAGAACTGATGGAAGCAGAGATGTGCAAAGGTGAAGTTGAAATGGCTTGATATGGGCCTTGATAATGGCTTGGACCGATACTCTTTAATGTCTTCATCAGTGACTTGGACGAGGGAGTCAAATGTACTCTGTCCAAGTTTGCAGATGACACAAAGCTATGGGGAGAAGTGGACACGCCGGAGGGCAGGGAACAGCTGCAGGCAGACCTGGATAGGCTGGACAAGCGGGCAGAAAACAACAGGATGCAGTTCAACAAGGAGAAATGCAAAGTGCTGCACCTAGGGAGGAAAAATGTCCAGCACACCTACAGCCTAGGGAATGACCTGCTGGGTGGCACGGAAGTGGAAAGGGATCTTGGAGTCCTAGTGGACTCCAAGATGAACATGAGCCGGCAGTGTGACGAAGCCATCAGAAAAGCCAATGGCACTTTATCGTGCATCAGCAGATGCATGACGAATAGGTCCAGGGAGGTGATACTTCCCCTCTATCGGGCGCTGGTCAGACCGCAGTTGGAGTACTGCGTGCAATTCTGGGTGCCACACTTCAAAAAGGATGCAGATAACCTGGAGAGGGTCCAGAGAAGGGCAGCTCGTATGGTCAAGGGCCTGCAGACCAAGCCCTACGAGGAGAGACTAGAGAACCTGGACCTTTTCAGCCTCCGCAAGAGAAGGTTGAGAGGCGACCTTGTAGCTGCCTATAAGTTCATCACGGGGGCACAGAAGGGAATTGGTGAGGATTTATTCACCAAGGCGCCCCCGGGGGTTACAAGAAACAATGGCCACAAGCTAGCAGAGAGCAGATTTAGACTGGACATTAGGAAGAACTTCTTCACAGTTCGAGTGGCCAAGGTCTGGAACGGGCTCCCAAGGGAGGTGGTGCTCTCCCCTACCCTGGGGGTCTTCAAGAGGAGGTTAGACGAGCATCTAGCTGGGGTCATCTAGACCCAGCACTCTTTCCTGCTTATGCAGGGGGTTGGACTCGATGTACTGAGGTCCCTTCCGACCCTAACATCTATGAATCTATGAATCCTTTTCCGGCAGCCAGACACTTGCGAAGGCTCTGGCATCACTGTACGCCCCGGTGCAGCTAGAAGCAAGTGTAGCACGTCTCTGATGCACACGCATACTGCTCTAAGTGAAGCCCACGCAAATGGATGGAGCTGACCCCGGGTCTCTAGAGTGCTGTAAACAGCCGGAAGAGTAGCTCTGCCCTGTTGGGTCAAGGAGTCTGAGGTGTGAATTGGCGACTGCAGCAGGCTTTGCGTGGTGTGACTTTAAAATGGATGCTGTTCCTCCAGGCCAGGCCATGCTTGGAGACTCACGTCCACACAGCAGTGCCACCAGGAGCTCCTAGTGTGGATACCCTTGCACTAGCACAGCTGCCCTTGTTTGTTTTGCACACACGGTGGCTCTGGTTACATCAGTGCAAAACACAGTTTACCAATATAGCTGTGCCCATGTAGGAGGGCTCTACTGACAGGGTCTTCCAAGTGCCAGTCTAACCCTGGTCACCAGGGACTTGGCTGCCTCCAAGGACTATGCCAGTCAAGTAAATGGAGATGCATCACCATCTCCTGAAGCACCGGAGAATGCTTTCCCTGCCTGGGCACTTGCTGGGTCAGGTGCGCACCACTCGGGTGGAGAGGGAAGCGTTGTGTTCAGCTGAATCTTGCCGGTCAGAGAACAGCCCATCTTGGGCTGATGCTGCTGAAATGCCAGTACAGTGCCCCAGAGGCATGCAGCAGGGCAAGTGTCTGTGCTTGTGTGTTTCTGGGCACTCTAGGCTGGATGTAGAGTGAGGAATGAAAGGCTTGGAGAAGAGGCAGGAGGGTCTGAACCTTCAGGGACCCTGCTCCAGAGCCAGGCAGCAGGAGCCATGCACAGGCAGGATTTCGGCTTTTGGTTTCGGTGGTGACCTGGGTGGCTTCAGGGCTGCTGCTGCAGGGGCCTTTCCTGCAGGCCTCTACGGACTTCCGCAGTCACTTCTCCCCTCTCTTCCGCAGGCAGAAGAGCTCAAGATGGCGACTCAGCTGTCCGGACCTGTTATGCCTATTAGGAGTGTAAGTGAAACTGCAAGTCCTGTCCTTTGTTCGACTTCCTTGACTCTGGGTGGTGCTGGGATGGGAGCTCTGACTGCAGAGCAGTCTGTCCTGATGGCTTTTCCCCCTTGCAAGTGCTGCAACGTAACACTGCGGTTAAGTTGTGCCGTCCCCAAACAGCACCAGCTCCTGAACCCAAAGGAACAAGAGTCTGTTAAACTTGTCCTCGTGTCTGAGAGGAGTTGGCTGGCCGAGTCCTGTGCCACCGCAGAGTGCAGGGCTCAGCTGAGCGTGTGTTAAAAGTGCTCTAAGCACAGCTTTGTCAGTGTGAAACCACCTGAAATGTGTGGCTGCTGCTACTGGCATGGCAGCTCAGCTCCCCTTCAGACAGCTCTGCCTTCCAGCTGGGGGGAGTCGTTCGGCCCTGGGTTCTGCGCTGAGGATTCAGGCTGACATTTGGAGGGCTCTGAGCCGCACCAGCAGCTGCGTGTGCCCAGCTGTGCACATTGGCAGTGAGGTCTCTGCAACCAAGGGGGCTGGCCAGTCCCACTCAGGCTGGCCAAGAGAAGCCGTGGGTTTGTGCAGCATGCACTGGAGCCACTCCTGCTCTTGAGGCATTGCCCAGCAGCTGTGTGATCTGGCCATGGGAGGGCTCTGCTAGAGGTTGTCTGTTGGCATGAGCTGGGAGCTGCATGGGACAAGGCCTGGGTGAGGTATCCCTGTCAGTCTCAGCATGTGGCCGCGTGCAAGTCAGTGCTGAGCCTTTATCGGCGCGTCTCTGGCAGTCTTTGCCCCTGTGTGTAACCCCCTGGCTCTGGCTCTGCTCCTGCCAGGTGTACAAGAAGGAGAAGGCCCGGGTTATCTCGGAGGACGAAAAGAACTTCAAGGCCTTTGCCAGCTTGCGCATGGCCCGGGCGAACGCACGCCTCTTCGGTATCCGGGCAAAGCGAGCCAAGGAGGCTGCAGAGCAGGACGTGGAGAAGAAGAAGTGAGCACCTCTCCTTCGAACTGTTAATAAAAGAGCCTAGGACCGTGACCTGGTGTGGGGTCTTCTTGGGCCACACAGAAGGGACTAGGACGACCCAGGAGGGGCAATGCTTTCACTGCCACACGGGCATCAGGGGTTGCTCCTTTCCCCCTGACTAGTCTGCTCTGAGCACGTGCACCCCACGCCACACAACCACAGGCCTCGCCCTAGTTTTGGTGCATGTGCGGCCTCTTCCTACAGGGCCAGGGAAGGGGCTCTAGCAGCCTAGAGCAGCGCCTTTCATTTACACAGCAAAAGTTCCCCGCCAGCCCGTTTCCGGTGCTAGCCCAGCTGCTTTGAGGGATCTCTGAACAGATGGCTGCTGACTGATGAGGGAGGACATCGCCTCCCCATTCTGTTCCCTTCTAGTGGCAGCCTGCTCGCTTTGCCTTGGAGACGGAGCTGAATTTCCCCACTCAGGAGCTTGGCTGGATCTAGCTTCCCTTGTAAAGGGCAGCGCGACATCCGCTGTGGCCCTTGGCGGTGGTGAGGGGCATCTGTCTAGTGCCACAGTAACCACGCCTTCCCCTCCCGCAGTCCCGGATGCTCCAGGCAGGTTTGGGGGGAAGTAGAAGGACTTGGGGGCCCACTGGGGTGCAGCAGGCTGGCTTCAAGGGGCTGGATTTCCGATGTCCTCGATTCCCCCTCTGACGAGACACTTGGGGCTGGGCCCTCAGTAAGCAAGCTGCTGGCTGTCCCATCACATTTAAAATGGAGGTGGGGTGAAGGCTTCCAGGAGCTGCCTCAGCCCCTTGTCAGCCTCCTGCACAGGAGCTGGTACTTGCTGACGGCTTCCTCCTATGCAGCAGAGAGCAGATCTCGCGGGGTCCCAGTCCCCCTGTGCATTCGGGCACTGCCTGAGCACTGACCCCCACCGGCTGGTCAGTCCTTCACCCCTTGCCCTGCAGGCTGCCGTGCTGTCGCTTGCTTCCAGGGCAGCATGGCTTGTCTGGTGTTGCTTAGCAGTCGGCTTTCAACATCCAAGGCATCGGATTTGGGAGAGGGCTGTTTCCCTTGCCTTCTGAGCATATGAGGGCTGTCAATGCTCCCTCCCATGCCCAGATCCTGCATGGTTTTGGGTAGGGAGTGTGGCTGGGCTGTCTCCACTAGTGCCGAGTGTTGCTTTGCAGTCTGAGCAAGCCTCCCTTTCAGGGCTGCGCCCCATGGGGAGGAAGATCAGGGCTGCCTGGGTCAAGAGAAGAGCTGCGCCCGCATCCCTCCGGCGAAGGCTTGGCTACTAGAAGGCGAGCATCTGTGCGGGGGCGGCGGCTGCCTGGTGATTCAGGAATGAGCCGGGAGTACTCGCTGCCGTTGCTGTGCACTCGCTTTGTTCCTGGTGGTTGTAGCACTCGTGGGTCTTGAGGGCACCCTGCTCA
Source organism: Alligator mississippiensis (assembly GCF_030867095.1). Classification (NCBI taxonomy): domain Eukaryota; kingdom Metazoa; phylum Chordata; order Crocodylia; family Alligatoridae; genus Alligator; species Alligator mississippiensis. The sequence continues at coordinate 75,887,767 of NC_081833.1, forward strand.
GCAGTTGGAGAGAGAAGCCCAAGGGGATCGAGGAGGAGGAGGGCCTGCCCTGCGCCCAGGGAGCAGACCTGCTGAAATGCAGCTGCCCCTGGGGTGGAACACGGCATGGCACCGTGCCCCTCCGCGGTGAGAGCGGGGAGCAGATGGAGCGCATGGCCCCAGAGGTGGAAAGGGGCCAAGACGCAAACCAGGAACACTTGTCAGATGCAGCTTGGGGATGAGCGGGCCCCTGGCTGGGTGTGAGGCTCCCGCTTCCCCCCTCACCACTGGCCCAGACAGGTCTTGCTCCCCAGCAGGGTCCTGAGCGCTCCAGCGTATCAAATGCTGCCCTTTTGCCCCCAAACGTGCTTCCCATGCCCCCTTGGCTCAGGTTCCCGGGCCGAGGTGCAGTTACTGACTTCTGCCACGTGATGGAGCAGGTGGCTTCAGCTCCGGTTGGTTTCCTGGGAGCTCCAGGGTGGGGGTGTTCCCCCAAGCTGCTGGGCTGGGGGCAGTTTCTATGCTCCTGTGCCAGTGGGGCAAGCACTGGGCTCCCTGGAGCCATCGGTTCACAGGGCAGCAGGTCCAGTCCAGCCCCCGCTTTGCCCCCAAAGGGGAAGTGTTGCTCCCTTGCGATTCACTGAACAGGGCCGTCTGCTCAAGGGGCCGGTGCAGATGCTCCAGCATTGCCGAGTGGCTTTCTCTGGCACCCCACCCCGACTGCTGCCTGCCAAGCAGCTGCTGGGGGACCTGGAGACTGGTGCCAGCCACGTGGCTCCTTGCCCAGCTCCCTTTGGCCGAGTCGGTGTCAGGGGCACAGGCCCGGTTCAGCCCCGGCGGGCCCTAGCCACGAGCCAAGCTGTCAGGGCACCCCAGCGGCATCCGAGCGGAGGCAGCAGTCGGCATCCGAGTCCCCTGCCCAGCGCTGCTCAGCGCCACGTGCCAGGCTGGCAGCAGAAGAGCCAGGACAGGAGACGACGCTTCCCCAGGGACCTTCCCCGGCTCTGCCAAGGTACAGACCTGCCCCCCTTGCTAGGGGTGGTGGGTGAGCCCCCCGGCCACTCCAGGGGGCTGGCATTGGGGGGTGACAGCCGGGGGCCTCCCCCGCAGAGCAACGGGCATCGCAGGGAAATGCCTTAACCTGCGTCTGAATGGAAAGCGCAGGCATGCAACCCTCCGGGGGCATGCTTCCTCCCTGGCCCCTCTGTGCCTCAGTTTCCCCCACCTGTGCAATGGGAGTAAGACTGCCATTGGAAAAGGGCTCAGTGCAGAGGCCATACAAGCAGCCGGGCTCGCCGTGCCCCCGGTAGGTACGTGCAGCTCCCAGTCCCTGAGCATGGGGGTGGCCACCCCGCTGCCAGCTCCAGCCTCAGCCTGCGCGTTCCCTAATTACAGCTGTTCATTTTAATTAACTTGCCTGCCAGCTCCAAGGGGAAACGGGGCCACATGGGAAGAGGGGGGCTCGCTGTGGCCCTTCAAGCTGTGAGCTGGGTACCTCTGCGGGGAGGCAGATCCCCAGCCGCAGCACCAAGCCCCCGTCTGCACCGAGCTCTCCTGGGCAGTGCCAGGGAGACGCTCGCCCTTGCCTGGGCTCTGGGCACAGCCTCCCTCCCCTGCAGCAGGCGGGTCAGGCCCAGGGAAGGATGCATGGTGCTAATAAGCAGAGCTGATGAAGCGCATCCATCTGCGGGAGCCGAGGCCGCGGGGCTGGCAGGCTGGTGCCATCCATCCTGCCTGCGCTACCAGAGCCCGGCTCCCTGTAGAGCCGCAGCACGGCCCTTTCCAAGGGCTCAGCCCGGAGCTCGGGGCAGGGCGGACAGCGCCCACCGCGTCCGGTCACCGGCCAGAGCTCACGAGAGCTTGACCCCGGGGCCGGGACAGGGACCCCACTGCTCCCGTCCTGCAGGGAGCTCCCCGTGGCCCATGGGTGCAAATATCCCGTGGGCTGGCTTGGCCGGCTTCAGCCTGGGGCTGCTTCTGGCCACACAAGGCAGCGAAGCCCTGCGCTTCTGGGGTCCCGGAGCATCCCCCGCATGAGCTCCCCACGGCCCCCTGCCCTGCCCTGCCCTGCCCAGCACCGTGCGACTCGTGGCCGCTTTGCCAGCAGCTGTGGCCCGCGAGTCACCCAGTCGGGGAAAATTGAGCCATTCTTATTCATTAGGCTGGAGCTGACAGATGCCCGCCTGGCACGGAGAGGCAGCGAGCGCTGGAGCCCGCGGGCCTCCCAGCTCAGCGCCGCGGGGAGGATCAGCTCCTCTCCCATCCTGCTGCCCACACCTCGCATCCTGCAGCTGGGTCCCAACCTCCCACCCTGGGCGTCCGCCCCTGCCCCTGCCCGGGCCCTTGGGAGCAAGGTCTCCCGCGGTGCTGGCTGCAGGCTGAGCAAGCTTGGGCCGTCCCTGGTCTGGCCACGGCCCACAGCTGGCTTTGGTGGGGATCGGGGGCGTCTCGGGGTTGCTGCCCGGGACCGAGGCTGGCAGGGCTCGGACGTGGCTACCGCTGACGCTGTGCTGGGAGAGCCCAGGACCCAGGTGGGGTGCGGGGACCTGCCTGCTGCCGCGGCCCAGGCCTTCCCGACCCCGGTGGCTGCCCAGCAGCTTGAGGGTGACCCCCGCTCTCTGCACAGGTCCGCGCCCCCCCGGCTGCACGGGGGCTGCAGGGTCCGGGTGCCAGCGCGGGGGCCCGCTCTGCCTGGCGCGTCGCCCTGTTTCTGCCAGGCAGCCCGAGGATTAATTCCTGGAGCGCCAGCGCCTGCCGTGCCCCCATCACGCAGCTCATTAGCCACATCTGCATCTTAATGCTGCCAGAGAGGGGCTAATTTCATCACCGTGCACAAAGCGGAGCTGACAGCTCCCCGGAGCGGGCGAGCCCAGGTACGTGCGGGGAGGGGGGGCAGGGGGTGCTGGGGGAGGCGCGCCGGGTGCTGGGGAGGGGGGAGCAGGGCCGGTGCCAGGGTCCCGGGGGGCTCTGGGAAGCGGGTGCCACATGCTTGACATGAGGCCGTCTCTTTTGCATGGGCATCTCCTGATGCTGGTGCCCCTAGAGTGGGATTTCTCCCCCCAGGGAGGGCAGTGCCGGCTGGGCAGGGGGCTTTGGGGCAGAGGCTGCAACCTGCACCCCGCAGCGGGCGCTGGGGCTCGTGCAGCCGGGGCGGCCCGCGGGCAGGGGATGCGAGCCAGGCCCCAGAGCACCCTCCCCACCCTGGCTGCGTGGCACGGTGCCCACGCGGGGCTGCGCTGGCTGAGGAGCCGGCAGCAAAGCAGTTAAACCGAGCTTGTCGTCTCCCTCTTAGGGCTCCGCTCCGAATTGCAGCTTGAGTCAGCGGCTGTGGAGGTGGCAGGCGGCGCGGATGCCAGGGCTGGCCACGCGTGGGTCCGGCGTGCGGCGGAGGGCAGCGGTGCCCGCACCGGGACAGGTGAGAGCCGGCACCCTCCGGGCAGGGGGGAGGCAGGGCTGGGGGCGATGCCACCTGCCCAGGGGGTGGCAAAGACAGCCGGGTGGTTGCCAGGGGCTGCCAGGGGTGGGCTGTGGCAGGCACCACGTGCCGGGGCACCTGCACGACTCGCCCGGCAAACTTTCTCTGCAGCCGCTGCCCCCCCTTGGCCCAAGCACCGGCCCCTGGGTTGGGGAGACGCGGGCAGCCGGGAGACGGCTCCGACAGGGTGGGTGCATGCATGTGCGTGTGCAAGAACACGCGTGCCCCCAGGACAGGACCCTGCAGGCAGCGCCCAGGGGCATCTCCCCGAGGCTGGAGTCACCCCTCGTCCAACCCCAGCAAGCTGGGATGCGAGGAGGGTGGCAGGGAGACCATGGCCGGAGCCCCCCTCGGAGCCAGCTCTGGGCTCCCCCAGCACCGGCGTGGCTCTGTGGGGCGGGCGGGCGGGCAGAGCTGCTGGCTGGGATCCTGCTCAGCCCACCCGGGCACCCCAGCCCCGGCCACGGCTTTGCCCAGCGGGTGAGTCCGCCCAGAGCGGTTCCTAGCTGGGGTGAAGTGGGGGCAGCATCCGTCCCTGCCCGTCCCTGCCCTGCGAGGGGGGTGTTATCCCGGCCGGGGGGCAGAGGAGCCAGGTCCCCTCCCTGCAGCTGGGTTGCTGCCCCAGGTCCGTGCCCAACCCTTCGGCATGCGGCTGCATCGCGGCCTCGCCCCGCGCTGCTCTGCTTTGTGCAGCCCCTGCCCTGGCAGCCGGGGCTGGAGCCGGAGCTGGCAATGGGGGACCCCCCGACCTGCTCCGTGCACAGCCAGACACCAGATCCCCCTCCCGCGGGGCGCCCAGGTCATGGCCATCAGCGCCCCGCTGCTACCGCAGCCCCCAGCACCCTCGCTCCCAGCCCCGGGCTCCTCCTGGAGCTACGAGGGATGCGAGCAGGGTGCCCAGCGCTGCTTTCCCACCGCCCCGTGCACAAGAGCCAGCCCGTCTCTGCTTGGGACCCTTGCGGGTGACCGCGGGTGCCCAGCACCGGAGCCTGCTCTGGGTCACATCGGTGCCACACTCTGCTCTGAGCCCGCTGCCCTCCAGCCAGCGTCCCCTCCTGCAGCCCTGGGGGCTCCCCCCGAACGCCGCAGCCCCCTGCTCCATCCCGGGGTAGGAGGCAGGCAGAGGGCACCGGGGCTGCCAGGCGCCGAGGGGGCGTGCGGGCTGTGGCGGAGCTGCCTGTCAAGGGCGGCCAACGAATCCTGGCTTGTTCCTTTCCAAGGGGGGAAAAATACCGCGCTCATAAACCCCTAATTGGCTTGGCTTGGCAGGCGGCGCCGGAGCTGGTGACAGCACCCACTGCATGATGCGTGCTCCCTGGAGGCGCCGCTGACCGCCAGCTGCCTGCAGCCCGGACACACCGCTGCCTGCTTCGTCTCGGCCACCGCCAGCCCCGCTCCCTGCCGCCCGCCCGCCCGCCCGCCTGCACGAAGCCCTCGGCCTCGCACCAGCATGACGGAGATCCAGGACCTGGCCTCGCAGGCCTCGCTGGGCGTGGTGTCGGCCACCTGCGTCTCCAAGGTGGAGCTGCGGGTCAGCTGCAAGCACCTGCTGGACCGCGACACCCTCAACAAGTCCGACCCCTGCGTCGTGCTGCTCATGCAGTCCCAGGGCCAGTGGATGGAGGTAGGCGTGCGGCACGGAGGTGGTGCGGTGGCGGAGGCTCCTTGCAGGGCAGGGACCGATGCACCTTGGACCCCGCTCCGTGCAGGGGAGGTGGGGACATTTCAGCACGGTGGAAATGCCCCGAGACACTGAGCCTGGTGGGGCGGATGCCTGTGCACACCTATACGTGTGTGTGCACACGTATGTTGTGGCCGCTGTTGCTGCACAGGGTCTCTGGGCTCCCGTGCGCGGTGCTGGGGTGCAGCCGGTGCCCGGCGTGGGCATCCCTCGCTCTGCAGCTGCCGGAGGGGTGCCGGAGGGGTGCAAGGGGCGGTGGAGAGCAGAGCTGGGGCAAACGCCGAGCAGCAGACAAAGCCCTGCTACCCCCAGTGCTGTCTGCCTGGGGTCCACCCTTTATTGCACGTCGCCCGGTGCCACGCATCCTACACGGCCGTACCCATGTGCGCTGGGTCCCAGGCCCCCGCGCTGCTAGGCAGACCCCGGCCCCGCTCCCCACACCCCGCCCGGCTCGGGTCCACGGCCCCCCTGCCGCACCCTGCGGATTATTTGCAGCTTCTCCAAGCCGGCTCGTTAATCCCCAGGGCTCAGCGCCTAATCCCTGCCCCGGGTAATCGACTCCCGCCCGGGGAGGGGGCTGGCACCTGCGGGGGAGCAGGCAGCGGGCGCTTGTTCTGGGCCAGGTTTCGGGTGCTGGGGGCGGGGGGAGCAGACTGTGGGACAGTTAAGTCCCTCCGGCCTTCACCGATGGCTCCGTAAGGCCGTCCCTGCTCCGTGCCTCAGTTTCCCCCGCGGCTGTCCTGCACCGGGCTGCCGACTTCCCTGCACGCCCTGGGCCGGCGGTAGGTGATAGCAGAGGCAGGGCCGGCTGTGCCCTCCTGGGGGCCCTGGGCATGGGGCGGGGGGCTGCTGGCGGGGCGCCCTCCCCAGGAAACCGTCCTGTTGACTCAGAGCTGGCAGGGAACGTGTGGTGTGTGGGAGGCCGCTCCATTCCTGGAAGCTGCCGCGCCTGCTGCCAGCACGGCTCCACGTGCGAAAACAGCGCGCCGTGCCCTTGCTGCCGCGGGCGGGCTCCGGGGTGCCAGCCACCGCCCCCCCCGGCTTCCCCTGGCACCTCCGAGCCCTCCTGCCCGGGGGGAGCCGTGGCCTGCAGGCTGCTGGTGCCCCCACGCCACCGCGGCATGGGCGGCATCCCCTGCCCGGTGCTGCGATGGGCACGGCGTGGCCGCCCGCCTGGCTCTGACGGAGCCGGGCTGCTCGCTGGTGCTTCGGAGGGCTTTGCCGGGAGCCGGGGCGGCTGTGCCAAGGCTGCCTTGGAGGGAGCAGCCAGGGAGAGCAGGTGGCCGGTGCCAGGCTCAGGCCCACGGCGTGGCTCCCCGGCTCTCCTGCGCGGACTGCCGATTTCACGCCCGGCTGGTTCTTCCGCTCCGGCTGGGTCCGACTTGGCGTGCCCAGCTGCGTGCCACGGTGGCTTCCCGGGGAGGCCGGTTCGCTCCCTTGGGCCCTTGAGGGCGACCCCAGGGCTGTGCGTGGCCCTGCCCGGCCGCGCTGGTGCGGGCACCCCGGCCCCAGGCTGCGCGCACCCACCCGCGGGCGCTGGGCCGGGGGGCGGGGAGCCATGCCGAGCGAGCCCAGCTGAGCTGGCGCGGTGGCTTATCAGCGGTAATGTGTTCGGCCGCGATATCATTATCCCCTCTCCCTAAATCCGCTGCCTGCGTGGAGCTGGGAGGAGAGCGGGTGCACGCAGCTGCCAGGCAGCTCCGGGCTGCAAGCACCGCGGCGTCCCCAGTCCCCTGCCACCTTCACCCCGGGGACGTGGCTCTGAGCAGGGGGCGGCCGGCTGCAGGCTCGGGAGCCTGGCGCAGACACTGCCCCTCTCCCCGCCAAGGGCGCAGGGGCAGCACGAGGCAGGCAGGAGCCGGAGGCTGACGGGTGCAGCAGAAGGACGTGAGGACACGGAGAGGGGCACGGGGCCAAGCCGGAGCGCTGCCCTGCTTCGGCTGGCAGCAGCCGGTCTGAGTTCCTGCAGCCCCTCGGGGCCGCTCTACCTTGCGCCGCGGCCGGAGAGCTGACGCTGCGTCTCCGCAGCCGGCCTCGCCTGCAGGACGCGTCTGCGCCGCGGGGAGCGATCCGGGAGGTGCCCCCAGCGCCCTTCGGGTCGCTAATGGCCTCTCGCTGCCTGCCAAGAGCTCTGCCTAATGGTGCTCTTTCCTGGCCGGCCCGGGCGAGCGTGGCGGGGAGCCAGCGTTCCCACCGCGGCTGCAGCCAGGCGGGAGGTGGATTCACCCCGCGGGCGGAGATGCCCGCATCGCCTGCCCAGGATCCGGGAGGATGCACACGGGCGTTGTGGGGGCCGGGTGGGTCGGCTCTCTGGTTTGCTGCTGTCGCTGCCATCCGTGGCGTGAAAGCAGCATGTCATAGGCCCTGTACTGCCTGAGAAGAGTCTCCTTAACCTTTAGGGTTTGGAGCAGGAGGGGATGAGTCCTGCTCCTGCCCCCGGAGAGCTGCGAGGGGCCGTAGTGCCCAGCGGGCGCTATGTAGGACTCCCCCCTCGCTGCCCTGGGTCTTGCATGGACTCGAGGTGCCGGGGATGCAGCCAATTCTGAGCAGCTGATTAATAACTCCCCGTCCGTTCAGGGGAGGAGAGGCTTCTGGTGGTCTCGTGGGAGAAGCACGCTGGCCTGAAGCCGGCAGCTTCGTGCCAGGTGCTGTGCCAGGAGCGTGGCCGTTGCATCTGTGCCCTGGTCCGTGCCAATCTCAGCACCGTGCCCCATGGCGAGATGCGTCTGCTTGGGCTCCACGCCACGATCCCCTTCCTTGACTTGCTGATGGAGGGGTCTGCACAGGGCCACGCGGCCTCCTGCCTACCCGGGGGGGAACAGGGTGCCCGGACCCAAGCAGGGGGCACGGCGTCAGTGCCGCCCTGCCAGAGCCAGGCACCAAGGACTGGGCATCGGTGGCGCCCAGGCAAGACCAGGAGCGCTTCCCCGGCCCATTTGACTTGCCAGTAACCCAGGACTCTGGTCCGCAGCCCGTTCCTGGGGACCGGCAGCCCCGGCAGTGCTGCCCAGCCCGGTGCACGGCTGCTCTCTGGGTGCAGGGCGACCCCACGGCTTGGGTCACGACCATGATCCTGCAGCCGGTGCCCAGAGCACGGCGCTGGCACGTGAGGTCCCCGTAGGCTGCAGCAGCAGGTGCCGGGGGGCTGGGGCCGAGTCCCACCGGTGGCCCAGGCTCCCTCCAGATGGGCAGCTCCCGGCGAGGTGTCAGGCTCGCCCCAGATCCCACTCTCCAGACACGGGCCACCCTCCTGCTCCCGGGACGGGGACTCCTTCTCTGGCCCCGCTGCGGCTGTCAGGGTGCGGCGTCCCCAGGAGATCTTCGTCCTGCCAGGCCGGGGGGCTGGCGCTGCCCCGGGTGGTGGGCGCAGGCCTTGAGTGCCCCCGCGTTGCAGGTGGACCGCAGCGAGGTGATGAAGAGCAACCTCAACCCCGTCTTCTCCAAGATCTTCATGGTGGACTACTACTTCGAGGAGGTGCAGAAGCTGCGCTTCGAGGTCTACGACAGCCATGGCCACGCCAGCATCGGCACCCACGATGACGACTTCCTGGGGGGCATGGAGTGCACCGTGGGCCAGGTAACCCCCGTCCTGCTGGGCCACCGTTGGCACGGCCGCGCCCTCCGGCGGCATTCAGGCTGCTGCCTCTCCCGGGGAATCGCTTCCCTGGGCATCGTGTCCCTCCTGCGGCGCTGGAAGCGATCATTTAAACACTCTCCCTTCCTTAGTGGACTGCAGAGGCTGGGAATTGAGAGACCCTCCCTCAAGGGAGGTGGACAGACCAAGGGTCTGCAGAGGTTGCCCATTGCTCCATAATAGCGACTTGCTTAGCTCTTCTCATTGGTATACGCCTGCATGGACTGACGCCCGTGACCCCCTGCCCCACGCTGCCTCATGCCCGCGCTTTCCCTTGCAGATCGTGGCTCAGAAGCGCGTGACCAAGCCGCTGTTCCTCAAGTACGGGAAGTACGCCGGCAAGTCCACCATCACGGTGAGTGCCCGGCTCTGCCCCACGCCCAGTGCCCACCTGCCCGTCTCCCGGCCCCCCGCGCACAGCCAGCCCGGGCTCCAGGCTCCGGGTGCTTTCCCCAGGCAGCGGGGATTCCCACGGGATCTCCAGGGGATCCTTGCAGCAGGCCGGGAACATACCAGCAACACGTGTGCCCTGCAGCTTCCCGTGCCCTGCTGCACACAGTACCCGGCACGTGCAGTACCCACCTTGCATGGGTGCCCTCGTCTCCCTGCAGGTGCTCTCCGAGGAGATTTCTGGCAACAACGGCTACGTGGAGCTCGCTTTCCGGGCCAAGAAGCTGGATGACAAGGTGAGCGCGGTCGCGGGGGGGAAGCACGATTCAGGGGACGCTGGGGGGTGAGCAGGAGTGGGCACACGCGTGTCCTGGCCCCTTCACCCCAGGATCGGGGCCTCGGGGGTTCTTCTGGGAGGGTGCCGGGGCCAAGAGCTGCATCCTCGTGCGGGTCCGGGGCCAGCGCCACGCGGGATCTGCCTGGCACCCGACAGCGTGGAGTAAACCCAGAGCCCTTCACCCCTCTTCCCTCTCCCCCAGGACCTATTCAGCAAGTCGGACCCTTTCCTGGAGATCTACCGGATCAACGACGACCGCAGCGAGCAGCTGGTGTACCGCACAGAGGTGAGGCCTGGCCTGGCACGGCACCCAGGCGTGGGGCATGTCCAGGGGCAGTCCCAGGGGCCGGGAGCTGGGGCTTGCACTGCAGACCATTGCACTGGGGGGCAGAAAGGAGCCGGCACCCTGCTCCCCCCTCCAATCTCCTCCGCCCGTGCCAAGGCTCATGCCCCCTGCCTGCATCGGGGCCCTCGCGGGCGGCAAGGGCGGGGGCTCGGAAGCCGAGCAGCTGGCAGCCCCCCGCCGCTCTCCAAGCAGCCGTCACTCTGCACCTGTCGGGGGTCTAGGAGCATTAGGCGCTCGGCGGAGCAATTACCCCGTCAGGCGCTGTCAGCTCCTCGCTCAGGCTGTCCGCCTCTGCCTGCCGCCTGGGGCTGGCGCGGGGGCGGCGGGCTCCTGGTGGGGGCTGCAGGTCCCGGGGGGGGGCTGCACGCGGTGCAGGGGCAGCTGCCTCCATCCCCCCTGGGAGAGGGGCATGGCGGGGTGCGGGGTTGCCCTGACGTAGGCTGCCCCCGGCTGCCTCCTCGCCCCCGCAGGTGGTGAAGAACAACCTGAGCCCCGTGTGGGAGCCCTTCAAGGTCTCGCTGAACTCGCTGTGCAGCTGCGAGGACAAGAGGAGGCTGCGGGTGAGCACGGGGTGGGGGGCCGGGTATGTTCTGCGAGCTGCCCCCGGTGTGCCCAGCCCGGGCCGGGGTGCAGCCGCCTCTCGCTGTCCTTGCAGTGCGTGGTCTGGGACTACGACACCCGGGGCAAGCACGACTTCATCGGCGAGTTCTTCACCACCTTCGAGGAGATGCAGAAAGCCACGGGGGCGAACAAGGTCTGGGCTGGGGGCGAGGTCCCCCTTTGCACGCTGCGTGCCCGGTGCCGTGCCCCGTTGCTCTGGGGGGCTTGTTCCCCCCATTCTCCCTCCTCCTGCCCGCTTATAGCAGCATGGAAAGTGGGAGAGGGGAGGATTAGAGGAACTGCCCCTTCCCCCCCTCCAGCTTTTCGGGGGTGTCTAATGGGGGGATGGTGGATCCATCGGGGTTTGTGCAAGACGCGCTCCCTGCACCCGCGCTCGCTGCTCCCCAGGGCCGGGGCAGGGATCGTGCCCGGCTGATGCCATCTCCGCCGGGCGCAGGTGCAGTGGGACTGCATGAACCCCAAGTACAAAATCAAGAAGCGCAACTACAAGAACTCGGGCGTCGTCATCTTGCTGGACCTGAAGGTGAGAGGGGCCAGGCCTGGCCCGGGCGTTGGGGGATGCCGGAGGGTGCAGCCCGGTGCGGCGCCACCCAGCACCCTTGTGCTACGGGGACAGTCCTGGGGCTGCCCCGGGCTTTGCTGGAGCGCGTGCCTGCTTGGAGAGCGTCTCTGGCACCCCTGGCCTGGCTCTGTGGCTGGGACAGACCCACCCCCTTCCCCCTTCCCCCTGGTCCTGCGGTGGCTTTGGTCAGGCAACCGAGCCCCTAGCAGTGGCCGTGCCGGGGAGTTAGGTCCCTGCCGCACCGGCTGACATGGTGTTTGTCTGGCAGATCCACAGGGTCTACTCCTTCCTGGACTACATCATGGGAGGCTGCCAGATCCACTTCACAGTAAGTCGCGTTGCCCCGGCTGGCGCGGGTCCCGAGTCGCGGCCCCCACGAGCAGTGCAGAGATCCCAGGGCGAAGGCCTGGGTTCAGGCTCCCGGAATGGGCAAGGGGCTGAGAGCTGCCCGGCACCCCTGGGAAAAGTGCTTGGGGTGTCTGAGTCTGGCTCCGAAAGGAAAGCCCTGCGGGGCACCAGCGTGCCCGGGCTCAGCCACGGCGCCAGGCTGAGATGCGATGCTGGCACCTGGTGCCGGCAACGTCTGTGCTGACGGCAATTGCAGAGCAGTGACACAATCTCTGGGTCCCGTGGTCAGCCCGTGGTGGAGACGCCGCGGGATTGCACTGAGGCAAACTCCATCACGTTGGAAACATCCTGGCATCGAAGGTCTTGCTCAGCCTGCACCAGGCGGCCGCTAGGCTGGCCTTCCCGGGGTGTTCCCCTGGAGGGGCAGCGGTCGAGATGCTTGCCCCTGCGGTGCCAGGCCGTCTCCACCGGCTTTCCACGGGCGACTGGCAGTCGGCAAGGATGCAGCTGGCCGTCATGTGGCCGGCACTGCCGTTCTCCGGCACGCTCCGGCTACCTTTGTTCGTCACCCGGCTGCAAGCACTCGTGGTGTGCAATTAGGGTGCGCTTGGCCCAGTAGCTCAACTGCAAATGCAGGCAGCCCCCGGCCGGCGGGATCGTGCACAGCTGCACGTGGCGGCCCCCCGCGTCTGAGCGGCGTGCCCAGCCTAGGGCGCGGGGTCTTCCCGTTCAGTTGTTCCCGCCAGGCTGAAGCTGGGGGGCGTTGCTTGGGGCTGGCTTTGAGTTGTGCACAGCTGGGGTGGGGCGCGCGAGATGCTGCCTGTCTGCAATCCCAAGCCCTCTCCTGCCAGCCCGCAGCCCAAAAGCTCTCACCTGAGCTTCCCGTAGGGCTGCATTCCCCACTCGTCCTAACGCGCCCTCAGCCTCGCGCCCTGGGGCTTGTCCTGCGTCCTGCAGACGCGCGCGCCTCCCGTCAGTGCCTCAGCCCCTCGGCGTGCCGGGGGCCCTGGTGTTTCTGCTTGGCCCTGCTACACGGGGGCACGCGTGCAACCGGTCCCACCAGCATCCTCCGCCCTTGGCTTTGCACTCAGGGCGTGCAGCGGGCCGGGACTTGGCTCCAGTGTGCGGGACCGGGGGCTCCTCTGCTCTCCCCGGGGCCTGCGCAGCTCCGTCAGTGCGGGGGGTGGATGACGTACACTGCTGACCCTGCGCCCTCCCACCCCAGGTGGCCATCGACTTCACGGCCTCCAACGGGGACCCCCGCAACAGCTGCTCCCTGCACTACATCAACCCCTACCAGCCCAACGAGTACCTGAAGGCCCTGGTCGCCGTGGGCGAGATCTGCCAGGACTACGACAGGTGAGGCCGGCTCGTCCGTCCATCCATCCGTCCGCCTGTCCGACCCGACCCGGCTGTGCCCAGCGTCCCCCGGGCGCCTGGGGGGACTCCCGGCTGGGTCTGACCTCTGCTCCTTTCCAGCGACAAGAAGTTCTCCGCCTTGGGCTTCGGCGCCAGGATCCCCCCCAAGTACGAGGTGAGGGGCAGGACGAGCCGTGGGGGCTGAGACCGGGCACGGGAGGTTCCTCCTGCTTCGGCAGCCGTCCGGGCAGAGCCCCCAGCCCTGGCCCGCGACCCCGCGAGCCCCCGCGCCAGGCCGAGGGGCGCCGCAGCCGGCGTGGGTCCGAGCCCCGCTGCTCTCTGCCCCTTGCAGGTGTCGCACGACTTCGCCATCAACTTCAACCCGGACGACGACGAGTGCGAAGGTGAGAGGCGAGGGCGCGGCGGGCACGGCGGCCCCCCAGACTCCACGGGCGGGGGACAGGGACAGGGACGGGGGGCCGCCGTGCCTCACCGGCCTTGCCCCCCGCCAGGCATCCAGGGCGTGGTGGAGTCCTACCAAAACTGCCTGCCCAAGATCCAGCTCTACGGCCCCACCAACGTGGCCCCCATCATCTCCAAGGTGGCCAGGGTGGCCGCTGAGGAGGAGAGGACGAAGGAGGCTTCGGTGAGTCTCGCCCGAGCGCCGCGCCGTGGGGCAGCTCTGGCTCCCACGCCCCGCGCAGGGGAGGCAGGCTCAGCTGAGCGCTGATTTCCAGCTGCCGTGGCAGGAGCAGCCCTGGGACTCTCCCCCCACGGCGGCCAGCTGAGCCCCCCACTGCCCTCGGCTGGCGCTGGCTCCGGGCAGGGGGTGCCCCGACCCGGGACCCTGGCACGTGTCGCGAGAGCGGCTTCGGGGGGGCTCTGCCTGGCCCCAGGTGCTGCCGCGGGCAGAGAGAACTGGGCCGGGGCGGGGGGGCCTGCCTGCTGCCGGGGTGCCCGCGGGGCCTGCGTGTGCACCCGTGTGTGAGCACGGCCAGGCACGTGCGGCCGGGCGGGCGTGCGTGCCTGCCGGCGCGTGGGGGCTGCAATTAAAAGCCTGTCAATAATTCACGCCCGCGGGCGCGGGGGGCTACGCAGAGACGTCGCTCTCTCCCGGCCCCCCCGTGCTCTGCTCGCCGAACCGTTCCAAACCCCGGCTCGCGTCGCCACCAGCAATTAGCCGCGGCCCCCCTCCCGCGTGGGGGCTGGGAGCGGGCAGCATCGGGGCCGGGAGGAGAGCCCGGGGTGGTCTTGGGGGAGAAAGAGGGGGTCGCTCTGGGGGCTGAAGCCAGGGCGGGGGTCATAGACCGGCTGTGGGCACAGGGAAGGGCAGAGTGTCAGCCCCAGGTGCTGGGGGGGCAGAAGGGGTCTGTCCTGGGCGCTGGGGGGGGCAGGGGTCCTGTCCCCCTCCCCTCACCACGTCCGTGTCCCCGTCCCCCCGCCCGGCAGCAATACTTCATCCTGCTGATCCTGACGGACGGCGTGGTGACGGACATGGCGGACACGCGGGAGGCCATCGTGCGCGCCTCCTACCTGCCCATGTCCATCATCATCGTGGGGGTGGGCAACGCCGACTTCACCGACATGCAGATCCTGGACGGGGACGACGGCATCCTGCGCTCCCCCAAGGGCGAGCCCGTCCTGCGCGACATCGTCCAGTTCGTGCCCTTCCGCGAGTTCAAGAACGTGAGTCGTCCCTCGGGCCGTCGGGGGTCCGGCTGGGAGACCGGGGGGCTCTGGCCTGGCCCCAAGCCCAGGCAGGGCAGCTGCTGGGCTCTGGGAATGGGGGCCGGGGTCTGCCTCTGCCACTGACCCTCCCTGTGCAGCCTTGGGCAAGTCCCTTAGCCTCTCCCAGGCTCCCCGGGCCGGAGCGAGACCCCTTTGACGTTGCACCCGGGAGCCCTGGACAGCAGCCAGCCCGGGCCCGGGGGTGACGGGGAGCTGTGCTCTGCCCCGCGCCCACCTGCCCTTTGCTCACAGGCTTCGCCCACGGCGCTGGCCAAGTGCGTGCTGGCCGAGGTGCCCAAGCAGGTGGTGGAGTACTACAGCTACAAGGCCTTCCCGCCCCGCTGCCCCAAGGCCGAGACGCCCGACTCCACGCTCAGCTCCCCGCAGTGACCCCCAGCCCCTGCCCTCCCCGCCCCTGCCAGCGCCACTCGTCGTGTGATGGGAAGGGGACGCCAGAGCCAGTCGCGCCCGCTCGCTCGCCCCCTGCAACCCGTCGGGCGGGCCCGGGACCCTCGGAGATGGGGAGATGGGCTACGCCTCCCTGGCTCGTGGCCCGGCTCTGCTGGCAGGGGGGCGGCCGGAGCTCGGGGGCTGTGATGGGCACGGAGCCCCTTCCTGCCGGGGTGACACAGGCGAGGGCGGCTGCTCCGGGGCTGAGCGCTCGCACCCGCCCGCAGCCCGGCGGGGCTCCCCGTGGCCCCCAGGCAGCGTGGGGTCGGTGCAGGGCTGCCCTTGCTGCCCCACTCTGCCTCCGTGGTGCCCATCCCCGTGTGACCCAGCACTGTGCCAGCCCCCGGGCGCCGAGCCCGCCGTGCGGGGCAGCAGGGCCAGCGACGGTGTTGGCGGCGGAGGCCCCAGACCCCAGCCGTCCTCCTCCCTGCTCTCGTCCGTCTGTCCCCCCTCCCGGTGCCATGCATGCCGCTCGCCAGCTCCACGTGTGTCTGTGCCGTGCGTGGTCGTCTGTCGCCGTGGCCTTGTGTAAGCGTCTGCATGCCCGATCCGTCGTCCTTGATGTACGAGCGGGGCCACCCAATAAACGGCACGCTCCATTTTGCCCCATGTTTGTGCCTCTCCTTTTGGGGAGGGTCTCGGCCCAGGCCCAGCGCCGCGCGGCTCGGCTCCAGCAGCACCAGGCTGCGTGGGCCGTCCCCGCGGGCACCCCGGGCATCCCCCCTCTCTTCACCACGTGGCTACCTTGCTGCCGAGGCTGCAGATTTCGTCAAGGCAAATAGCCTCAGTGAGGCCCTGGGGTCCTCGTTAGCGGCCGCGCGCTCCGGCATTACAGGACGCCGTGCAGGGATTGAAAGCTGGTGGAGCGGCTACGGGGGGGCTTCGAGCCCGGTGCCCTCCTGCAGCAGCGGGGAAGAGGACGTCACCAGGCAGGTGCGGAGCAGGGCAAAGCAGGGGTCAGCACCACCCCATGCCCTGCAGGACGCCCAGCCGGGAGCACGGGGGGCTCTCTGTGCCCGCGGACGGTACCCAGCCCTGGTGGGACCCCGGCTGTGGGGCTGGGCCCTGGGAGACAGGCACTTGCTCCATCTAGCTCGTCCCAGGCGAGGCTGGAGGTGGGTCCTGCCAGGCACGTGGGGGCTCCTGGGCTGGTCCCGGATGGGGTCCCTGCGCCATCCTGCTGCACCCCCCTGCCCAAGGCTTCTGGAGCTGCCCCCGCCCCGCTGCCAGGGCATTACAGAAGAGCTGCCCGGGCTCCAGGCCCTCCTGCACACTTTGTAAGAGGTGGGATCACGTCCCAGCACTGCCGGCACGGGGCGGCAGGGGTATCTAACACGGGCACGTTGCCTTGGAGGTGCCAGCCCTTTGCACGAGGCTTCGTAGCAGCTGCCCCTTCACGTCCGGGGCACGGCCGCCTTCCCCGCTCCCTGGCCATGCGGGAGGAGAGCAGGCAGGGGTTCCCGGGGGCATGCGTGCCATTTGGCCAGCCGAGCCGTTGCGTGGGGTGGTGTCTGTGCCCAGGCGGCAGGGCAGCGCTCCCGGCCAGTGCCTCCTGCTGCAGCATCCGTCAGCTCTCCGGCCCCCCGCCAGCCTGGGCATCCCGGGTGGAGGAGCGGACACGTGGCCAGCGGCAGAGTCTGTGCCACCTGCGGGCCTCGGCGGTGCTGACGGCGCAGGGACGGCTCTCCTGGGGACCGTGCCTGGCACAAGGGCAGGCCAAGCCCTGGGCACAGAGGAGGCTGCGGCCAGCTGTGCTCCGGCAGGGAGGGGAGGACCGGTGCGTGGGAGGCAGAGCCCAGCTGGCCTCGGCGTCAGGGCAGGACCCCCGAGAGCCTGTCCTGGGCCGGGGCTGGGCCTGCCCGGGGCCCCGCACACGCGTTCCCCCTGCACGTGGTGACGAACATGTGCACGCGGCTCCCCGACACACATGCACACACAGACTAGCACTCACTACACCCACTCCCTGCGCGCAGTCACAGCCCCAAACCCGGCACTGTGACACATCCGCTGTCTCCGTCTCTCTCACACGCACCTGTCTCCATTCACATGTGCCCACACACCCGGCACTGTCTCACACACACGCCCCCTGCACTCATTCACATGTATCCATGCATACACACATGGCGCTTGGTGATATGTGCACGCGCACATGCACACTGACCCCTTTGCAATCCTGTACATGTGCACCCAGCCCTCCGTTGCATGCATGCACACATGCACCCCTGCAATAATTCACGTGCCACCCCCCCCGGCAGTCACACGTGCACGCACACATGCAGACCCCTGCAAGTATTCACATGTGTACATGCACACACACCCCTGCAGTCATTACCATGCACCCCCCCAACACTCACACACATCAACACACACACACACGGACCCCTTGCAATCATTCACACACACACATACCAAGCATTCAGTTACTTGTGCACATGCATGCACCCACCCCCCCCCATTGCAATCACTCACAGAGGCACACATGCGCACAAACCCCTCTGCAATCACTGATGTGTGCACAGGCGTACCTGACATTCAGTTGCATGCACACACATGCACACACATACACACATATGTGACTGGCTGTGTATGTTTACACACGTGTATGCAGACCCCTGCAATAATTCACACGCGCACACACGCCCAGCACTCAGTCACAGCCGTGCATCCACCCCGCCGTGTGCTCATCCCCACGTGCACGCATGACTCCCATGTCGTGCCCAGCTGCAGCTGCTCCACGAGCCCTGGGGCACTGCCCGCACCCCTGCCCACACCCTGCTGTGACACCGCATCTCCCCGTGCCCCTTCCAGCGGTGGGGCCGAGCAGGTGCTTCCCCCCCGTTGCACCAGCTGCTGCTCCGCCGGGAAGTCTCCCCACGGGGGGTGCCCAGGCCTGGCTCCCGTGCCAGCCGGGCCGTGGGCACGTGGCCCTGCGTGCATGGCGGAGAGGTGGGCGGCTGAGCCAGCAGAGCTCAACCCACCCCCCTCGGTGGCAATCACAGGCTGTTTCATCGCTGTACCAGCCCGGGAGCCCGCAGCACTGCAGCCCGGCGTTGCGGACCCGCGGAGAGGCCGAGGCCGGGCCCTGCAGCTGGGGGCACCCGCTTGCAGCACCCGGGAGCCCCCCAGCACCCAGGTCTTCAGCAGCAGGGGCAGCAACAAGGGGTGTCTTGTCTCCCCTTTGCATTCCCCTTCCCCAGCCACGGCCACAGGCATCCTGCACGGCGGGGAAGTGGGCCAGGAGCTCCCCGGCTTGGCCCGTACCCAGGGCGGGTCACCGAAAGCCCCCGGCTCAGCCCGGCCCCCCATCGCCACGCCGCGGGGCCTGTGTCCAGATAATTGCTCCAGTTGTCCTGGCAGCAAACGGGGCTTGAAGCACTGCCGGGGAGACGTGCCACCCGCCGCAACGCCTGGCCCCTCTTCCCCTTGGAGGAGCCGGCTCGACCCAGGCCGGCGGGGCGGTGGAGCCCCCCAAACCCGCCCGTGCCCTGCCCAGCCGTGGGGTGCCCTGCGGGGCCAAGGCATGTGCTAGGGCGTGGGGCAGGGTGGGAGATGCACTGGGGGCAGGGGGGCCCGGAGCAGAAGGAGCGTCGCGGGGCCCGGTCGCCCCGGCGGTGCTTGTGCCGGCGCCCGCAGCCCCCGATCAATCCGTGTATTTATAGCTCCTGATTCATCTTCCTATAAAGAGAGATAATAGACGTCGCCATAGTAACCCCCGCGCCGGAGGCATTTCATGCCGGAGCCTGGCCCTCCGCACCCCACGACGGGGCAGGCGCGAGGGGCCGGGGCTGCCCCCACCCCGCGGCAAGGGACCTCCGCAGCCTGTGCCCCCCGGGGCAGCCGCCCCCAGGAGCCGGGGAGGCAGCGTTATCCCCGCGCCCCGCCGTGGGGAAACTGAGGCACAGGAAACCCGGATGCCACCGTGCTGGGAACGAGACCCCAGGAGTCCTGCCCCCCCGCTCTCTCCGCTGACCCCCAGGCCAGGGGCATGTCGTGGGCTGCTGGGCCCAGTAACTGCCCCTTCCTCGGGCCCTGCCGGGCTGGCACCAGGCTCAGAGGGGAGCCGGGCACTGGGGGAAGCCACTGCTGTGTGTGAGAGGCTGGGGGGAGCCGGGGAGGAGGCGTGCATGTGCGAGTCTGTGCGTGAGCACATGCGTGTGGGGGGGGTGGGGCTGTGCGTGTCTTGGGGCATGAGGAGGTGTGCAAGTGTGTGTGTGTGTGGGGGGGAGGGTTCGGGGGGGTGCACCTGTGTGTGTCTGTGCATGTGTGCATGTCTATGTGTGCACGTTAGGGGTGAGGGTGTGTGCACGTATGCAGACGCACGTGTGCATATGCATGCATGTGTGGGGAGGGCAGGGGGGGTGCATGCGTGAGGCTGTGTGCATCTGTGCACTTATGTGTACATACAGTTGTGCAGGAGGGGGATGTGTGGGGGGGCAGCTCGGGGGGGGGTGCACCCGTGTGAGTCTGTGCATGAGTACGTGTGTGTGAGAGAGTTGGGGGTGAGGGTGTGTGCACGTCATTGATACATGTGTGCATATGCACACGTGTGTGGGGAGGGCAGGGGGTGCACGCGTGAGGCTGTGTATGTGTGTGCATCGGTGTACATACAGGTGTGCAGGCGGGGGATGTGTGAGGAAGGCAGCAGCTGAGGATCAGGCCTTCCCCTCCCCACCCAGCCCAGGGGCAAGGCCACGCTCGGACCCTGCCTCTCCCTCAGGGCTACAGGGCACCCGCCGCCTGCTCCAGGCTTTCGGGGCTGGAGAGACTATGGGCTGGAGGGGCTGGGGCTGGGGCTGGCTGGAGAGAAGGCGAGTGATGGACGAATGAGCTCAGCCCAGCCGGGGCTGGTAATGGCCGGCGGCCCTCCAGGCAGAGCCGAGGTGTCTGGCTTTGCAGAGCTTCGCGGCTCACCGCAGCGGGGGCCGAAAGGAGCTTCCCCCCTCCTGCAGCTCCGTGCACCGGGGCTTTTATGCACCTTCCTCTGGTGCAAGCTGCCACCGGGCGGGCGCCCCCCTGCTCCTGCTGGGACTTAGGAGCACCGGAGCATCCTGGCGAGCGGCTCTTGGCCCTTTGCTCAGTTGGAGCCATCGCCCCACGTTTGGGTCAGGCTCAGCGTGGACGGGGTGGCAGGGCACGGGTGAAAGGGTGCAGGATGCCAGGCAGCCATGTGGGAGGGTTTGCCCCTGGTGTTTTTTAGGAGCACCACGCCCGGGCTGGCTCCGGCAGGGCCAACAAGCAGCCACCTCCGTAAATAGAGCGGTGGTTTTCAACGGGGAGCCAGGGCACCCTGGGGCGCTGCCACGAGGCTCCAAGGGTGCCGCGAGGTACGGGGAGACGAGCAGAGACGTGCAAGCTCAAGCTCGGTCCTGCCCGGCCCCTCTGCAAGGGGGGGGCGCCGGCACCTCGTCTCTGAAACGGGCACATCCCAAAGGTTACGGGGGGCTCGAGTCCGAGCCCACGGTGACGAGGGGAGGCCTGGATGGCCGCGGGCCGTGTATGGGGTGGGTGGGCAGCTGGGGCGCAGGGCAGGGATGCGGAGCTGCATGAATGCGTGCAGAGGTGGCTGGGCAGCGGGAGGCGGATGCCTGCTCCAGCCTGCCCCTGCCCCTGCCCCTGCCCCTGCCCCGGGACGCTGCACTTCTCTGGACCAGCTCCCGCTCCGGAGTCGGGGCTCTCGTGAGTCAGCGACTGCCCGGTCCCTCGAAGGCAGCCCCATGCTGCGTCCCCCAGGGCAGCCCCTGTGCTGGGAGGAGGGTTGGCCCGGTGGTAATGGTGCCAGCCCGGATTTGGGGGGCTGGGGCTGGTTGGGAGGCATTGATGGGGGCAGTAGGCTGCAAGAAGCACCTTGGAGATGATGGGGGGCATGACGGCTCTGCCCCCCTGGCTGTGGCGCTTCCCAGGGCAGACGCCAGCTTGTGCCAAGCGCTAAGTGGCAGATCGATGCTAAATGCATCTGGCTCAGAGCAGCCTCCAACGGCCCGGCTGCGGCACGTGGAGCGGAGCCGGGGAAGCAGGAGCACGGACCTGCAGGAGCGCCAGCCCCTCTCCCTGCAAGCTCCCCGGGCTCAGGGGTGCGGGAGAAGCGATTGGGAAAAGGCTGCGGGGTCCCAGCTCTAAATTAGACACTGGGCAAAGGGTACCTCGCTATCTAGCCCTGGAGCGAGAGACGAACCCGGTGTCCAAGTGGCGCGTGATCAGAGATGATCGAGCGCAGTCACTTCTGCTACCGGCATCAGGGATTTGGGAGCCCTGGGAGGACGGGGGTGGTCTCCCGCCATGGGGTCCCAAGCGCATTTAATAGATGTCATCAGAGAAAGCAGCATGCAGAGACAAAGAGGGGTCTTGTACGTGGGCACCCCCCACAAGCCCTTCCAGCTTCGAGGCCTCTAGTGGAGACGATGGACCCCGGGTGCCCATGCCGGGGCGGTCTGCAGCAGGGTCCGGCAAAGCCTCGGGGCTTCCTGAGCATCAGGAACCCCCTGAAGCGTCTCATCCCCCCAGCTCGGCCATCGTGCACCGGGGAGGGGAGCGGACAGCTTGTCAGGACGAGCGGGATGCCCCATCGACCAGCAAAACCTGAACGATGCAGACCCACCTGCCCCCGGACAGAGCTGGCAAGCAGCCTTGCCCCGGCCCCAGCCGCCCGCGGGATTGCCGTTCCCGGCCTGAACCAGGCCAGCGACGAGTCTTCCTGCCTTGCAAGATCTAACGAGGAAGATGAAAGCACGGCTCGTCAAGGCTCCCGCGAGGCCGCCTTCAGCGTCAGGGACACGTCGTGGGCGCTGACCACCACCTCCGGTGGCCGCGTGGCCGCTCCCGCTCCGCCCCGCCGGCGAGCAGATCAAACGGGCCGAGGCGCGTTCGGAAACCAGGCCGATCGCCCGGCCGGACTTGAAAGGCAACGCTTCTCCCGGTAGATCAGAGGCCCGGTGCATGAGCTGGGCCCGAGAGCTTCAAGCGTGCGCGCGGCTCACGCCGGGGACCCTGCCTCTGCAGAACGAGGACTCGTGGCTGCCTTTCATCATGAGGAGAGCGGAGATGGGATTGCTTTCTTTCTGGGGCGGCTTTGAACAGAAATCATTTGGGGAGCCCCGCCGAGACTCGGCGGCAGCGGGCCTTCCCGCAGGAACACGACCGGCGTCCTTCCCGAGCGAGCACATGCCGCAAGGCGGGAGGACGGAGGCAGAAGGGCCCAGGCAAGGGCTCGGGGCTTGTCGCAATCAAAGGGAGCTTTGATGGCAAACGGGGCCGGAGGCAGGCCTCTGGGGTCCTCGCACAGGGGAGTGGGGGGCAGAGGCAGCTTGCTGCCACCGCGGCCATCCCGGTTGGGTTGCGTCCCCGTCGGACCGAGCCGGCCCTCTGACCAAAGGCTTTCTCAGTCCACACGTGCCCAGAGCCAGGTTGTGTTTCCATGGCAGGAGTTTGAAAGGACCCGAACAATAGGAAGCCTGGTTTTTTGCAGAGACATTGCTGAGGAAGTGGGCGTGCGCCCGGGAAGTGGTGCCATTTGAGAGAGGATGCTCTCAATCGCGCTTCAATAGGGAAGACGTCCGATTCAAACGCCTCTCTCCTGCCGCAGAGCGAGCTTTGAAGGGACGTGAAAGGAAGCTGCTTTCTGTGCGCCGGCTAGCGAAATAACGAGCCTGATCTCTCGGCTTCCAGCAGCTAGCAAGAAAGCAGGCAGGAAACTGCAGCCTCTCGTAATTGCTGCGTGGACCGCACGCCGCAAATCCCTGATGAATTGGAGCTGTCAGACAAGTGCCTTGAGAGAGGCAGCGCCTGTCCGACGGGTCCCTTGCACAGAGCGACGGCGCTCGCCGAGAGCCCCCGCTTCTCGCACGCGGCCCCACAGCTCTCCTGGGGCACGAGCTTTCTGGCCCAGGGTCTCAGACCCTGGCACGTTCGCCGGGCCCACGGCTGGTGCACTCCAGCAGCTTTTTGGACACTTACAGACGTCAGAAACTATGCTTGTGACTACTCCATGCCTGCCATCGCCCCGGTGTAAAGCAGGACCAGCCACAGCGCCCAGTGCTGCCCAGTAACCTCCCAGCGGCTCTTGGAGCACTGCAAACGTTCGAGCTGGCAGGGACGTGCCCCTGCGAACAAGGGCAGCCGCAACCCCTCCACACCAGCCCATCCCTTTCACACGGAGAGGCCGGGCAACGTCCAAGCTGGGAATGCATCAGGCCACGAAGGCAGCAGCAGAGGAGGAGGGAAATGTCATCAGAAGGCGTCGAAGCCCGAGGCTGTAATGTAATGCATGGCGCTTCTCTAGCACCTTTGATAGAGCAAGTGCAGCCTCGGGCACCAGCCGGGCTCTGCAAGGTCCGGGGAATGAAGAGCTCGCTCCCTTTGCAGCGGGGGAGTGCGAAGCCTGGAGCGATTAAGTAACCCGCAGGCACAGGAAGCTTGTGTGGGTGCTGGGCGCGGGGCCAGGCTCCTGGAAGCCAGCCGTCTACCGCAGCTCAGCGCCCTTGTCCTTCCTCCTGAGATGCCCTTGCATTTCTTCCGCCCGGGCCGGCTGACGCCGAGAGCTCCTGCCCGCTCAGCCACGCTGCTCAGCGAACCATCCTCAACTGCCCGTCTCCACCCCGCCAAGGGGCACGGCCGCCAGCCCCCCGGTCACGGTCCGGCACCCCGGCCCTGCTCACGGCATCACTTAGTGCCTCGACAGGTCCCCGCCAGGTCTGCTGGAAATGGAAGACTTGGCTTCCAGCCCTGCGCTACGTTGGCCCTTTGCATAGCGGTATCTCACCCACGTAGCATCACAAGGCTTGCTTGCACGGCAGGAGGGCATAGAGGAGTCGAGCTGGAAGGGGCCTGTGGAGGTCATAATGTCCAACCCCTTCTCAGGGCAGGATCAGCCCTATCGGAGCCATCCGAGTGCTTGAATAGTCTACTGGCAGACTAGGTGCTTTGGGTGAACCTGATACCTTTGATTAGACCCACTAGCATAGTTGGAAGTAAAAGATATCGGATTTACCCAAAGAACCACGTCTGCCTATGTCCTTAGACCAACACGGCGACAACCGACACCCCTGAATGATCTACTAAAACCGCACAAAAATCCCTACGAGGCACACTGCTCCCGAACGCCAAGACCCCTCCAACCAGTCCCAGGCAAAGCTGCGGGGACAAGGCGCTAGCCAAGATCAGGGCCCCTTGTCCTGGGCACGGCCTGCGCACGTTGTGAGAGGCGGCCAAACAGCTTAGCGTGGCCAGAGGACGGTGGGAAGGGAACGGGGAAACGGCTCGCCTGAGGTCCCGACAGCACAGGGGTGGATGTGAGAGGAGAACCCACACCTGCCTCCCAGTCCAATGCCTTTGCCGTTCGAGCAGCGAGACTCCAAACACCACTTCCAATCTGCAAGCAGCTCTTCACCTTATCGGCTGTGCTTCCTCTAAATGCTGCTGGGGAGTCATTCCCTTTTTCACTGCGTGCACTGGCTCCGTTTCCTGACAGCATGAATAATGCAACACCTGCAGTGGGCTCCTTGTGAACAGGACAGGAGCGTGGTTGTCACCCCGTGCTACGGACATGCCTCCCGCTGTACTTCTTTGGTTAACACCGGTGGCTCCCAGGGCTCCTGAGCTAGCCGGGCTGTCACGGCGCTCGGCCGTGCCATCTCAGCTCTGCACCTGCTTCCACAGACCCAAGCCATGCGTTTTCTCTGCTTTCCTAGCATCTCCCCAGGATGGAGACTTGCATGCCAATGAGCTCGGACAGGGGAGTCAGGGGGAAGAGGGCAAGTACCCAAGCTGGTGGGGTTGCCTTTAGGATGTAGCGCTGCCTCTCTCGGGCAGCGCCTGGACTCTCAGCAGTGCCTGGAAGTGCAGGGAGGGGCGATGGACAGGAGTGGACCACATTTAACTGGGAAGCCATCGCCTTTCCTTTCTGGTGCAGACTCCACAGTGGTCCACACCTCAGCAGACAGCCACAAGGCACTTGGCTTGAGGTTGCTGAAGCTTCAGGGCATGCCAAATGCATTTAAGACATCCCAGGGCCAGATGACACAGTCGCCCTGGGGTTTGTAGGCAGAGCTCTTCCTTTTTCCTTCCAGGTCCTGCTCAGGGTGCTGCCTTTGTCCTGGATCCTGACTGTCAGATCACTTCCTTATAAACCCTGCCTGTGGCCGCTGAGGCACTCCTGGCTGCTATGAGCACAGTAAGGATGCATGCTGGGATCTCCCTGTGCTGTAGCGATCACCTGTTCGCTTGCAGACAAGTCAGACGCTTCCCGTACTGCATGGGGGAGGCAGCCTAGTGCCAGGAGGCAGAAAAGGCTGAAGCTCTCAGTGCCTTTTCCACCTCCGCCTTCACAAGTAAGGTCAGCTCCCAGACTACTGCACCCGGCAGCACAGTTTGGGGAGGAGGTGAGCAGCCAACAGCGGCAAAAGAACTGGCTGGGAAAGCCGGATGTGTACAAGTCCGTGGAGCCAGACAGGATGCACCCGAGGGTGCTGAGTTGGCTGATAGGATTGCAGAGCTGCTGGCCATTATCTTTGAAAACTCATGGCAGTTGGGAGAGGTCCTGGATGATTGGAAAAAGGACAAGTATACTGCCTATCCTTGAGAAAGGGAAGGAGGAGGATCCAGGGAACTACAGACCGGTCAACCTCATCTCAGTCTCTGGAAAAATCATGGAGCAGGCCCTCAAGGGATCCATTTCTAAGCTCTTGGGGGAGAAGAAGGTGAGTAGGAGCAGTCAGCATGGATTCACCAGGGGCAAGTCATGCTTGACCAACCTGATTGCCTCCTGGCGGCGTGGCTGCGAGAAGAGCAGTGGATGTGATATACCTTGACTGCAGCAAGGCTTTTGATAGATACCGTCCCCCACAGCATTCTCACAGACAAGCTACTGAAGTCTGGGCTGGATGAATGGACGGTCAGGTGGACAAAAAACAGACTGGATCGCTCAGCTCAGAGGTATCAAGTGGGGTGCCTCAGGTGTCGGTCCTGGGGCTAGCTTTGTTCAATATGTTCATCAATGACCTGGAAGATGGCAATACAGCGCACCTTCAGATGCCACCAAGCTCGGGGGACTAGCAGATACACTGGAGGGTAGGGCTGGGATTCAGAGAGGCCTTGACGAATTGGAGGATCGGGCCGAAAGAAATCTTACGAGGTTCAGTAAGGACAAGTGCAAAGTCCTGCACTTCGGAGGGTGCAGGCTGGGGGTGACGGGCTGGGCAGCAGCCCTGCAGAAAAGGACCTGGGGGTGACAGTGGACAGTAGGGCTCTGGAACGGACTCCCCAGTGAGGGGGTGCTTTCTCCTACATTGGGGGTCTTCAAGAGGAAGCTGGACAGAGAGTTGGCTGGGGTGTTACGATCCCACATTTGTTCCTGCCCAGGGCAGGGCTCGGACTTGATGCTCTGTGTAGGTCCCTTCTGACCCTAAGCACCATGAAACTATAAGCTGAACATGAGCCAGCAGTGTGCCCTTGCTGCCAAGGCTAATGGCATCCCGGGCTGCATCGGTAGGAGTGTTCCCAGCAGGTCAAGTGAGTCTTCCCTCCGTTCAGCACCGGGGAGGCCACATCTGGAGTCCTGTGTCCAGCTGTGGGCTCCCACTACAGAAAAGAGGACACACTGGAGAGAGTCCAGCGGAGGGCAATGAAAATGGTTGGGGGAGAGGATGGGTGAGGAGAGGCTGAAGGAAATGGGCTGATTTAGTCTGGAGAAAAGAAGACCATGGGGGATTGAATAGCAGCCTTCACCTCCCTGCAGGGGGGCTGCAAAGAGGACGGAGCTGGGCTGGTCTCAGTGGGGGCAGATACAGGACAAGGAGCAATGGGCTCCAGCTGCAGCAAGGGACGTTGAGGTTGGATATTAGGAAAAACTCTCTCACGAGAAGGGCAGTAAAGCACTGGGACAGGCGACCCGGAGAGGTGGAGGAGTCTCCACACTATGCTCAGTGCCTCCAGCTCAAAGATGGGAGATCTTCAGGTCCCGTCTGTACTACGTGTTGTGTCAGCTGCTACCAGCGCCGAGAGGGTTTGCGCCCCGAGATCAGGGGGAAAGACAGGAGTGGAAACAAGCAGCCCCTCTCGGAGGTGCTTCCTGCCTCTGCCAGCCTGGCCGCACCCGCAGCAGAGCACAGCGCCGACCCGCGCAACGCCGCCGTTCCCGAGTCACGGACATTTCCGATCGGGTGCCACGCGAGCAACGGGCAGCCCGGCTCTGGCTGCGTCGTCTCTTCCTGAGCGCTTCGGGATACAAAGCGGCAAGCTGCCTTCGGTTTCATTGCCATCCGCTACCAGGACGGACGGCGAAACTCTGCCAGACGCGCGCTCGCTCTGAAAACTGCCCGACCGGCCTCACAGCTTCACCTCCTCTGGGAGCAAACGTCCAGGGAAGGAGCCTGGGTCCTCGTCCCGGCCCCGACTCGTCACACCGATTTGGGAAATGGGTGGCTTCGGACAATAAATCCCCTGCCCCTCCCCCATGCCCTCGGGGGCTATAAAGCGCCGGGGCGGCAGGAGCGCCCCCTGCCCCCGCCGCCATGCCCCGGCCCCCGCCCCCGCCCCCGCTGCTCCTGGCGCTGCTCGTGGCCTCGTGCGCGGCGCGGGGCGGGGGGGAGGCGGCGGCGGGGCGCGAGGGCGCGAGCCGCGCGCTGAAGGTCGGCATCATCTGCGCGCTGGGGGCGCTGGTGATGCTGAGCAACGGGGCCGTGCTGGCCGTGGCGGCCTCGGAGGTGTCGGGCTGGAGCCGCAGCAGCCGCCTGGTGTTGCTGTCGCTGGCGGCGGCCGACGCAGCGCTGGCGCTGCTGGTGGTGCCGCTCAACTTGTACGGCGGCCTGGTGCAGGCCGCGGCCGAGCCCCGGGCTGGAGTGGCGGCGGGCGCCGGGGGCGGCCGGGTCACGGCGCCACGCGAGGCCGAGGCTCCAGGCGCGGCCTACTCGGAAGCGTACTGCCGGGCCGTGGCCTACGTCACTTCCAGCGTGTTCGGCGCGGCGCTCTATTCGCTGGCGGGAGTGTCGCTAGAGCGCTACGTCGCCGTCTTCTTCCCGCTGCGCTACGGGTGCCTGCTGCGGCCACGCCGCGTCGCGCTGCTCATCGCGGCCGCCTGGCTGGGCCCGGCGCTGCTGCTGCTGCCCGTGGCGCTGCCGGGCCGCGCCGCCGTGCTGCGCGTGCGCTTCTCCTCGGCCGCGCTGCTCTGCGAGCCCGACTACGCCTCCAACGCCGTCTACTCCGCGTTGCTGGCCGCCGCCATCTTTTGTCCCGCCGCGGCCACCGTCACCTTCGCCAACCTGCGCCTCTGGCAGGCGGCGCGCTCGCAGCGCAGGCGCGGGGCGGCCGCCGGAGGGGCGGGGCTCCAGAGGCTCCGCCCCCGGCGGCTGGACGCCGCCTCCCGGGTCCTAGCGCCCGTCGTGATCGCCTTCTACGTCTGCTGGGCGCCCTGCATGGGCACCATCCTCTACAACGGTATGGGGGGGGGTAGTGGGAGGGGATGGGGGGGTGATGGGATGAGGATACTGGGAGGGGATGGGGATGGGGTGGAGATTAGGATTGGGGGCTACTGGGAGGTGATGGGGTGGAGATGGGGATACTGGGAAGGGATGGGGAGGAGATGGGGATACTGGGAGGGGAGGGGATGGGGGATACTGGGAGGGGGTGGGGTGGGGATGGGGATACTGGGAGGGGATGGGGAGGAGATGGGGATACTGGGAGGGGAGGAGATGGGGATGGGGGATACTGGGAGGGGGTGGGGTGGGGATGGGGGATACTGGGAGGGGGTGGGGAGGTCCTGGGAAGTGGCAGTGATGCTGGGAGGGAACGGGGCAGAGGCGGGTGGGGTTGGAGGGTACTGGGAGGTGCTGGGCTGGGGGTTGGTGGGGTGGGGAGTACTAGGGGCTGTGGGGTGGTGAGGTGGAGGGTAGTGCGAGGTGCTGGGGATACTGGGGGGTGCTGGGCACTGGCAGGAGGGTTCAGCACCTGCCCTGGCTGCGAGCAGCATGGGGTGCCCCGCGCCGGGAGGGGGTGCCCCGCGGCAGGGGCACGTTCAGCGCACGCGTCCAGGCGGCGCCTGCTGCCCGGTGCAGTGCTGCTTGCGGGGCAGGAGCCCGGCAGAGGGAGCTGCCCGCACTGGAAAGCAGGCCCTTGGCAGGTTGGGCTCCACCCTGGGGTGCTCCCGTTCACGCTGCTCGGTGCCGGGGGGGCGATGGGGCAGCGGGGCGAGCCCGGGAGCCATGCGCTGGCCCATCCTAGCTGGCGGGGCCCGCGGGCCTCGTCTCCCAGCCACGTGGGAGTCACCGACCTCTCCCCCTCTCTCCCCAGCCATCACGCGAGACCGTGTCCCCGAGTGGGTGGAGTTCGTGGCCCTGTGGCTGCCTATTGGCAGCGGCTTCCTCAACTGCTTCGTCTACTTCTGGACCAACCGGAGCTTCCGGCACAAGTGGCGGAGGCTGACGCGGGAGCTCTGCGGGCCCTGCCGCGGTGGCGGGGCCGGGAGGCAGCCAGGGCCAGCCGGGCCCCGGACCCTCAGCGCCGCAGTGGAGAGGCGCGACGGGCAGCGGGGCTTCTCCCCGGAGCCTTCCTGCAGCGCGTCTTCTGCCAGCATCCTCTTGCCCCTGGAAACGCGGACCGCGGTGTAAGCTGCTCAGGTGCCCATGGACAGCTGCAGCCAGACGGGCGTTCTTGGCCCGGGGCTGCACGTGGAGGGCAGCTCTGGACAGGGCCGTGAGCATTTGACATGGAGGGACCGGGCTCCCACACCTGGAGCTGCCCCAGGATGGGGGGTACGTTGTCTCCTCCTGCAGCACTCTCAGGTGCTACCGCTCTGTGGTGCATTGCCCTTCTCCGTGCACCAGGCTAAGATCCTGCCACCGCCTCCTCCCTCCTGGGGCCGTGAGCGCTGGAGGAGCCAGGCCCACTCTGGGCCTTTGAGAGCTCTGCCGCCCTGCAGCATCCTGCTGTCCCCCTCCCCACTGTTTCACCTGCCGGTCCCTGTGGTCTTTTAGAGGCACTTTTAGTTCAACGGGAATCGCGCCGGCTGCATCTGAGCAGCCTGGGAGGGATGGAGCAGCGTCCTTGGAGCCCGCACCCCCGACCGGTGCCCACCTGGCTGCCCGCGGCCCCCTCTGAGGTCTGCCTGGGGGTCCCAGCTGGGAAGAATGACCCCTGCTGCAGACGCTGCCTTCCCGCACTTCACTGGCTGCTCCCCAGTTACTCGTCTAGAAGTGAACAAGGCTGTTTAACAGAGGAGCTCCGGAGACACCTTCGCCCCATGTCTGAGAGAGAAACCCGGGACTAGACCCCCAGGACTATGGGATGGCAGCAATGCCCGCCGCAGCTTGTCCACCCTGTTGCAAGGTGACTTCCCCCAGCCTCATCCAGAGAGGCAACAGGGGCTGCGACTCTTCACCCTGCTGCGACCTCTCAGGGACGCCCGGAGGCTGCATTAATCAGCTCTAGGCAGTGACTGCAGCCAGGGGACAATGAGCGCGGAGCCGGCTGAGCGGGCAATGAACCCAGCCTGCTTCGCAGGTACCTGCTTTTATTGCCTTACCTCTTACCTGGGGCTGGCTGGAGCTCAGGGCTCCCCATCCTCTCCCTTCCCCCTTGCACACAGCCAGGCGGGGCAGATGATTTAATGGTGACTCAGTGTAAATAAAGATGTAATTGCTTTCAGTTGGCTGGACGTGGTTTCTAAGTGGCGCCTGTGCCCCTCCCAGGGCTCTGGAAACAGGGCCCTGGGGCCTCTGGCCCAGACCTTGCGGGTTGGAGGAAGAGGAAAGAAGTACAGATGTCGAGAGACGGAGCTGGAGCTTCATGGGGGAGCAAGGCCAGGGCCCTTATTTCTTGAGCTTGCATAAGC
Organism: Alligator mississippiensis; assembly: GCF_030867095.1. NCBI lineage: Eukaryota > Metazoa > Chordata > Crocodylia > Alligatoridae > Alligator > Alligator mississippiensis. Next base: position 75,918,494 of record NC_081833.1, read on the forward strand.
TTGTTTACTGCCGCGGCGCGGGGATGGTCCGAGGGGAGGGTCTGGCCGCGCTCCCGCCCTCCCTGGTGCCCACAGGCCCTGGACGAGGGGAGGGGGCGCACGCTCCAACATGTGCCTGTTCCCCGTGTGCTGGGCCAGGGAGCTGGGGACGGGTACTCAAATTAAGGAGCTGGCTGCAGTGTCCGATCCATTAAGCTTTATTGTCTGCAGCCCATTCACAAGCAGCTTCCCCCACCCCCAAGCTGGCAATAATTCCCCCCACCCCTTGCATAACAACCAGACAAAGCCAAATAAATTAGATGAGGGAGGTGGCAGCAGCCAGGATCCCCCAACCCCCCAAGGGGCAAGGGGAGGCACCCCAGGCTCTGCTGCCCCGATCCCTCCAGCTTATACATCGATGCTCCAGGAGGGCTGCCAGGGCCGGCGCCTGCTCCAGCTTCTCTGCTCGGACGCAGGCGGCTGCTCTTGGGTGACAAGCCTGCTCCCCCCAGGTTTTTCCTTCCCCTTTCAGTCAGTTCCTTCCACGGTAGGGCTTTGAGTAATGGCAGGTTGCAAAAGCTGGGCAGGAAGAGAGCAACACCTGCATCCGGCCACCCCAGCCTGGGCAGAAGGGGATGCCCAGCTGGCATGCTCTTTGGCAGAGAGGAAGAGATGGGGTCTTGGCTTCCAGCACTGGGACCCATGTGCTTCATCCACTCTCCGTCCCTCTGCCGGAGCGCTCACGTGCCCAGGGCTGAGCTTGGCACAGCCCAGGGTGCTGCCTGCGGCGGGCAGGGACCAGCCAAGCATGGGGCAGTGCCCTGAGAGATGCCAAGTGTCATTCCTGGAGTCGCAGCGTGGGCAGGGCCCCGGCCAGCTCCCCCTTGCCCCCCAGCCCTGCTCAGGCCAGCGGCCAGTGGAGGCGCAGGCTGGAGTGCCGCATCTTCTCCTTGTAGACCCTGTTGAAGAGGGCGTCCTGCAGGGGTGTGAAGTGGTCCCGCCAGTCGCCCACGATCCCTGCGAGGAAGGGGAGAGGCGGGGGTGAGGGTGGCCTGCCACATGGGATGGGGGAAGCCCGGCTTGCTTCCTGGGTGCACGCGGCCTGCCCGGAGGGAACGGGGGCCGAAGACAGGCTGTCCTGCCCACAAGACCCCCCACGACGGCCCCGGGGTGGCATAGCGGGGCAGACCCGGGGCACAGCGAGCAGAGCTGGTGAGGCCGGGGGGGTGATCTGGGGTGAAGAGAGCCCCCCGTCCCGGCTGCCATCGCTCCTACCTTTGCGCATGAACTGCCCCTTGCTGTGGTCCAGGATATCGCAGGACACGAGCGTGTAGTTCACCATGGTGTTCTCCTGCATGGCCGGGAAGCTGCTGTGCTGCTGGATGGCGCTGACCTCCTCCGGCCGCAGGGCGCAGCCCAGGAAGGCTGCCAGCTCCTCGATGGCGTGCCCCAGGTCCTGGGGGAGCAGGGCATGGTCAGGGAAGCCCCTCTGCTGCCCCGAGTGCAGCCACGGTGCCCAGGCCGGGGCTCCTCCACCAATGCCCTCCGGCAGGAGGCCGCACCGGGCAGGGGGGGTCCCTTCCAAGGTCAAGAGGAGAACTCACCCGGTGCAGGTCCTCGTAGGTGATGTAGAAGAGGTCCAGCTCCCTGCGCTGGCTGAGCCAGCCCTCCACGTGGTCAAACCAGGAGCCATATTGCACTGTGGGGAGGTGGGGGTCAGACTCGCCAGCCCCCACATGCCCAAGAGCGGGGGATAGCGCCGGGTTTGTAGCACCCCTGTGTCCCCTGCCAGCCTGGGGGTGCCTGGAGCTCCCCAGCTCTCGGTGTCACTGCTGCCACCGAGCCCCGTGCGTGGTGTGGGCAGAGCCGGGCTGCCAGAGCCAGGAGCCTGGGCTGTGATGCCTGCCGGCGGCGGGTCTGTGCAGGACTGGGAAGGTGCCCGCTCACCTGTGCCATCCAGGAACTGCATGAGGAAGTCCTCGAAGGAGCTGGGCTCGGGCAGGAACTTGGCCATCTTGTGGAAGTGGTAGAAGGAGACCACGATGTCCTTGGGGTTCCTGGCCACGTAGATCACCTGTGGCAGGGTGGATGTGGCGTCATGCGGACTGGCACAGCGATGCCAACCTGCCCCCCCTCCCAGCCCCGGCTCTCCAGGGGCACAGGCGACACCCCCCCCACTCCCCACCAGGCCCTTGGGACACCCATGCAGCATCTGCTCCCTGTTGCAAGGAAGCGCAAGGAAAACCCCGTGGTGCTGGTGCTGGGGCAGGAAAGCCCCTGCTCAGTGGAGCAGCCCGGTCTCTTGGGGCTGCTGGAGGACACGTAGCCTGGGTGCAGGCATGGCTAGGGCTGGGCATGTGGATGGGGCTGATGCCACTTTTGGGGGTCAGGAAGGGATTTTTCCCCTTGGCCACACTGGTCCAGACCACGGCCTCTGCCAGGCACCTCTGCAACGCGCATTAACAGCTGCGGCAGGGTCGGGTGCGATGCCTCGTGCTGTCTCAGGGCTGACGGCTGTTTTACCAGGAGTTTAGATGCTGGCCTGGTTTGCACAGGGCTGCGTCCTTCTCCGGCAGGGGCTGGACGGAGCTGCCCGCCAGCCCCGCTGCTCCAGGATGCTACGCCATGGCGGCACCGTGGGCCTGGAAGCATCCGCACCCACGCCGCAGGCACCAGCCCCGCGCAGCACGTGGGGTCCGGCACTCACCTTGGCCTTGGCTTTCTTGAGGGCAGGGGCCAGGACGTGGCAGGGGAGGTGGGTGGTGAGGAGCCGGGGCTCCCTGTCCGCCTGCAGCATGTCCTTGAAGTAGACGTGCTCCAGCCAGGGCGCCCGCGCCCAGTTGGGGACGGTCTTGGCCAGGTGGCCATCCCCCTTGCTGTACATCAGCGTCAGGATCTCCTGCATCCACGTGGTGCCTGTGGGGCAGGGGGAGCGGGTCCGTCAGCCCCCACCCTTATCGGCCTCCCTGCAGGGCTGGGGGGAGCGCGGAGGGCAGCGATAGAGGAGCCGAGGAAGGCTGGGGGATCAAGGGCCAGGCTGGGTGGTGCAGCCGCCCAGGGAGGAGCTGGCTGGCCGGGCTCCCGGCGGGCAGGCAGGACAGCTCGAGCCCAGCCGCGGTGGAGGAAGCCCAGGCTCTGCCAGAGTCCGGCCGAGCCACGTCTGCAGCCCTGGGCAGGCTCGGTGGGTCCCTGCCAGCCCCCCGCCCTGCCTCCCCGGCTCCCGCTCCTCCTTCCTGCAGCCCCAGGCTCCTCCAGGCCCCCGAGGAGCCACCCCAGCTTGGGGTAGCACATTGCCTTGGCTGCCTGCCGGCACGTGCCAGGACCGGCCAGGATGGGCCTGAGCTGGTGCCGGGGCCAGAGGTGCTTTGCTGGGCAGGGGTCTCGTGGCTGGGCTCTTCCCGGGGGCAGCAGGCAGGGAGCAGCTGGCTGCAGGGGCACGTTGGCGCAGAGCCACGGGATGGGGCCCGGGTCTCCCCAGCTCACCCCTGCCCGGGGCCCGGGAGAGGAAAGCCAAAGCAAGGCAGGGGTATGAGGCAGGCGAGAGCGGCCCCCTGCTCCCCGCCGTGCCCCTCCTCTCTGCATATTTCCTTTGGCTGCCTCCGTGGGGCCGTGTCTGGGGTAGGGAGCAAGGAGGAGAGGGCAACCAGCGGCCAGTGGCGGTACACACCCAGCCTGTGGCCAGTGGATGCTGCTCACCCTCTGGGCAGCCCGGAGAGCAGCTGGGGTCCGGCTCGGGCAGCGCTCCCGGGAGCCGGGGGCTCGCTGATGCCTGGGAGCCGAGTGGTCCAGGCCCCTTTGCACCGTGCGGACCCCCCAAAACCAGCGCCTGCATAGCCCTGGAGGGTCCTGCCCCCGACGCAGCACCCGGACCCCCAGCCCCGGCTCTCACCGGACTTGGGGTAGGTGACGATGACCACGTCGGTGTCCCGGAACTGGAAGGTGGCGGCCGCGTGCAAGGACTCCTGCGTGTGCAGGTGCCCGGGCAGGGTGATGCCAGCGAAGTTCTCCGTCACCTCCATCCTGTCCATATCCTGCGACTCAGCTGCCCCGAGCTTGGGAGTTTAAATAGCTGCAGAAAGAGGAACCTCCCTGCCCCGAGTCCCCGCCAATGCTTGGCAGGAGACGGGGAAGGAGGGGCCGAAGCTGCACGCAGAGCTGTCCTGGAGGCCTGGCGGGGACCGGGGGGCAGGCGCAGGAAGGGGGTGTCTTGGGCTCAAGCTGTGCTGGTCATGACCTGTGTCCCCCGCACACAGCCCCGGATGCGGCTGAGTCTGGGGAGGCTGATGGGGAGATAAAAGAGGGGCTTGGCCCCCCCTCTGTCCCTCCCAGCCCCCCCAAACAGGAGGGCCATGGGGGTCCGGGACAGGGTCAGTCCCTGGGGCAAAGAAAAGAGCCGTGGGGGAAAGTTGGGGGTCCCCGGGGGGTTTCAGACCCTGCCGGGAATCGGAGGGGACCCCACCCCCAGCACCTCGCCTGGCCTGCCCCATCCGTCTGTCTCAGCGCCCAGTTTGGGGCCCGGCCCCGTAGCTGCCCCCAAAGAGGCCACCTGCCAGCCAGCGCCGGAGCTGGACCCCGCCGGGCCCAGGCCTTCCCTCTCTCTGAACTTTATTTGACAAGTCAAATACCTCACCCTAGGTCAGTCATTTGACTACCAAATACCAGCCAATATTTGCAGACAAAAAAACCGGCAGTAGGTCCTCCAATATCTAGGAAAAGCACAACTTTTGGACGCATTTCTTAATGGAAAATGGGGGAAAAAACATCATATTTCTGTCGAGGCAACTATCAAAAAAATGCAGGGTTTGGCTGGGCTGTTTTTTGTAAAGCTGCTGTAACCTTTGATTGATTTAGAAAAGTATGCAGAGCATTGCCCAACTTGCCAACCCCATGTGTTAATGTTGTTTATTAACAAAGCCAAATTCTCAAGCAGCCGATTTATGGCTTGAAGGCACGCCCGGCCCTGGGCGCACGGAGACGGGTCCTGCAGCCACACCGCTGCCCTGGCAGGGGCCGGGGCCGGGGCCGGGGCCGGGGCCAGGCCCCCGGGGAGAGTCCCCTGGTCTTTCCCTTCTCCAACAGCAGCGCGGCGGGTTCGTGTTTCTGCACCGCTGTCTGGGACCCACTCAGTAATTTCCCCCGCTCTCCCCGGCTCTGCTTTCACATTCGGTCGGTTCTGCACCGGTGCAACCTCAACCAGGGTGCCCTTCCAGGAAACTGTGGGACACCACACGACGCTCTGAACACCTCGCACCGTGCATCGTGCTTGCACACCGCTAGGCGTGCAAAGACGACGCACAGGTTAAACCCAGAGATCTCAGCTGGGAGCTCCAAGTATTGAAGCCGTTGCTCCAGTATTCCTTCGTCGCCAAAAGACAAGCAGGAGCTCAGAGCTGGCGTTGCCCGAGGGGAGCCTGGGCTCCAACAAGCAGGAGTCTAGTGAGAGCGAGGCCCGCTGGCCTGGAGCTTCCCCTCCGCCGGCAGCGTTCAGGGAAGTTTCTCAGACTTTCCGCTTTGGAGGCAGAAAATGGGTTTTCGGCGGATTCTGAGAACTTGCTCCAAATTTCCAAAGCAGGCGTCTTCTGTTTGTCTCCTCTGCAGATCCCAGGTGGGCAGGACCAGCTTTCCGTTACTGGAACGGCAGCGCACAGCTGTCGCAAACATTTCTGAAGTGAGTTAGCCTGGTTTTTCTGCGACGCCTGAATGCACGTTGAAGTGCACATGTAACCATGCGTGAGGTGCAGAGGGCACCTCTAGTCCAGCCCGCTCTCCAAACCCTCCGTCCCCTTCGCTGCAAAGGCCTCAGGCAGGTCCGAGACCAGCACGCTAAGGGCTAGCCGATTGCTGGGATTGCGCCGTTCCTTCCCGGGGTCTCCAACCTGGTTTGGCGTGAGCCTAGGACGACGTCCTCCAACACCTGCCTGGTCCTGTACCTCCAGCACATTTCGGTGGACATCGACTTCCAAAATACCGTATTTCCTGGCCTGCCGCATGCCCTCTCATAACACACACCTTGGTTTTGGAAGACAGAATAAAGGGGAGCGGGGGGAAGACATTTCCTTTACAGCCCGCTCAGAGTCAGTCTACCTGTCCCTGGAAATTGGGGCTGAAAAACGAGCAGGAGTTTCCGAGCATCACAGGAACATCTGGGGTTCCTGGTTGTCACGGGCCACAATCACTGTTGACAATTTATGGCCACAATAAGAGTAATTCTCCACATCCCAAGGTCACTGCCAACTGATAGCAGTGCTTGGAGGTAAATAGCTGCATGGGCACGGCATGGCATGGCACGGCACGGCGGTGCCAGGAGCCATGCATGTCACCGAAGAGCACGGGGCCAGCGCCCCCCGCCAAACCTGGGCAGAGCAGCGTGGTCGCCGGCAGAGGTGGTGGGGAGCAGAGCAAGTGTCTGCCGCCCAAATCTCTGCCACGCCGCCCGCGGCTCCTGCATGGGGCGCAGGGCCCTGGGAGGTGGGGAGCTCCCCCGGAGAGGTGGGCAGGACAGGATGTGTCTGCACCTGGACTGGGCAGTGCCCACTCCCCAGGGCAGCGCCGAGCCTGGCTGGGGGGGGGGGGGTGCTTTACAGCCCCTGGCAGGTTACTGATTTACCCCGGCAAGTCACGTGCCTGCACCACCCGGGGAGGCACTTGCCTGGCACTTCAGGTCATGTCCCAGTCCTCGGCGCTTCACCAGGACGGGCAGGGACGTCTCGGGGGTGCCAGGCACGATGCTGCGGGGCTGGCTGCTCCTGTCCTGCCTCGTGCTCGGGTCGGCGCAGACGTTGCTGGACAGAGCCAAACAAATCATGAAAGTCACGCCGGTGATTGACGGGTGAGCCACGGGGACGGTGCCACGGAGCCACCCGTCCCCAGTGCCGGGGCCGCGTGGGCTGGGCGAGGAGGCCACGCCAGCCCCTCTCCCCCTCTCCAGAGGTCGGCTTCCCCGCCGAAGGACCTGGCCTAGGGACCCCTTGGAGCCGGCAGGCTGGGAAAGTTCCCACCAGCCCAGGAGATCTCAGTTCCTACAAAACCTCCCGGCAGAGAAAGCCCCTGACCACGGCATGCCCCGGGAACCCCCATGCCGCACCCTGCCCGGCTGGGGAGCCCACCCGCCCGCCCACCCGGGGCCTGGGCAGAGCCGAGACTGTCGGAAGAGGAGGGCTGCTAGGCACAGGCGTGCGGGGAAGCCCGGTGCAGGCAGGGACGCCGGTTGGGCTCCACGGGGTCAAGGTGCTGCCCAGAGCGCCCTGCTCCGCGCGGACCCCAGAAACCCCCTGGCTGAGCCGTTCCCGGCAGCCGGGCTGGGGCTGACGGTGCTGGGGCCCCCCCTTGCAGGGAACACCCTTGGCCCAGCCGGTCCACAGGGACCTACCGCCCCGGCTGGGGCTTGCCCGGACTCCCCCGCGGTCCCTGGGGACCGAGACGCAGCCTCCCCTTCCTGCGACTGCAGCGCCCGGGGTTGTGCCACCCTGCATCTGCTGGCGGGGCTGGCGCCTGCCCAGGTCCCGTGCCCTTTAGCTCTGCTCACAGCCGGGGCAGAAACCTCCCCAGACCCCTGCATAAGCGAGGAGAGGGGCCACCAAAGCCGAGGCCTTGCAAGCAGAGCCCCCCCTTGCTGCAGGGTTACGTGGGGGGGGCACAAAGCAGCCGCAGACGGCGGCGGCGGTGGTGGAGAAGGCGCAGGGGGCGGAGGGGAAGCGATAGCCCTCGGCTGACATGGGAAGGGGCGAGGGGACGTCAGAGGCGGGTGACGCAGGGAAGGGGAAGTGTGAATATGCGACGGCCCCCCCAGTGAGACACTTCCCGGTGGCGGCTGCACGGTGCACCCCCACCCTCGCTGGCCACGCGTGCGTCCCGGGGCATGTGTTGGCGTTCCCGCAGGGGGATGGCGGGCCTGGACACAGCTCCATGCCAGCCTGGGTCACCGGCTCCCTCCGCTTGGACCCCCGCTGCACCCCCATCCTTCTCCTGATCACGCCAAAGCAACACCTGCACCGCCCTCCCCAGGGAGCATTGCCTGGTGGTGGTGCCCAGGACCAGTGGCCCCGGCAGGGGTGCGGGCCAGGCGTGGGCCCCCCAGGCTGGGCAGACAGCGAGGCGGGCACTGGTGACTTGGAGTCTCCAAAGCATCATTCAGGGGATCCCTGCGGGGATCCCGCGACTGCCCGGAGCCTCCTCCCGGGGAAGAGAAACAGCCAAGACGCCCAGGAAGAAACTCCCTGGCAGGTCCCAGCGTGCAGGGCCGGCACCGAAGGGTGTCATCACTGCCCTGGTCCCGAGGGTGTGCGCGCGGGGAGGCTGCAGAGGCGTGGGTCGCTGCGGGGCGGGAGGACCCTCGAGGAAGGGCCCCGAGCAGGCATCGCGTGAACCCTGGATCCGGCCAGCAAGGAGAGCGGTCCCGTACCGGGTCAGCCCCGAGGTGCACGTCGTCTCCTGCGTCACACGGCGGCAGAGGGCGGAGGCTGGGAAGGAGAGACCTGTGCCTGACCCAGGTTTTCCCCGGTTCCTCTCCGACCCGCGGCCTCCAGCCCTTAAGATCGAGGAAGTTCTGATGCAGAAGCTGTTTCCGCAGCTCCCCTTCTCCAGAACTGCCAAGGATGTGTCCTACCCTGCCCGAATCCGGCCAAGGAGCCAGGCGTCCCTGCCAGTCAAGGCCAAGGAGCCAGGCACGAGTGACCGCTGGGCGACCAAGAACTTCCTGGCGGTCGTTATAAAACTGACCCTTCGTGCTGCGACCTCTGCTCTTGGATGGTGGAGAGCTGCAGTCGGGGCGGCCAAGCCCTGGCCCGCGGGTGCAGGCAGGGAAGGGCGCAGGGACTCCCATCTCTTCACCCTCCCCACCCGTGCTGGCACAAGTGCCCGGCCCCCAGCCCCGGCGTGCCAGCCGGCCTGGCGCACGCATCGTGGGTGGGGTTTGCTTGCACCGGGTGCAGGATGAGATAGCTGCAGCTGCAGGAAAGAACTGGGAAGTGCTGCAAACTCAATCCTGGCAGGAGGCTGCGAGCTTCCCCAGGGAGGGTCCTCACCAGCTGTGCGTGGGGGCTGCACCCTGCCCAGCTGAGTCAGGCAGGGCTTTCCCCAGGGAGGGGGCAGGGATGGACCGCTGGACCGCTGTTCCCAGCCCCTCTGTTCCTGCCTAGGCACAACGACCTGCCCTGGCAGCTGCTGCGGAAGTTCAACAACCAGCTGGGCACGGCGGAGGCCAACCTCACGCTGCTCGAGGGCACCCACACCAGCATCCCCAAGCTGCGCAGCGGGCATGTTGGGGGGCAGGTAGGCACCCACCGCCCAGGCAGGGGCTCAAGACCGGCGGGAGGGGGCCAAAAGCCCCCGTGGGCCGACGCTCCCACACTGCAGGGGCTGGCCCTGCACCCAAGCCCCCGGTTTCCCTTTCACTTCTTCCTCCCAGTCACCGGGCCCCTGCGAGCCAGCGACCGCCCCCACAAGGCAGCAGCCCCCGCAGCGGGTGGGACTCTTCTCCCAGCCCCGGCTCCCGCCTCTGCCACTGCCTGCCATGATGTCCCCAGGCAGCTCACCCGACCTCCACTGCGCTGCGCTGCCCCTGGGCACACGGGGTGGGTGAGGGTGGGCGCGGGGGTCCAGGCCTGCTGACGCTGCTCTTCCCCCAGTTCTGGGCAGCCTACGTGCCCTGCGACACGCAGAACAAGGACGCGGTGAGGCGCACGCTGGAGCAGATTGACGTCATCCATCGCATGTGCCTCATGTACCCCCAGGACTTCGCCTGCGTCAGCAGCAGCGCGGGTGAGCGGGACAGCTGGAAATGCCCCGTGCCCTGGAGGTCCTGGCTGTGGGCTGTGGGTCTGGCTTAGCCCCCCATCGCTGGGGCTGGGCGCGGACCGGGGAGCCCTGCAGCAGGCCACGCCATGCTTGCTTTGCAGGCGTGCGGCAGGCCTGGCAGGCCGGGCAGGTGGCCAGCCTCATCGGCATCGAGGGCGGGCACTCCATAGACAGCAGCCTGGGCGCCCTGCGCATGTTTTACCGCCTGGGCGTGCGCTACATGACGCTCACCCACAGCTGCAACACGCCCTGGTAAGGCTCCGCCAGCCCCACCGCGGACGGGCTGGCCAGCAGGGCTGAGGGGGGCAGCTGGCAGGAGGCCTGTCCTGTCCGGGGCTGACGCGGGCACCGGCTGTGGCTGCAGGGTGGACAACTGGCTGGTGGACACGGAGCAGGAGCAGGCGGTGCACAACGGGCTGTCGGTGTTCGGGAAGGTGAGCGAGGGAGCCGACCCCGGCTAGGACACCTGGGTTGCCCTGCCCCGTGCGGTCCATGCTGGAGGGGGTGGATGGGGGGTGGCACCTGCCTGCAAGTGGCCTGTCCTGCAGCGCGTGGTCCAGGAGATGAACCGGCTGGGCATGATGGTGGACCTGGCCCACGTGTCAGTGAAGACCATGACGGACGTCCTGGAGATCTCCCAGGCTCCGGTCATCTTCAGCCACTCGTCGGCCTACGCGCTCTGTCCGCACCGGCGCAACGTGCCCGACGATGTCCTCCGCGTGGTGGTGAGCTGGGCAGCGCCGTGAGGCCCGGGGAGGAGGGGAAGCAGCCCCCGCGAGGTGCCGTGGGTACAGCCCCTGCTCCGGCATGCCCCAAGCCCCTCGGAGACCGGCTGCCTCGTCTCCTCCGCACAAGCCAAGGGGGAGGGCCTGGCCCCGCTGCTGCAGTGCAGGATGGCAGCACCATGCCAGGGGAAATGCATGCTCCGGAGAGGCGCCCGCAGCTGGCAGCCAACTGCGACCCTGGGAGTCAAACCCTGGGACTCTCCGGCCTCCCAGGCGAGGACCCCAGCACCTGCTAGTAGCTCCCGGGACCGGAGCAAAAGGGGCTCCTGCGCAGCAAGGGGTGGTGGATGCCCCCCCACGGGTGGCCCTACAGGCAGTGACTGGGACATGGGGCCACCTCCCCTGGGATGCTGGTCCCCAGGGGCCGTGGGGCTCCACAACCTGGTGCTACACCTCCCTGGCAGGGCCAGAAGCGTGGTGTGGTGATGGTGAACTTCTACAATGACTACGTGTCCTGCAGCAAGAGCGCCAACCTCTCCCAGGTCGCAGGTCAGTCGGGCAGCGGCCGTGGGGCTCCCCCCTCCCCGGGCTGGCGGGCGCCTCGCTCACCCCGCGCTCCCTGCTGCAGATCACCTGGATCACGTGAAGAACATTTCGGGTTACCAGGCCGTCGGCTTTGGCGGGGACTACGACGGGGTCCCCAGGTAAGGATGGGCACGCGGGGGGCCAGGAGAGGTGGCCACGGCTCCGGCGCGGGCTCACGGGGACGCAAGGGGAGATCCTCGCAGGGCTCCACACCGGGCTCAGGGCTGTGCTCATGGCCTGGCAGGGTGCCGCAGGGCCTGGAGGACGTGTCCAAATACCCGGAGCTGGTGGCCGAGCTGCTGCGGCGGAACTGGAACGAGACGGAGGTGCGAGCCGCCCTGGCCGAGAACCTGCTGCGGGTCTTCAAGGAGGTGGAGGACGTGAGTGCGAGAGGCGGCAGAGCCACCCCAGCCCCTGCAGCCCCTGGGGTCCCAACCCCCCGGCCGCCCGCCGTGCATTGAGCCCGACTCTCCCCTTCTCCCGCAGACCGGGATTAGGCTGTCGAAGGAGACGTCGCCGGCCGAAACGCCCATCGCATTCGAGGAGCTGGGCGGGGAGTGCAGGACCCGCTATGGCTACCCCGGCAGCGCCAGCGTGGCTAGACTCCTGCCTGCCGCCCTCGCTGTCCCGTTCCTCCGCGTCCTGCTCCAGTAGGACTCCAGGGTCCAGCGCCCTCTGCCCCACCGCGGCCAGGCAGTGCCCCCCGGGCCGCCACCACCTGCAGGGGACGTGGCTGGCTGCGGGCTGCCCCCCGAGGCCTGGCCCAGCGGAGGAGCAGAGCGGGGGCATTTCCATTGCCACGACCCATGGTAACAGGCTGTGCCGTGGCCTCTGCTCGCAGCGGCTCCTTCCTCCCACAGCCCCGGGTGCTCAGCCAACAGCCCGGCTGCTGCCTGCCCACCCGTCGAGAGCACGGCATTGCTGCCAATAAACCGCCGTGCCCCCTGCAGACTGCCTGTTCATTTGGGGGGGACTGACCCCAACCGAGCTGGGCTGCGCCAACGTAAACCAGCGACCTAAACAAGCTTTGCTGGGAGCCCAGCTTGGGCAGGATTAGGCCCTGGCTGCCACGCCAAAGCCCTCTCCTGGGAGCCTTTGAGTGAAGTCTTCCCGAGCGGAAGGGCCGGGCACAGCCACGCCAGGCCTGCCACGTGCCAGCTGCTCCGTGGGACCTGCCTGCACACCCCGCCACCGATGGGCATCGAACCACGGGGCGGCCGCCCTGGCCTTGCACTCGCTTACCCCGGGGTAAGAGCAGGCAGATGGGAGCAAGGCCCACCTCCGCGGCGGCTGTGATGCAACAGCCCTGGAAGGAGGTGGAGCGAGTCCCGTGGCTGCTTTGGAGAGAAACCAGGGCTGATCATCCTATGCTTTTGGGTAGCATGTCTGTACAGCGCCGAGCACCGGGCCTCGCCTCTGCCAGAACACGCACGGGATCCGGGCAGCGGGGACAGAGACGCTGCCCAGACGGCCGGCGCCGGGGGCAGAGAGGAGCGTTCAGCAACGCCAAGCGGTGTTGTTTACACCCTGGAGGCGCTGCATAGCCATTAATCATTATCTCATTAATTGGCTAATCAATCATCTCCTTAGCAATTTCCTTTAACATTTAAAGAACAGCCTGTCTCTGCGGCGGGGGCGGCGGCAGCAGCTGGAACGCAGGCCGGTGCGAGATTCATCTTCCTGTTGCCTTTGCAAGTTGGCTGAAGCACAGAGCCCCCTCACCCATCCCCGCCTGCCTGCCTGCCAAGCCCACGGGGAAAGAGCCGGCCTGTGCCCTGGCCCGTGCCCCTAGCCTCCCCCGGCTCTGCTCGCACTGCCGAGGGCACCGGGCACGGCTTGGAAACCTGCGGCCCGGTGCCAAGACACGTGCCGCGTCCTGGTTTCCCCCCTGCTCCATCTCCCAGCAGCGACACGTGGCTCAGCGGTGCCGCACGTGCTCCGGGAAGAGCTCCGCGGGCCTGCTCCTGCCTCGCACAGCACCAGCGCGCTGGGCCCAGCCCCGGGAGGGTGCTGCCGGCTCTGACCCCAGGGCAGGAGCGTGACCCCCTGGAATAAGGATGAGGACTTTCCCCCCAGGGGCCGAGCAGCTGGGGAGCCTGGAGCTGAACGTGAATGGGCCACAACAGGGGGCTTGCCCCGAGCCACAACCGGGGCTGGCGCAGCCGGCAGAGACGAGGGGCCACCTCCGTGCACCCAAGTGCTTTAGAAACCCCACCCTGCCAACTGCTTCCCTCCACCCGACTGGGGCCGCAGCAGCACGGGGAATGCTCCCTGCAAGCAAAGGGCTTGGCAATGCTGCCCACAAGTAGCAGCATGAACGCTGGTTCAGAAACCGGTCCTGAAAGGCGTTTGGACCGGGGCTGCGCTCTGCGGGTGCTCAGGCCCACGCGTGGGAAGCAGCTCAGCCCTGGCTGCCGTGGCCCAGGCAGAAGGCTGCAGCCGGGACCAGTTCCCTGGCCCGGGTCTCCCTCTGGCGACGCAGCCGGTTCTAGCTGTGCCCGCCGGGAGAAGACACCCAAGCAGCAGGGCAGGCCCTACCTGGACCTGGCTGCTCCGGGCAGGCAAAGGGGCTGCTCTTAAAAGCGAAGGATCCCAAAACCAGAGTTGAATCCACCAAGCCCATTCCCCGGGGGCACCCACAGCCTGGGAACCCAGCACCACGGAGCAACGGGGATGAGCTGTCACCCAGCGGCCTGGCACGTTGTGCCCCCCCCTACACTTCTGTCCCCTGGAAAACCAGCTGCTGCTTTGTGGGGAGGGAGCCTGGATGCCAGGAGCTCAGCGCTCGCACAGCCCCCCTTGCCCCCAGACCTGAGCAGCCCACGTAAGCCCGGCTCCACCCAGCCACAAATGACCAGGCAGCCAGGCCCTCAGAGGCCACCTTCAAGGACAGGGTTTTATTGAAAGCACAGGGAATCACAGGGTTTCAAAACAAAACAGGCTATTAAAAACAGCGAGCATGGGGCCACCCCCGGAGCAAAGGGCCCCTGTGCGTGGGGCCGGGGCCCCCTCCCATCCCCATCGCACGGCCCCAGGCAGGTAGCTACCGACGCCAGCACAGGACAGGAGCCAGCGCACTCTGCGCCGCCTCCAGACAGCGGGAGCCGGGGTCCAATCCATGCAGGGCCCTGCGCTGGTCGGGCTGCCCCAAGACACCCCGACGGGACGGGCATGCAGGGCAGCTCCGCTCCAGCGCAGTCCCCTGCTCTGCCCCCAGCCCAGTCCAGCAGAGGCCTGGACACCCAACACGTGACCGCGTCAGCCACTCAGATGGGATTCAAGCCCCAGCCCCGACTCGATTAGTGTCTCAGTCTTTTTCTGGAGATGGAACAAAGCATCCCCAGGAAGGAAGATCTTCCCTCTGGCCATGCCCACGCCGGCTCCCAAGGACCGCAGAAGGAAAGATTCCCAACAGACTTCAGAGGTCTTTGTACCCAGGAGCTGTACAAAGCGGCTCTGGCCTGCAGCAGAGGGAGGGACCAGGCAAGGCCAGGGCTGAGCCCCCGACGCAGGGGGTGTGCGGATGCTGCCTCAGCCCCAGACAACATGAAGCACCAGTACCCCAACCCTCCTAGCCGGCCTGCCAGGAGCAACCAGACATGCTTCCAAGCACGGCTGGGGACAGCAAATGCACATGGACCCATCCCCACATGCTGGAGCAGCTCTCCGGACCTGCCTCTCCCCGTCAGCCGCCCCTCATCTAGCTGCTGCGGTGCAAAGGGGCTGGGCATGTGCTGCTCCAGCACAGATAGGGAGCTGACAGTGAAAGGGCAACACATAGCTCTGCTGGCTCTTCCCGGGCTGGGCCATGGGGAGCTCCCTCTGGCATGGGTACAGCTTTCTCCTCTTGCAGCGCTCCATGGTCACAAGCTCGCCAGCTCTGCACCAAGGGTGGTAGTGTGGGGAACCCTGCAGGCCAGACGTGAGCAGGGGGAGCCGGAGCCCCATGAGGTAAAGGCAACAGAGGTATCGAGGAGCTAAGCAACATACTCAGGGCAGGACAGGCATGGACGCCACTCGCAGAAGGGCTTGGCTTGCTGGGCAACCTGTTCCCGGGGCTCACAGCAGACAGTGCCAGGAGCAGGTGAGGTCCTCCCTTGATGGTCCAGCTGTCTCACAGGGAGCCACCTCTCCAAGGGCAGTGCGCAGCAGGTGCACGTATGGTGGTGAGGGAGGAGTCAGCTTCGCAAAGGTCACTTGGTGGTGGGGGAATCCAGGGTGGGTGGGCAGGCTGGCACCCTGATGCCAACACTGGGTGCTGGGAGCTGGCACAGCAGGACCCTTGCCCACCAGGCGAGGCCCCTGGGGGCACAGTGGCAGGAGCACAGCAGGCACAGCAGCATGGGGGAGCCAAATGCATGGGAACATGCTGTTACGGCAACACACCAAGGCACAGGCCTATGCTGCTTGCTCCACTTGGCCCTCCCACGAAACACAGCAAGCACCCAGGCAAACCCGGGGCAGTCTCTTCTAACCGACTCATGATGAAACAAAGCTACAAAGAAAGGGGCACACAGCTGCCCACTCTGCTGCTGCCCAAAGCAGCCCAGGGTCTACCCACAGGAGACCCAATCTGTGACAGAGGGATGCATGACAATCACGAGAGAGAGACAGACATCAGGAGAGACTCAGGCACCAGCATCCCAGAAGAAAAGCACTTGAGCTTCCAGCAAGATCACTGTGTAGTGTAGAAATGGGGCCCAGGGCCATTGTGCTCACCAAGGGCCCTGGCCCCCAGCCATGAAACACGCTGCCAGCAGAGACGCTTCTCCAGGCCCAGAGCAAGGTTGTGTTGGCAACCCCCCCTTGAACATCTCCCCACTGGCTGGGCAGGAAGCAGTCATTGCTGGAATAAAAGAAACACCAAAAAGGAGAAGAGTCTGTCCCCAGAGCAGAGGCTGGAGATGGGCTGTAGGAGAGGTGGCCTGGTTGGGGGAACAGCAGTCCATGAGGTGACAGGACCTCAGTTTCGCAAGGCAGCCAACCTGGATGGGACGGCAGGGAGAGAGAGAGAGAAAGAGTCAGCGGGGAGGATGGGACAATGCTCAACACCTCCAGGGCAGGGTAGGGAGCAAGTCTGTCCTCAAGCAGTGGGTGACACTACTGGAAGGAGCCACACACGGTTCCAGACACCCACCCTAACCTGGCAGTACCCCTTCCACAGCAGCAGGGCGATGCCTTCCAGGCATGGGAGCAACAGGACAGCCCCCTGGCAGGAAATGCATGATCCCACGTGGCAGAGAAGCACAGGGCTCTGCACTGGCAGGGCAGCAACAACAAGCTCAGAGGCCTTGTTTGTGCACCATCCAGGAGACCCTTCCAAGGCACTGACATGTGGGAGGCTGCAGCCAGAGGTGGAGGGGGGCTCAAGCCGGGACGTGGAACAAGCCCTTACGGCACACTGGGGGTGTCGGGGGGAGCCATCTGTCTGGTTCCTGGGGAGACCTGGGGACACACTGAAGAAGCACAGGGCATCTAGGAGATGGCTGGGGGCTGAGAAGGCGAATACCCTCCTCCAAAGCTTCCTGAGAGCAAACCCCGCTGTTCTAACTCCCCAGGGTACCAGCTCCAGGAGCAGGGCTGTGTCAACTCAAGCTATGCAGTGCGAGGTCAGATTTGATACCCACGGAGGTCCCATCCTGGGACTGCAGGGTGCAGCTCACAGTGGCCCAAGGGAGAGCAGCAGGAAGAGGAGGAAGCTTACAAGCTTCTCCTGGGGAGGTTCCAGGAGACAGCCTGTTCCCAGAGCTGTTGGCAGAGCACTGCCAAGTGCTAAGCCACAGTGGGAGGCTGCTCTGTGCCAAATCACTGGCAGCTTTCTGCAAGCAGCACCCTCCCCACATGCTAGCTGGGGCGGGGGGCCTTCTCTGCCTGCAGATCAGAACAGGGTCCTCTGTGCCCAGGCTCTGCTGGAGGGAAAGGGGCACATGAGAGCCCATGGGCTCCCACAGCTGAGCACAGCACAGCAACACAAGAGCCTGCAGCATCAGTCCCACCCCCTGCCGTCTACACCATGGAAGGGGATGTTTCAAGCTGCCCAGGGGTCTGGGAGAGGCAGAGGGGAAAGGGCAGCACCTTCGGGATAGCTGGTCTTCCTGGGTGCGGACAGAGCTCTCCCCCACGGCTGAGGCCCCCTCGGGGAGCTGGTTGAGCTGGTCCATGATCTCCAGGCCATTCTCCTCCGCAATCTGCACGATGAGGCTGTCCACCTGCTCCTGGGGGGTAGTCAGCGTGGTGGCCGAGCTCATGGAGTCCTCCATAACCTGCAGTGCACACAGCCTGTTATG
This sequence comes from Alligator mississippiensis, assembly GCF_030867095.1. NCBI lineage: Eukaryota > Metazoa > Chordata > Crocodylia > Alligatoridae > Alligator > Alligator mississippiensis. The sequence goes on from NC_081833.1 coordinate 75,935,865, forward strand.
TCTTGGCAGAGACTGGCTGACTAGCTGCAGCTGCTTTCTCCGTGGCTGTGGTCAGCACCACTCACCCATACCAAGGTGAGGATCAAGCAGCTTAAAGCTGGTTCTTGCTGGGAACCATGTGGCCATCACTGGACAGCTCACACCCCCCCAGTTGTGGTATGGGCAGGCCAGCAGTGCCCCAGAGACACCCCCACAGCCAGCCCCACAAGCACGCAGTGAATGCACCAGTAACCCTGATCAAGAGGAAAAGTATCACACTGGCACCCCAGAGATATAGCACTTGAATCTTGACCCCCTGCAGACTCCATGAGACCCCAGGTATGTCACTTCTGCCGGTGTACCTGTTCCTGCATAGCACGGGGACAGTGACTCCTCTTCCCCCACCCTTCATCTATCCAGTCACACCCTTTGGGACAGAACTCCCCTCCTTACTTCAGGTGTGTGAACTGCCCAACACACCAGAGCCCTGAGGTCAACTGTGGCCTCAATGTGCTACCCAAATTACAAGGACCAGAGCTCTGAATACAATTCCACAATTCATCCATGGATGGCAGATAGGAGGCCAGGCAGGAAAAGCCAACAGGAGGCCTCCACCTGAGCCCAGAGGCATGGGAGAACAAGTTCACTCCTGCTCACACCCTGGCACCCAAGCACACAGCACCCCAGAAAGATTTGCCCCTGGACCCCTCAGGCAGGCAAGGGACTCACCGAAGTGTGCACATCCAAATTCTGAACCTGCTGCTCAAACTTATCCATCACGGCTGACACCTTCTGCAAGTCCATGGAGCTCAGAGCCTTGTCCAAGGCCTTAGTCACCTGAGCCATGTTTTTAGTCACCTGTAAGAAGAGGTGGAAAAATGCACATGTAAGAGTCCAGACAAGCTGCCAGAGCTGTGACAGGAGCCTGACTCAGTGTCATGGGCATGCCCATCGTGGCCTGCCCACGCAGGTCCTTGGCCCTGCAGCGCACGTAAGGGCCCTCAGTCTGTACACAAGAGCTGCATGTGTACAAGTGCACAGACAGCTTCTGAGAACACAGCCACCATCCACACGCACATCACCCAGGCAGATGCAACTCCTTAGCACATGCCCCAGTTATAGGTCAGTATTTGGCACACACCATCCTACAGTCTGCGCCTCCAGCAGACAGGGGACTTCAGCCAAGCACACAGCAACAGAAGTGCCCGTGAGACCTGCCTTCTGAAAGCTCTGCCCCTTTTGGTCTCCTCTCTGCTTGTCGCAGAACTCCAAACGCTGGTACAACGCACCCCGATGACAGCTCTGTGCAACCTTGGACTTGGTAGGAAGCAGCAAAGCCAGATAAAGCCCCACAGTCAGGCCACATGCCCCTGCACTCCAGCTGCGTGGTGGCTTGAGAGCAGAGAGCTGCTGCAGGTGTCCAGGGCGACTAGCACCTCCACCTCCAGCACAGACAGGGTTCAAAGATCCCTGCTACTGCACAGCTGAGCTCATACTCAGTCTCTTAAGCACAAGCGTGAGGCAGGGGAGTGATTCCAGAAACAAACCTCTGGCTTCTGCCAAGCCAGGCTCAAGCGTACGCTAAAATCACAAGCCAGAGGGAGTCCCCCCAGTGAGACCAGATCACATCCCAAAGCTATCACACAGGCTAGCACTGCAGCTGTGTCAGACTGCCAAGCATCTGCTTCAACGCTGAGCCTTCACCAAAGCCCTGGCAGGGGCTGGGGGAAGGTTCCTGCCAAGAACTCCAACTAAGAAAGGGAAAGGACTTGTGGCATCAGTCTTTACAAGGAGGGAGAGGCTTTCCTGTCGCTGGAGCCATGTAGCCAGAATGACAGCACTCTCACCCCTTTCATGGTCACTGCCGTCTGGACCTTGGAGGCCACGGCATCCACTCGGGAGGCCATGCGAAGCCAGTTCAGCCCTTCGTTCTTCTTCCGGATGGCATTCTCAGCATAGACGCGGGCACACTCCACATTTTTCTGCTGAAGAGCCTGCAGTGGGGGAAGGGAAAGATTGGCATGGAAAATTCCATTTTGATTCACATTTCACGCTTCTACCCAGCTGCTCTCAGGCCCGGAATCTGCCTCGTGTTCCCGATGACTGCAAAGTGTTGGCTGCGAGCAGAATTCAAACATGTTCAGTGGAGCTGGTGGCACCAAACATTTTACTATACATAGACTCAGCATATCAGGCTACTAGGAGATCCTGAGATTCCAGGGGGGCTTGTTGGGGCTAGAGCTTCGACACAAAGTGGGAGGAAACTCGCCTGCTTGGATCTAATCCACAGAGATTCCTTGCCCCTCACACACTGAGCAAGAGGATCTCACGTGTAATCTGAAACAGCACCTAGCGTTCAGGGAGGATCTCTATTGGCTGTATCCATCCCCAGCAGAAAGCTCTGCAGTTGGTGCCCTTGCCTCACCTTTTTGACTTTGGCTTGCTCAGTCTTGGAGTCCTTCTCAGCCTTCTTGGCGAGCTTCTCCAGCTGCTTTGCTGTAAACTAAAGACAAACAGACTTCAGCACTCAGGCACAAAGGGGTCAAATACCCACGCAAGACCAAGAGCCCTCCCAGGCTTTCCCCAAAAACCTGCATGCTACGAGAGCACAGAAAGCACCCTTGGCTGCAGTGGAGTGCTAGCTTGTCCACCGTATGCACTGAGGCAGGTGGTCCAGGTGCCTGGCTCTCCTGCTACAAGACCCCACCACAGGAGGCATTAAGGGAGGGGACTTGAGATTTTAGCCCATGGGTCAAAGCAGGAGGTGGCAGATGGCTCTCAGCAAGGGTGGGCTAGGAGCAGCCCTCAGTTTCTGCTCTGGCCTTTTCAGCAGGCACAGCAAGGGCTGGCTGAAGTCTGAGGGGGCGCTGGGATGGAAACTGTGCTGGACATGGGGTGTTTTTTCATAGATTTCACAGACATTAGGGCTGGAAGGGACCTTGTGAGATCATCGGGTCCAGTCCCCTGCCCAAGGGGCAGGAAGTCAGCTGGGGTCAGATCACCCCAGCAACATAAGCATCCAAGCATTTCTTAAACGTATCCAGAGTAGATGCTTGCACCACTTTTGAGGGGAGTCTACTCCAGACTGGAGACTCGGACGGTAAAGAAGTCTTTCCTTACATCCAGCCTAAAGCGGCCTTCCAGCAGTTTGTGACCACTGGACCATGTCTTCACTTGGGTACCCTGGTGCACAGGCGCTCTCTCCCAGATCCTGATGCACACCCCTTATGTACTTACAGGCTGCCATCAAGTCCCTCCTGAGCCTTTGCCTCTCCAGGCTGAGAAGTCCCATGCCTCTCAGCCTCTCCTCATAAAGCCTGTTCTTGTGACCTCTGATCATGCATGTGGCTCTACTCTGGACTCTAGAAAGGATGTGGAGAAGCTTCAGAAAGTGCGAAGCCCAGATCTGGATGCAGTACTCCAGCTGCGGCCTCACCAAGGCCGAGCGAAGCGGGAGGATGACTTCTTGGGTCTTGCTCAAGATGCACTGGTAGATGCAAGCCAGTGTTTTATTTGCTTTGCTGGCTGTGGCCTTGCATTGGTGGCTCACATTCATCTTGTGATCAATCACGACCCTGAAGTCTCTCTTAGCCGTGGTGCTGGCGAGCGTAGCACTGATGAGCCTATAAGTATGACGTGGGTATTTTCTCCCGAGGTGGAGCACCTTGCATTTCTCTGTCGAATGTCATCAGGTTTCGATTTGCCTACCTTGAGAGCCTGTCCGGGTCGGCCTGAACCGCCAGAACTGCGGTTGGCCTGAATTGTTTTTTCTGAGCGCGCCATTCATGCGCTCCCTCTCGCCGGATGTCGACGCAGGTGTTTTACAGCGTGCGGGCGCCTAGACTGCTGCTGCTGGGTGCGGTGAGTAAATCCAGGCCAATGGCTCCCCCTCCCTGTCATGCCTGGGTGCTGCACAGGCACCGAGCTGCTGGAACAACACAGCTTTAAAGAGCTGCTTGGTGCACTTGAGGACAAGACGTAAGTCTTGATGCCAAACATGCCCGTTCCTCTCCGTTTGCCAAGACCAAAAGGAAGAGTGACAGACCAGCTTCCATTCGCTGTAATCCAATTGCCAGGTGAAAGGCCAGTCCAGACTAATGGGCTTAAACTGATTTGCTCCTAATGCGTAGAGGGATTATGCACTTTATTTAACGGCAAGCCACGCTGCCACCTTTACACTGACACAGAGTCAAGCATCAGCGACACGGCTGGGGATGTCTCCACGGTCTGAATCAAAGCATCACGAGGAACCTCTGCTCGTAGGGGACAGAGGAGCCTTTATCTCACCGCCACTGCCACCGCCCGGCGTACTGAGAGCTTCACCCAGCTGCTCACCTCTCCCTGCCCCCCTTCCAGTTACCAAAGCCACCCAGCGCTGGGAGAGACACATAACCAGTGTGTGAGGGGGAAGGGGGGGGGGGAAATAGCGCACTCACCTTCAGCTGGAAGAGTGTATCTGGAAAGAGAAACGAGACGATGTTTGGAACGTCTCGGAGACGTCTCCAAAACACTTATTAATAAAAACCTCGCGCACCCTTCAACCCGGGAGCCGTGCTTCGGGGAGACTGTCCCGCAGGGCACCAGGACCCGCCTGCAAACACCGGCGGCCGGTCCCCGCCCAGCGCCCCTTGCTCCCGCCCCGCTGCCCCCAGCGTGTGGGGCGGCCCGGTGAAGGGAAAAGCCGGGGTTTCCCACATTTTTCTCCTTTAAGCAACAGCTCATTTTGAAGGTTTGTTTGCGGCCCTTCCCCGTGGGCTGGAGCTGCCCTGGCAGCCTCAGCCCCCCTCCCCCCATGACCTCCGACCCGAGCTGTCCCACGCGCAGGCGCAGCTCACGGCCCCCCCCCCCAACAGGGCAGGGGCCCACTCCTGGGCAGACCCCGCGCGGGGGAGCCCCGTGTGACGTCACCGCACCTGCCCGCGTCACCATGGAGACCACCCCGGCCTGCCTGAGGCCTACCCGCGCCCAGGTCGGACCTCCTCCCCTTGCAGGCAGGGAGCCGCTCCCAGGTGGCAGAGGAAGCCCCGGGGGCGCGGCGACCTCCTCCCCTCCCACTCCGCAGGCGGGGGTCGCTCACCGTCCATCCTGCTCCGAGGCCCGGTTCCCGGCACTTCCGGGTTCCTCAGCTGCTTCCGGGTTCCTCAGCCGTTTCCGGCGCTTCTCCACATCTCGCCGCGTCTTCTCGCGAGGCCGCCGCCGCCCGGCAGGCGCATGCGCACAAGGAGGACGGAAGGTCGGCAGTGAGGGGCGGAGCCCGGGCTCTCAGGAAGGGCGGTCACGTGACCGCAGGGCTGGGCTGGCACGTGCTGGGCGCGAAGGCTCCTGCTGCTGCCGCCGGGGCGGGGCTCCTGGGTCCCTCTGCCCCCCCGTGGGGCCGTGCCTCTGTTTCCCCCTCTGCACTAGGGGGGCTCACGTTTCCAGGTGCTGCTCTGTGCCCCGTAGCAGCGGGGACGGCTGTGGGCCGGGGGGCAGCACTGTACCCTGACTCCTGGCAGCCCCGGGTGAACTTTCAGTATCGGGCCTCCCTTCACCAGCAATAATTGTAATAATAATCATTGTTTTCACCATTTCCGGGCAGTCTCCCAATTCGCCCACGTGCGTGTCCAGCCCTGGGCGGGGGCGTCTTCCACCTGTGCAGCTGGCTGCTGCAATAGCCCCTGTCCTGCCACCCCGGCCTCTCCCGCACTCACCTCATAATGCGGCGGTCCCTCTGGCACAGCCTCAGCTCGCTGCCTCCCTGCTGCTGCTGATGCTGTTGGGTGTGTCACAAAAGACCCTTGGTGGTGCGAGCAGGGGAGCTGCAGAGCCCCAGGCCTGGGCCAGAGCCGGGGGGCTCATCTATGGGGCAGTGGCAGAGCAGAGGCGGCCACATGAGAGGTAAAGAGCTCGTGTTGCTGGGGGCAGGCGCTGTTCCTAAGGCGAGAGGAGGAAGGATGGGGGTTGCAGGCCGGGGGGCTGGAGCACCTGGAGTCTGTTCTGCTCCGGGAGGGAGCAGGATCCGCTGGAGAGAGACGTGCACGTGCACGTGCACGACTCCTTGGTTCTCGTCCCAGCTCTGACGAGAAGGGCTGCAAACAAACTTGGGTTGTCTTTTAAAGGAGAAAAATGTAGGAAACCCTGGCTTTTTTTCCCTTGCAGCTTGCAAGGGGCTGCTTGGGGCTTCACACCCCCACACACCCCCACTCCCTGCCACGCACGCTGGGGGCAGCGGGGCGGGAGAACCAACTCGTACAGTACTTGACCTCAAGGGAGACCACGTCACCCCATTCCTCCCGGATTAAAAGGCTACCGTATGCCCCGGTACAAAAAAGGGTGAGAACCCTTTTTGTACCAGGACTACGTTTTTCTCCTTTTAAAGAGAATCCATGTTTAAAATTTGTTCCCAACCCTTTCGTATATTCTTGCAACCTGTTGTGACCCACGGGTTGAGAAATGCTGCTGTAGAGGCATAAAGTAACACGACAGATCAGAGGGGAAGCTTGGCTGTGCCTTGTCTGATCCCATAAACCTCCTGCACAGATAATGTAGAGAGCCCCTGGTACCCACAGTGAGACTCTGAGAAGAAACAGTGGTGTCTAGATCCTTCCTCCGCAGTCTGCCTTTCATGTGTCCCTGGCTGATACCTACCACAAACATCATCAGGTCAGTCTAAGCCTGGCCTGATGGCTCCCTTGAAAGATACGGCATTGGGAGGTTTGTGGTACGGGAAGGATGATGTCTGGAGCTCATATGTGGGGAATTGGAGAGCTGGAGCGAGTGAGCAACAAGTGCTTGACTAGAAGAGGGGGAACATCCACCCCTCCGAGGCTCCCTCCACCCACCAGCAGTGCCGGTCTCAGTGGGGGCTGCCTGACCTCCACCCAGGGTACAAGCTCCAGGGGTACCCCAAATACTGAAGCAGCTCTCCCTGTCTGCCAAGCACCCAAGATACAGGCAGCGGCCCCTTTCCTTTCCCAGCTTGTGTCTAACTCCCTTTTCTTTTTATGCCTGCAAAACTCAGGGGCATCCAAACCCCAAGCCTTCAGCCTTGGGCCTGCAAGTGGGATACCCACCAAAGGTTTTGGAAACATCTGAAGACCTAGGTGCAGGTGGAGGATGTTTGCTGGTAGTAGGGACACTTATGGTTCTGGACACTTGGATTTGGAATTAGTTTTTGGCTAATTTGGCCATGGATACAAATTAAAAAATGAATAAATAATTGTTCTTATAAAGCTGCTCGTGAAGGCTGGGATGTGCTCAGGTTTGAAATTGTGGATCAGTTGTGAAGGCTACTGGCACAGGCTGGGAGGGGGCTGAGGCACTGGCTTCAGAAAGGAACTCGAATGCAGTCAAACTCACTGTCCAGGGAGACCGGCGATCTCACAGACACGGTGCAAGCTGCCAGTGAGGCCAGTTATACAATAGCTATGGCAGTGCCTGGCTTTTCCTGGGTGCATTGCTGTGGGAAGGCCAAACCGATGAAGATGAGGGGCTCTAAAAATTCCCAGCTCCAAGAGTTGCCTTGAGTGAGGCTGTGCAGATATAAGTAGGAGAGGACTCAGTGTAGCGAGGGCAGCTGTAATTCCATGATGCAGAACTAACCAGCTAACGGAGCTTCCTTTTCACCTTCCTTCTCTATTCTTTGCATCCTAAATTCCTACAGCTGACGGGAGCCGGAGCCAGGAGCTCAGAGAAGCCAATTGGCAGGAGCACAGCCAGCACATGCAAAGCCCTTCAAAAGCCCACGGCTATCTTGTTCAAGCAGCTGCAAGTACATCAGCAAAGCAGCAGTGGCAGGAGACTTGGGGGTGTGCAGAGACTCCTCAGGGAGAAGGTAGGGGGCACGTGGCAGGGCTGGAAAAACAGAGCTGAGCTGGCCACCGTGCTGCTGCATTTAGCCCTTGCCTGCTGTGCATCCCCGGGTTGGTAATCCTCACTGAGCTGCCACAGCTGGCCTGATTTTTAGGTCTAAACTGCTCAGCAGCAGTTTCATTTTACAACGTGGTCAAAGGGGCCAAGATGCCTGATAACCCAGTGTCTCCCCCATCTGTGCTGGGTACACTGGACCTTGGGCTGGGGGGTTCAAAATCCACCTGGAGATGTGTGGCATAGAGAGATGGATGCCAAGGTTTCAGGAACCCTGGCTAACTGGTGCCAGCATGCAGGTGGAGGGGTGGTTCCTTCTCTCACGGGCTGCTGGCCACTTCTCAGCATCTTGTCCTGGGCTTGTCCTTCTCCTGGAATGTGCTATGCCTGGGCAGCAGCTACCTTCATTCCTTGTCACCACCACTACTGCTTGGATGAAGGGAGGAAGGGCAAATGCTATGGGACCAGGGGGTGAGAGGTCTCAAAGACAACATCAGAGTGGCCAATGGCACACCTCAAAGCTGTGTCCTTTCCCAGGGCTCACTGTGACTCTGCTCTCTGTATGAAGAGCTTCCAGTTTGCTGCCTAGTGCAACACCGGTGATTATAGTAGTTCAGTGATTCTCAACCAGGGCACCGCAGCACAGATATAGAGAACCACAGATATAGATGGCTAATATGATGTTCAGCATTCAAATCTCCCCATCTTACACCTCTAGTTTAAAGTCTTATCAAATCCCTTGATTATATCCGGCAAGTGAATTATACTGTAGGGAAGCAAAGCTCATACAGAGCGCTTGTCACTTATATCCCAGCGCGCTTTGCCAGGGAGCCCTGATCACTGATTCAGCATTCTTGCTCTGCTGCAGCAAGAGGTACAGGATCCTCATTTGGGCTTTTATCTTCTGCACCAGGGCTGTGTCTCAGAGTAGGGAAGTGGCCCTCTGTCAGGCGATCTCGCATCCTCTTCCATTTTCACGTGCCTTGCTTTATTTTAGGGCTGTTTGTGCGGACTGTGCTGTGCAACCTCATTGGTGACTGTAATGTGGTTGGGAGGGTCGAGTTTTCCACCTGAATTGTGTTTTCCTGGTGCATTTATTTTGCAAATGTTGCACCAACAGGAGGTACTTTGATAATAAGTCTCCTCTAGACGGACAGAGGAGCCAGTCGCAGCACTAGGAGTGAGTGGTCACTGCAGGGATTCTTTTGCTATATGAAAACACAGTAAAGACCAAAAGAGTCGCACAGACACACGCAAAGTGCACAGGCACTTGCACAAAGCTGAAAAGAAAATTATGACAGACCAGCTGGGAGAAATAATTCAAATGGCAACGTGCACCTGCTTACTGGGAACTGGGCAAGACAGTTTTATCAGATGTCCGATAGGCCTTGCCAAGAAAGGCAGCCTAAAAAGGAAAGATGGGATTTAGAGGGTAAGTGAAAGCAGCTTGGAAAATAATCGGTATCTATAAATAAATGCATGGGGGAAAGGGAGGATTAGGTACCTAATCTGTATTAGGTGAATACATATTAGAAGGTAGCGCTGGTAGGGGACTGATAAAGAAATGAGAAGAAGCTCAGAGGAATCTACAGCCAGCAGAAGGAAGAACAACGAGGAGGTTTTTTAAGGCAGGTCTGGAGTGGAAGGAATCCTAACAAGGGGATCGATACACTACTAGATGGAAATGGTAGAACTGCTGCCAATGAATATTCCCAAATCCAGGAGCCTTTCTGATGTGATCACATGCAAATGCAGGCAGGAGAGGACTCAGCGTGGTGAGGGGCTGTTGTGGCCCCATGACACTAAGTCACCTTTTCACCTTCCCTCTCTTTTCTTTGCATCCCAAATTCCTGCAGCTGATGCCCAGCAGCCCACTGTCAGCCAAACCTGGGAGCAGAGAAAGGTGGATCTCCAGAAGCACAGCCAGCACATCCAAACATCACCACAGGCCCACACGAACCATGTCCAAGCCCCCAGTGGTAAATCAGCCAAGAAGCAGCAGCAGAAGAGCTCAGGGGCGGCAGACAGGCCTCGAAAGAAAGGTAGGGGATGAGAGGTGGGGCTGGTGGGAGCAGGCACTGCAAGGGTGTGTACAGCTGTTCAGTGTCCCCTGAGCAGCCCTCCCTGCAGTACGAGAGCTTTGAAGCAGGTCAGATGAAGCCTAAACTGCTCTGGACTGATCCTGATTTTTAAGATGTTGTTTTAAAGGGACCACAATGTTATAGGCCCCCATTGTTGTCAAAGGCGCTGAGGTGCCCGATGACAATGCGCTGTCCCCATTTTGATATTAGCTGGGTACAAAGGGTCTTTGGCCAGCTGTTCCAAACCCACCTGAGAAACGCATGGAGCAGGGAACCCCCAAAGGCACAGCTCGGGGCTCCCCTAGGATGCACAAGTCTTCCCTGACACCTGTACCTCCCTCTTTGGAAGTGGTTCATGTGCACTTGAGCCCATGGCTCCTCTCTGCAAGGTCTCCATGTTCAGTAAAAGCCTCTCTGAGCAGAGCAGAGCCCTTCTCCCAGCCCTGTGCTGTAGGAAGAGTGGCTTAAGCTCCTGTGTTAGCCTAGCTCAATAGCACGATCGGTACACGCATCCTATAAAATCCCAATGCACCTCCTTGTATATGGCCATGCACGCTTCCCCTCTGTTAGCAGCCTGCAGGAGAGAATTCATCCCCTTTCATAAGGCCTGGAGTCATTGTCTTTTATCCTTTTCCAGTGGAGAAACTAGCCAAGAAGAAAAGGTATATTATACCGAAAATCATTGTCACCGGGCCCTTGGATGAGGAGGAGAGCTACACTGATGTGGATGACCTCCCAGAGTCCAAAACCATCAGAGATACAGAGTACTATGGTCCATATAATGTACATACAAAACCCAGCACCATAGAGGCTTACCAAGTCAAGAGAGAAATGCCGTGAGTTCTGATTCTGGAGCGTCCTGTTGTTCTCTCCTCCTGACAACACAAAGACACAAGGATGCAACAAATGCCGTTAGTTGAGCTCCTCAACTAATAAACAGGGGTCTGTAACAACAACTTCGTTCATGGTCTCACTTTCCCTAGCTCCCTGCGACATCTGGAGGAGGAAGAGGAGAATGGGAATGGAGAAGCTTGCTAAAAAAATAAATGTATTTAGTCATCCGTTTCAGATTCCAAGTCAATAAAAGACTAGACGTGCGAGCGGACGCATGACAGCGATCGTGGTATCCCAAAGGTTCCCGTATCCAGCACTTCAAAAGCAGAAGTGCCTGTGTAAAGGACCTCGAGGGGTCTTTCGTGTCTCTTCAGAGCAGCCTTTCAGGGGGTGGCACACTGCATCCTGCTCTCAGTTCAGTTTACCTACGAGACCACACCAGGGTGAAAGGCTGAAATGGTCTCACTTAGGTTTCAACCTATGGTTTTGGGGACCCTCAAGTTTTCAGACGACAGATGAGCCAGCTCCTCCTTCCCTGGCGTTCCCGGGCTGGGAGCCTGTGTTACACCTGCGACAACCGATGGCGTTTTATCAGCCGTGTTAGGAGCCGGTCACAGAACAAGAGGAGCAGGCAAAATATGCCTGGCTGTTCCCCACGTAACAAAAGAGCCAGAATCTCTGAACCTGAATCAAGTGTGAGATCAATAGGAGAATCTTTCATGGGGAACGCTGCATGTGTAAAAATCAGATGAGCTGCTTCTGTTATGTAAAATGTCACTCCTTGTCGGTTTAAGAAGCTATTTGCCAAAGAAGCACTAGCACTGAAAGAGGGTTTTCCAGCAAAAGTGGTTTGATAAACTCCTCTTTCCGCACCAGGATTTGTTAAGCCCTGTTCAGACTTCCCCGTGTCTGGCAATCGGCTTAGTCAAGCCAGGCAATTACACGGGAGAAATGCAGATGCACAAAATCTGCTTACACACCTCCAGCAAGCTGATGACGGGGACAGAGCTAACCATCATTTGCTGGTTTGTCAAGGAGAATAATTTGTCTTCAGCGAGCAGACCTGTGCAAATCCATCCCAGTGGCTTTACTAATTTTAACTCAGTCCTGCTGGTCAATCGTTTGCTCGTGAGATAAATTCATGCTTTATATAGCAACTTCCATTCGAGGCTCTCCACATGGATTATGAGCGTGATCTGAAGACTCGCAGTGCTGCTGGGAGATGACTTGGTACCATTATCCCCATTTCACAGTGAGGAAACTGAGGCACAGAGTGGGTAAGTGATGCCCCCTCCAGATCAGTCAGGAAGTCTGTGGCAGGTCCAGCAAGGGAGCCCTTATCTCCTCGCCCCCGTATCAGTGTACGTGCTTCATGTCTAAAGGCTTTGAACATCACATCAAGCTGCCTTGAGGTTTTTTCCAGGCCGTTCTGCTGCGGAGGTTTTGCTCCTCTCGGTGTTTTCATTTTACTTCCGACGCCGTAATGGTGACAGTTCTGCCTTGCTAATTAGCACCATCCAGAGGCCCGCGCGCGAAATAATGCAGCTTTCACCGGGCCTGAGAGACTTGTCACCTGCCAGCTGTCTTTACCTGCAAAATCCATCCCGATCGCCTGGACGAAACACCGATCCGTTTGCTAATCCCTCCACACCACTCCCTGGCTTCAGTCCATTTCAGCGATGCCGAAACGCCTGTCGTCGTCCCGCTCCCCAGCGGGGAGCTGTCAGACACCGCCAGCTGCGATGGGTCCAGCCGCTAGACGGGACCCCCCATTAACGAGTCCATTAACGGGTCCGGCTGGTTTCGCTGCACTGCTTATTACTCACACCGCAAACTTTGCTGAACAAAACCCCGGGGAGCGGCAACCAGTCGATGCCACGGTACGGATGACACGGCCGTGTTGTGGGGTATCTGTGCCGTATAGGGTGGCCGTCGTAGAGGACAGTGGTCGTCACACGGCAGCGGAGAGCGGATGCCGGAAAGCACAGGGAATTCGGTCTGATTTGGGGGTTTCACCCCCATTATTCCTCTCCCAGCCTCCAGCATTTACGGTCTCGGGGAAGTTCCCAGCTCATGCCCGTTTCCTCCAAGGACGCGTCCGATCCCTCGGTGAATCTGGCTAAACGCCCGGCTTCCGCCCCGTGGCCACGAGTCCCGTCCTGTAATGAAACATAACTTCCTTCGGTTTGTTTTAAGCTCGCTGCCGACTCGTTTCGTGTTGCGAGCTCTCCTTCTTGCCTGGCGAGAGAGAGGGAGATCCTAATGGCTTTCCTTTTGCTCCCCTGGATCTCTCTCTCGGCCTCTCGTTCGGGGTCACCCCGCCGCGGTTGTGCAGGCTGGGGTGCAGCTTCCTTCCTGGCCCCTGAGCTACCTCTTGCACGCATGCCCTTGCACACCGCGCCTCTGCCCGCACAGCTTGATGCCCCTTGCATCGTGCATTTCGTGCACCCGGGAACATCTTCCGTGCGTCCCCAAACCGGCCCCTTCCGGAGGAGGAGGAAGGGGATAAACTCTCGCTGGTCTGGGAGGAACGAATGGCGCCTTTCTGCCTGGCGCAGGGCGCTGAGGCCGGACTTGCACCCTGTTGGGAGCTCCCCACCCCTGCAGGCTTGTGGTGGGGAATCCCCCTGCCTGCCCTTGCTCCAGCCTGGGCCCACAGCTGTGGGGCTGCTGCACATCTGGGCCCTGCCCCTCCCCCCACCTCCAGGGAGGCCCTCCCCGCTACACTAGGCCCTACATAGCAACGGTTGCTAGGGACTCCACGATGGCGCCCCCGAAGCCTCAGAGCGCTTGCGCGGCGGAGAGGGGGTGGGGCCTGCTCGCGCGCATGCGCGGCGGCACAGCGCGGCGCCATGGCGGAGGGGTCCTCCGCCGAGGCTGGTGGCGAGGTGTTGCGTCTCCGGCGGCTCCGCGGCGGGGGGTACTTCGAGGTGCCCCCGGAGCAGCGGGTGAGCCCCCCCCCCACGGGTAGGGTGGAGGGGGGGCCTGGGCGCGTGGGGCTGGTCACAATGAGTGTGAGGGGGGCTGTGCACGTGGGGCTGGACACAATGGAGGGGGTCCATGCACGTGGGGCTGGACATGGGGGTCTGTGCATGGGGGGCTGGACACAATGTGTGGAGGTGTCCATACATGATGGGGGGGGCATAGATGGGGGGGAGGGGGGTCCAGGCAAGCCCCTGCCTGCGAGGCGTTGGGGGGCCCCGGCCTGGCCCCACGCCCCACCTGGGGACAGGAGCCGGGGCAGGCGTGAGCGGGCCCGTGCTTGCAGCTGGGCGCCTGCCGGAGTGTGAAGGAGTTTGAGAAGCTGAACCGCATCGGCGAGGGCACCTACGGCATCGTGTGTGAGTCGGTGGGACGCCCGGGCCGGGTGCTCCTCACCTCTTCCCCGGTCCCTTCGCGCGATGACCAAGCGCGCCGGCATCGAGAGCCCCTGAACCCGCGTTGCAGGGCAAGCACGGGATTTGGGCGCCGTCGGCATCCTGCTGCCGCGCGGGGTGTTAGATACTCGGCGATCGCAGGCAGAGGCCGCGGAGGAAGGCAGAACCCCGCCGTCCAGACCAGCATGGCCGTGGGGGAAATTCCTTCCCAACCCCAAATGCAGCAAGCGGGTTGTGCACCTGGTGCCAGTGCCTGCCGCTGGGCCCTGCCCGTGCCCCCGAAACGCCCAGGAAAGACGCGGGGACCGGGGTTCTGTGCTCGAAGGGAAGGGAGCGCACCCAGATCCTGTTGGGACCCCGGTAGACGTGAGCTCTCGCCACCGCCTGCCCCGTGACTGCAAAGGGGAGGGTTCGTGGGTCACTTGGTCGGTAACGGAGCAGGCGCTGCCTTGGCCCCGAGTGGTCCAGGCCCCGTTACACGTCTCTGTTTCAGACCGTGCCAGAGATACCAGAACAGACGAGATCGTGGCGCTGAAGAAGGTGCGGATGGACAAGGAGAAGGACGGTAAGGGGACGATGCATGGAAGGGCTGTGGGGTTGGCATGTTGCAGACCCCAGGGCAGGGGTAGGCATGGCACATATAACGTGGGTCCCGCTCTCTGCAGGCATTCCCATCAGCAGCCTGCGGGAGATCACCCTGCTGCTGAGGCTGCGGCACCCCAACATCGTGGAGCTGAAGGAGGTGGTGGTGGGGAACCACCTGGAGAGGTAACGGTGCCCTGGAGCCTGCCCAGCGCACAGGCTGGCTCCTAGGAGCGGTGCTGGTCGGGATAGGGCAGGGGTGGGGGGTGCTGACCTCGCCGCTGTCCCTCTGGGCGATTGACCCTGCGTCTCCCCGGCAGCATCTTCCTGGTGATGGGTTACTGCGAGCAGGACCTCGCCAGCCTCCTCGAGAACATGCAGACGCCCTTTTCGGAGGCTCAGGTACGGGCCCGCACCAACCAGCGGTGGGTGGTGCGACTAGCCCCTGGCGTGCGTGTGCGATGATCCAGTGAGACCCCCAAGCTACAATTTGCAAAATGTTTCGGGTTGTCTTTGAGTGGGTTTTAGCCAGGCCTGGCCTGTTTGGGTGCATGAGCTTCCCTAGTCCTTTCGTGGGGCTGGCTGCATAACATCTCCGGTGATGGTGGAGCTCCGTGGGCTACGGAAGGGCTCCCCATGTCTCACTGTGGCATCAAGACGGGTGGGGACAGGCAAAGAGAAGGGTCAGCCAGTGAACATGACCCAGTCGGGGCACATGAGCTGCCCCCTGCCCTGCGCAGGATGGAGCCGTTACCCAGGGGCTTCCTTAGCCCACTGGGATCCTGAGCCTCACCCACTGCCTGCGCCGAGCCCTGCTCATCTCATTGGGATGCTCTGGATCTTGGGCTTCGAGACACAAGCCAGGCCTTGTCCAGCCCTGCACTGGGTGTCCGCAGGCATTGGCTGGGCTGCTGAACGTGGCCGCGGGGCTGGTGTGGAAACCTCGCACACTGCTGTTGGTGGCTAAGGAGACTGCTTGTGCCCCTGCCCACAGGTGAAGTGCATCATCCTGCAGGTCCTCAGGGGGCTCCAGTATCTCCACGAGAACTTCATCATCCACCGGTAAGGGGGCAAGGGCAGGCACCGCGGGCAGGACAAGGGGTCCTGGAGTGGGCAGTGGGCCCTAGAGCTGCCCCCTGGGTTGCGGGTAAGGATGAGCCATACAAGGACCACTGGGTGCTGGGGTGCACCTCGCAGGGCTGGACATCGGTGACGGCTCCTCTCTGCTCTGCTGGCAGGGACCTGAAGGTGTCCAACCTGCTCATGACGGACAAGGGCTGTGTGAAGACGGGTGAGCTCCCCTGGCTGCTGCCTGTTGCCCCGCTTGCTGGCTGTGGCCACGGGCAGCTGTGCTCTGCCCTGTCTGTAACGCAGGAGCCAGCCTGTGCCCGACCTCACGCCTGTCCTCTCCCTGGCAGCGGATTTCGGGCTGGCTCGTGCCTACGGAGTGCCGCTGAAGCCAATGACCCCCAAGGTCGTCACCCTCTGGTGAGTATCCTCTGCTCGGCATGGAGCAGGGGCCACGTCCCTTTGTGCCTGGCTGGGGAAAGCGGGGCAGTGCCAACAGCTGTAGCCCCTTGAGCTTGTCTCCTGAGGTCCCTGCCCTTGCACTATGCATTTCCCTGCACAGTTCCAGGCCCCTGGCAGAGACTCGCAGGTCCTGTGCTGTACACATCCGTGCAGGCCTCCCTTTCCTCCAGGAAAACCATTCGGATCAGCCCTGCCCAAACCAGCCCAGGCAAACCCCTCCTCGCCGCTTAGCAAAGCAACTGTCAGCCCTGATTCAACACCAGACCTCACGCCTGACCCTGCCTTAGGGAAAGCAGTGGGGGGCACGGCAGCCCGTGTCCTGCTGCTGGAAAAGGTTGTTAATGGATGCTCCAGAGATCCCAGGCAGGGGCCGTGCCCCCGCTACAGAGGAAGGCAACCCCCCTCCCAGTCTGCACCAATCTGAGCAGGGGGCAAATTCTCTTCCTGCCTACAAATATGATGTTGGTCTGAGCCTGGGCAGAGGGCCAAGACCCTCTAGCCAGGACCCTCTGGCTTTGGTCCCAGCAGCATTGGCACAGCCCAGTCCCCCTGCCCAGCCTGGGATGCAGCCGGCACCCGGTGCCTTGGAGGGAGGCTGAAACACCCTGAGCCATGAAGCAGAAAGGGGCAGGAGGCAGCCAGCCTGGGAAACCCCATAGCAGAGCACAGGCATCGCTGTGCCTAGATCACCCCCAACCCCTCAACCTCTTCTTGAAGGGCCTGCCTTCCCTGAACCGGTGCTTCCTTTTGCTTACGTTGCCAGGTACCGCGCCCCGGAGCTGCTGCTGGGGACAATGACCCAGACCACCAGCATTGACATGTGGTGAGGGTGTTGGGCAGCAAGGCCCTGATCGGGGAGGAAAGGATGGGGCTGCCCTCCAGCTGCAGGCACCCCCGGGGGGTCAAAGCAGCTCCGTGTCACCAGGATCTGTGCCAAGGTCTTGCTAGTGGCAGGGCTGTGCCCCACTTGCCCACGCACCCATTCCCTCCCCAGGGCTGTGGGCTGCATCCTGGCAGAACTGCTGGCCCACAAGCCGCTGCTGCCGGGGAGCTCCGAGATCCACCAGATCGACCTGATCGTGCAGCTGCTGGGGACGCCCAACGAGAACATCTGGCCGGTGAGCGCCAGCCCCGCGTTCCCTCCCTGCCCCTCTCCTCCTGTCCTGGCCCTCACCCTCCACTCTCCCCTGCCCCCAGGGCTTCTCCAAGCTGCCGCTGGTGAGCCAGTACACGCTGCGCAAGCAGCCCTACAACAACCTCAAGCACAAGTTCCCGTGGCTGTCGGAGGCCGGGCTGCGTCTCCTCAACTTCCTCTTCATGTACGACCCCAAGAAGAGGTGAGGAGCTGGCGAGTGCCCCTCTACTCCCTGGGCTGGAGCTGCAGAGGCTGCTGTGGCCTGGCCATGCTGCTGCCCTGTAGCAGGGGTGGGGTACCCGCCTGGCAGCCCCCAGGTGTGCCCGGGGGTGTCTGGGACAGGTGAGACACCAGGCTCAGCTGCTGACCTGTCTCTTTGCCTCCCCAGGGCAACGGCGGGCGACTGCCTGGAGAGCTCCTACTTTAAGGAGAAGCCCTTGCGTAAGTGACTCCCTGCTGGTGGCTGGGGCTGGGCCTCTGAGCCCCCCCCCGAGCCTCCTTTCCTCTCTCCCCCTCCAGCCTGCGAGCCTGAGCTCATGCCCACCTTCCCGCACCACCGCAACAAGAGAGCCGCCACCACCAGCACAGGGGCTGAAACCCAGGGCAAGCGCAGCAAGCCCTGAGTCGGCTGCAGGGTAAGGAACATCCTCGGTACCTTGAGCCAACAGGGACCCGGGACCCCAACAACGGGTACACAGGGACTTGGATCCCAGCGGAAGCTGAGGTACCTGGCTGTGCCGCACCCTGCCTGCCCCTCCCCAGGCAGACGGCCAGAGCCTGGTCCCTGCAGCAGCACAGAGTGGGTGTTGCCCCCAGGAGGGCCAGCAACCATCCAGCCTTACCCGGGGAGGGGTTTGCTCCAGCCCTCTAACTCCCAGGCTCCGAGGAGGCTGCAGCTCACTCCTCTCCGAGCTGCCAGACGTGCTGGGTGCGTTTCCTGGCTGAGCCTTGCAGCTTCTCACTTCCTCAGCCTGAGGTCTGGCTCAGCTGCCCTCTGCCTCTCAGGCTGCATGTGGCTTCGCCCAGGGACCTGCATCTCCCAGCAGCCTGGGTCTGTCCCCCAGCGCCTCTGGCTGTTTCAACCCCCTCCTGCCTCCCCTTGGGTCAGTCTCTCATTGGAGCTTTTGTACCAGAGTGGGGAGAAGACCCAAGTGTACCCAAGGCCTGCACTGGCGTGGGGAGCTGCAGTGACTATGACCAACTGCTGAGCCCAAGCGCTGCTGGTCCAGCTGCTGCCAGGGAGAGGTGCAAGATGTGCGGTGGCCTTCCCGCAGGGCCGCGGCATTGCTGTCAGCTCTGGGACCACGGCTGCTGCAGGCAGGCAGAGCCAGCTCTCATCTTTTCCTGCACGCCTAGGGGCTGACGGCCTCCCCGCACCTGGCCCCAGGCACAACCAAGCGCTGCATATGCACGCTCCCAAGGCTGGAAGGAGACTTGAGCCTTGGCGGACGGAGCCGGGGCGTCGGAGCAAAGGCAGCTGAGCTGCCTGTGGGGAGAGGAAGGGGCTGTTTCTTTGTGTTGAGCACAGTCCTGCTTTCAATAAAGTCACGTGCATGCGTCAGCGCCTGTCTCCTCTGCTTAGCGCCTTGGCCAGGGCTGTCAGCTTAGCTACAGGAAGGAAGAGCTGCGGGCACCAAGCTGGGAGCTACCCCTTCCTCCAGCCTGCGCACGCAGGGCCCTAGGGCGATGGCAGCAGGGTCCTGCTGGGGGCACAGCACCGTGCACCCTGCCGGGGCTGCTTCATCATGGGTGAAGCCTTCGTGCACAGAGCGGAGGGGACTCTACCCACCTCCAGGGACCATGGCAGCTTGGCCTCCCCGCCACAGTATGGGTGGGGGGACAGGGAGCCCTCTGTGCCTTCAGCTGGGGTCACACAGCACAAGGGCTGTGGGCTCAGCCTCCCAAGCTGGTGCCAGGGGCTGCACACGCATGGCTCACCATAGCAACAAAGAGCAGCACGGACACTATGGCAACAGCTGCATCACGGCTCCCCCACCCCCCGATCAGCCCGGGCGAGGGGGCACAACCCACAAACAGAACAGGCACTTGCCACTGTCACAGCCGAGACGTTTACTCGGAGATGGCCTCTGCTCCCCCCAAAGGGTCCCCGCCATGCGCCTCCCCTTGCTCCCAGCGTTTCAGGCTGCCTTGACAGCAACAGCGGTGGGAAAGTAGGCGGGGGGGGGGGGGGGGGGGGGGGTCAGGCTGGGAAGAGCAGCAGTGTCCAGCACAGCACGGGCCGGGGCCTGAGTGGCACCGTGCCTGCCCGGAGTGCTCAGTCCTGGCCGCGGGGCGCCAGGTCCCCAGTGCCCCTGGCTGGCTACGGCCGCCCGCCCCCGCTCTCCTGCAGCATCATGTCCACCTCGGTTCTCAGCAGCCAGAGGCGCTGCTGCTTCTCGCCACGCAGCTCCTGCATGCTGTGCCCGCCCCAGCAGGCCTGCAGCGCCTCGCAGCCCCGGGCGTGCAGCTGCTGGCAGGTGCTGCAGTAGTAGGAGGGCAGGGTGCCTTGGCTCAGGCACATGTGCAGCTGGTACCGCGGCACCTCAGACAGCGCCAGCACCGGCCCTGCCCCCTCCCCACCCTCCGGCCGCGGGCAGGCGGGGGCCAGCCCCCACGCGTTCTCGGCTGCCTGGAAGGGCCGGTCGGCAGCGCGGTAGAGCCCCGGGGAGCTGGCCCCGGCGCGGGGGCTGTAGCTGCAGCTCGGAGCTGGGCTCCGGCTCCTGGCGTTCTCGGGGGTCAGCGAGCCGCCGACGCGGCCCAGCTCCTGCCTCAGCGACAGGAAGGAGAAGGAAGCCAGCTCCGGGTCGGCCCTGTCCCCCAGGCCCTGCTCCAGCTCGGGGTCCTCAGCCTCCGGCAGGGGGTAATAGCCGCCGGCAGGCTCGCCCCACAGCTTGGGGCTCCGCTCGTAGCTCCGCCGGCCTGCCACGGGGGTGCGGGACAGGTTTCCGGGGTCCTGGTAGAGATCGGTGTCTGCCTCGCCGCCGGGCGCCGGAGCCACCCCAAGCTCCCTGCCTCGGGGCCAGCGTGCCAGTCTCTGCAGCCTCTCCACGCAGGCGCTCAGGCCGCTGGTGCCTCTGCGCGCCTGGAGCAGGTCGTCGGCAGACACGCAGCACGGCCCCAGCTGCAGCAGGACGTCCTCCAGGATCTCGCACTCCAGCCGGGCCGCGAAGAAGCTGCAGGCCACGTGCATCAGCTCGGCGCCCGGGGGCGGCCGCGTCACCACCAGGTGGTGGGCGTCCCTGCGCTCGTAGCCCAGGCGGCGGAAGCTCCTGGCCAGGTCCGGCTCTGGCAGCGCCGCCCGCAGACAGTGCACGTACACCCCCGAGAACGTCTGCAACGGGAGTGCCGCATCACCCGCCGCACAGCACGGCCTTGGCCAGGCTTACCGTCATCCCAGGGATAGGACGGCAGCACCGGCACCTTTGTCCCAGCCTGCGCTGGGGAAACCGAGGCACAGGGCCGGGACACAGAAGGGGCAAGCGGCAGAGCCGTGCCCGTTCCTGGGGCTCTGCAGCCGCTCTGCCCCCCTCCTGGGAGGCAGACGCGCCAGAGCCCAGTGCTCTAGCTCTCCACGCTGCACCCCGGAGCCGAGTGAGCTACAGCGCAGCCCCTGCGGCCCTGGGCGGGGCCACACCAACACCCACCTTGATGGTGCTGAACTCCTTGCGCCAGGGGAAGAAGTGCAGGTTGAGGGCGGCCAGCTCCAGCACCTGGAAGGCGGCGGCCAGGCCGCGCAGCGCGGGGAGCAGGCTGGGCTGGCCCCACAGGCCGCTGGCGAGCACGGCGAAGGCGTCGCTGCGCAGCACGCCGTGCAGCTCCGGCTCCTCCAGCAGGCGACGGCGCAGGGCGTCCCGCAGCACGGCGTCGGTGCAGGCCCCCGTGTGGCCCCCCTGGAAGGCGCGCTCCACGCTGCGCCGGTACTCCTGCTGCAGCCCCGCCGCCCCGCTCATCCTGGGGGACCGTGCCCCGGGGGGTCAGCGCTGGCCCTCCGCCGCCCCTGGGGGGCAACCCGGCCACAGCCCTTTAGGCGGCCCCAGCCCCCCGGTGTGGGGGGGGCAGACCCCCCACCCCAGCCCCCCCAGTGTGGGGGGGGCAGACCCCAGTCTGGGGGGGCAGACCCCCACCCCAGCCCCCCAGTGTGGGGGGGCAGACCCCAGTGCGGGATGCGGGGGAGGGGAACAGGATCAGGGTCAAGGTCAAGACCAAGCCCGGTTAACCCGTCCCTGCCCGGCCGCCGCTCACCTGCCGCCGCCGCCGCCGCCGCTTCCTGTTCCCCGGCCCCGCCCCTCGCTCGTCACGCGCTTGGGGGTGGAGCCCACTCTGCCCCGCCCCCCGGGGGGTTTAACCCCCTCCTGGCCGTGGGGGAGCGCGGCCGTGCACGGGAGGGGGGGCTATGGAGGTCTCCATAAAGGGGGGGTCGTACGGGGGGGGGCCCATGGGGGGGGTCCTGCAGCCCTGGTCTCGGGAGCTCCCCCCCGCGGTGCTGCGGGCTGGCTGCGCCGTGCCCGGGAGAGGGGTCCGTGCAAGGGGGGGGTCAACATAGGGGGGTCCATGGAGGTCTCCGTAAAGGGGGGTCATACAGGGGCCCATGCAGGGGGTGCTTGGGGGTCCGTGCAGGAGGTGTCCGTGCAGGGGGTTCATAGCGGGGTCCGTGGGGGGTCCTGCAGCCCTGGTCGCGGGAGCACCACCCCCCCATCCCCCGCGGTGCTGCGGGCTGGCCGCGCCGTGCCGGGAGGGGGGGGCGGGGCGGGGGGAGCCGCCGCCTCCGCTACAAAAGTCCGCGGCCGTCGGGGCAGCCCCGCCCGGTCCTGGCTGCCGCCCCATGGCTGCCGACAGGCTGGTCGTGGTGCTGGGCGGCGCCGGCACCGTGGGCTCCGGCATCGCCAAGGCGCTGCTGGACAGGGGTAGGGCCGGCTCGGGACATCGGGGCACGGGGCTGGGGGCATCGGGGCACGGGGCTGGAGGCGGGGGGCATGGGGCACGGAGCCACGCCCGTTGCCGCGCCGCAGACGGCGGGCCGGCCCGCCTGGCCCCGCTCGGCAGCTGCCCCAAGGACAGGGGCGCGGGGCCGGGCGGTGCGTGTGGACGCTGCGGGCGGGCGGAGGAGAGGGCTTGGGGGTGTCCGGGCCGTGCCGCCGGGCCCCCGCTCGCGCCGCACACGGGTCTGGCCCGCCCGCCCGCAGGTTTCCGCGTGGCCGTCATCTCCCGGGACGCGGCCCGGCTGGACAAGCTGCGGGACTTCGTGCCGGCGGCCGCGCGGCCCCGCCTGCACACGCTCGTCGGGGACGTGGGTAGGAGGCGCGGGGGCGCGGGCGGGCGGGCGGGGGAGGCTGCGGGGCCGGGCCGGGCCGGGCGGCGGGCCCTGACGCGCTGCCCCCTCGCAGGGTCGGAGGCCGGCGCGGAGTCGGCCAAGCGGGAGCTGGTGCGGAGCGTGGGCCAGGTCACGGACGTGGTGTCGTCGCTGGGCTTCAGCTGGTGGCAGGGCGGCCCCCCGCACACGCAGCCGCTGCAGGAGCTGCACCGGGTGCGTGGGGCTGCGCGCCGGGCGGGGCGGCGCGGGGCGGGCCGGGGGGGCTCACGCGCGGGCGCTCCCCGCAGGTGCTGGACACGCTGCTGCTGAGCACCTTCACCGCCTGGAAGGCCTTCTTCCCCCTGGTGCAGGACAGCGCCGAGGGCTCCTACACCTTCATCACAGGTGGGCGCGGGCAGCCCGGCGCGGGGCGGGGGGCTCCGCGCGTCGCGCCCGCCACGAGCCACGCGTGTCTTGCAGGCGGGGCCGGCGAGCGCCTCCTCATGCCGGGCACCGGGTTCCTGACGCTGGGGGCGGCGGGGGCGCTGGCCTTCTGCCGGGTGCTGCGGGAGGAGTACCCCGACGTGCCCTGCAAGCTCAACGAGGTCAGTGCCGCCCTGCGCCCGTGGGCACGCGTGCAGCAGCGAGGGCGCTGGAGCCGTCGCCCACCCTGCAGCCGGGCCCAGCGCCCCCCGCAAGCAGGCCGGCGTGGGGGTGACGGGCTCTGGCTCTCCCGCAGGTGAAGATCAACATGGGGGTGGCCACCCCGGAGCGCCTGGGCCCCGGCTACGTGAGTCACCTGGAGGTGGGGGAGGCGGTGGCCGCGCTGGTGGAGAAGCGCCGCGTGTCGCACGCCGTGCTGTGTGCCAGCTCGCCCGCCGACCTGCAGGCCCTGGCGCTGGAGGGCCAGCTCTGAGGGGCCCCAGCTCTGCTGCTCGCGCCCCGCCGGCTCCCCATGCCCGTCTTCCCTGCTCTCTGGTCCCCTGCGATGAGGGGGGCAGCTGACCCCTGGCTTCTCTGCCAGCCCCTTCCTCTCCTTGGCCCCGCAGCGGGGGCTGGACTCGCAGGCAGGTCCCCGCGGGCAGGGTCTCGGGGCTCTGCTGTCTGGCCCCCCACCGTGTAGCCCCTAGAGATGCCCCCCGTGCTGGAGCGCCGCCCTGCCCTGGTCTTGTGTCCCCGCTCCTAATAAAAGTTCTCTGTACAAAGCTGGACTCTGGGCCGTGGGGGCAGCTGGGGCGGGATCACCCCTTCCTTCCTGCTCTCCGGAGCCAGCCCCTGCCCGCAGTGCCAGTGCCAGCGCCAGCGGGGTGGGAAGGTTGGCACAGCCCTGGGCCCTGAACTCCCGCGCTGCCAGGCAGAGCAGTGCTGGATGCAAAGGGCAGGGCAAAGTTGGAGGGGGACCTGTTCCGTCTGGGGAAGGGTAGGGAGGGGGTCAAAACCCGACGAGCCGTCAGCCCCATGGCTCTGCAGGACCTGGGTGCCCTGGCAGGAGAGGGGGCTCCGTGCAAGGAGGCAAAGCAGAGGAGTTGCCTCTGCTGCTCAGGGGATCTGGGAGCACGGAGACCCCGACCCCAACTGGTGTCTTCCAGCCCCATGCCCATGGGCAAAGCCCCTTGCTGGCCCTGACAGTCCCGGTGCCCTGGGAGGGCCCGTCCTGTCCCCTCCACCTGTGCCAGGTCTAGGGGTCCCTGCCTGGTCCCGGCCCAGCTCGGGCTTTGGCAGGGCTGAGGAAGCAGCACAGCTCACGACTGTTGGGCCATGCCTGATGCGGACTGGCATGTTCACCGCAGTGCGTGTGGCTGCCTGCCCCAGTGCCCCCGGCTGGGCAGAGCATTCACACCTGCCAGGGCACATCAGTGTCAGGCCTGGGGCACTGCCACCCACAGCGACCCTGGCACAGCCCAGCTCCCCCTGCCAGGCAGGTTGGGCCCCGTCTCTTGCACCAGTGAGTGGGGGACACATACCCTGTTCCCTGTGCTTGGGGCTGCACAGGGCAAGCGTTGCTCCCCCAGCCGGGGCAGCCACACACCTGTCCCCACCTCCCCCCCGCACCCTGGGAACCGCCAAGAACCTGCACTGAGGCTCCAGGTCACAGATGTGTTTATTACCCCAGGACCCTGACACGGGACGGCCCCAGCAGGGCAAAGCAGCTTTGCAGACAGGCAGGGAGGGCGCAGGACCAGCCCCTTTCCCACCCTGCTCAGCCCGAGATGGGGCAGGGGGAGACAGGCATGGACGAGGGCCCCCAGGGCTCAGGGTGGGGGGATGCCCAGGCCTGCCCCCGACACAGT
Source organism: Alligator mississippiensis (assembly GCF_030867095.1). Taxonomy (NCBI): domain Eukaryota; kingdom Metazoa; phylum Chordata; order Crocodylia; family Alligatoridae; genus Alligator; species Alligator mississippiensis. The sequence continues at coordinate 75,960,809 of NC_081833.1, forward strand.
CAGCTCCCATGAGCCCCGAGCTTGCTCCAGCCAGGGGGGGGCTGCAGGATGCCCCTCCCAACACACACACACACACATGCATATGCACATACACACACGTGTGCACAGCACAACTTACCGGCTCCAGCCACCCCCAGCACCACAGGTCTGCACCGGCTGCAGCCTCTAAGCCAGACAGGCCCAGTGGAGCAGTTCAGGGGCAGCTGGCACTGCACTGCAGGCACACACTCGCACACAGTGCACGGACAGACAGACAGACAGACACAGGGCACATCCAACAGCCATGAGAACAGCGTGGGCAGAGGCGTGTGAGCTGCAACCCCAGGGGAGCGCATGCTGCCCCTTGGGCCCCTCCCCAGCGTCGCGCCCAGGGGATCCTGGTGCAAAGCAGCAGCGGTTGGCTCAGGAGAAGCGTCAATGCGGTCCCGGATGCAGCACCAATGTGGGGCAGCAGGGGCTGGGGTGGGCCCTTGCCCCCCGCAGTGGTTAGAGGGGGTGGCTGGCTCCAAGCAGACCCCCAAATATTGCACAGCCCTTCCCAGCGTGTGGGGCTGGGGGCAGCCTACAGGCCTCTCCCCGCAGTGCCCGGTCTCAGAGAGGTATGTTAGTGCCCCCAGGTAGAGGAGCAGTGTGGGGCCACTATTTGGCCGTGGCCCCAGCGGGCAAGGACTCCAGGAAGGCCAAGGCGCTCTGCAGGGAGGTCAGGCAGTACCCCTCCTCGCCGATCAGGTACCTGCAGGGACCAGCGCATTAGGGCCCTGGCCCACGCAACCCCTGGCTGACCCCCGCTGCTAGGGGGGCCGAAGCTTCCCCAGCAGCAGCCAAGGCTGGCGCTGGCCCTTGCAAGGGGCCAGGCTGCAGAGTCCACGGCTCCACCGTAACCCTGTGTTACTGGCTTCTGCCCCAACCCGTGGGGCTGCAGGCAGGGGTGGAGGGGGCTGAGCTCCAGGGTCTCAGGAAAGGGCAGGAGCTGCAGAGCCGAGCAGGGCCAGCCCAGCCCTTCCCCCTGCTGCTCCACAGGGTCCAGCCTGCCCCCCTACTCTCCCCGCAGCCTGTCCCCTCTGATTAGGGTTCAGCTGTGGTGCTGCCGTGGCTCGTTAACATCAGGGCTCGTTAGCTGACAGCGCAATGCAGCCTGCAGCGAGGGGCAGTGGGTGGCTCTGCATATAGGACACCCCCCCGCCCCCAGTACGTGGCACCAGGGCCATTTAAAGGCATCTGGCCCCCTTGTCACTGTTGCAGGGATCTCTAGGGGAGAGGGCAGTATGGGGGGAGCCTAGGGACCAAGAGGGTCCCCTCCCAGATGGCAGCTGGCTGGGGTGTCTCCCCCACCTCCTGTTGGCTCTGGCCCTCACGCAGCTCTTCATCATATCCCAGCCTCCAGCTTGCCTGGGCTGGGGTATCAGGAGACATGACCAGGGTTATGCAGGGGGGCAACAGCATGCCCTGCCCTCATGGCCCAGCAGCCTGCTGTAAGCATGCATGGGGCGACTGGCGAGGAGTCACAGGTAGCCTGGCCCTGGTCCCTGGGGTCCCGAGGGTGAGCTTGCCCTGTCCTACCCTTCGTGAATGAATTCCTCCAGTGCGGCACACTCCGACACCAGCTGGGGCAGGCTGCTCCGGACGGCCACGTAGGACAGGATGGGCAGCAGGTCATCAGCACCACTGCGGGGGCAAAGAGCAGCGTCAGGCTGCTCCCTACAAGGCAGACCGCTCCCCATCCCCAACTGGCTCTTCCCTGCCTGACAGCAATGCCCCTCTGTGCCTTGGTTTCCCCAGGTGAGCCACAGGGGAGCAGCAAGGCTGGACTGCAAAGCGCTTGGAGGGTGCAGGCAGCTGGGGATGTTGAGTTGCTGCTGTGGGTGCTGGGGCAGGCACCGGAGATGCTGAGTTGAGCTGCTGTGACCACACACATGGCAGGGATGCTAGACTCCCATGAGCCGCTGGATCAGAAGCCAAGAGGGAGAGATGCTGAGACCGAGGGCTGTGAGCACCCCTGGGACAGCCTGGTTCACCGTGCCACGCAGGGCTATAGCACTGCTCCCACAGGCCATGGCTTTGCTGGGAGTGTGGGGGTCACAGCACCTGGTCTCTTGCCCTTCAGGTCTGCAGAGCTCAGACAACCGAGTCCCAGCTGGGAGTAGCAGCCGCCTCCCCCTCCCGGCTCGGCCGTCTCCCTAGTTCCCTGCTCATTGCTTTGACAGACCAGCCGCAGGACTGCTGTCTCGCCGGGGTGCGGGGCCCTGCTCACGGTCCCACCATCTCCTGCTTGCTGCTTAAGTCCCTGTGACAGCTTCCGAGCTCGCTAAATTGCCAGCCGAGGTCTCGGCTGCCGACACAGGCTCCCCACCCAGTCAGCATGGCAGGGAGGACCCCCACGGCATGGTGCATTGTCAGAAGTGATCCATCAGGCCTGGTGTCGGCAATGCAAAATGGGCTAGGCACCTTGCAGCGATGGAGAGGTGGTGGATGTTAGCTAGTGGGCCTGACGGCTTCACACTGAGCTGCCCCACGCGGCTCAGAGATGGGGCTGCAGGAGACTTCACCATGGCAGCAAGGGAAGCAGCACCCCCAAAGCACCCAGTCATGGAGCCTGGCCCTCCCCCATCTCCCACACTGCATCCTTCCAGCCTCAAGAGCCCAGGGCTGTGACGGGGCAAAGGGACTATGCTGCGTCCCCGCCATACTCACATAGCGGCCGCAGGGGGCTGGCTCTCCCGTGCCCCGCAGTATTCCTCAGCACACTCGCAGATCATGCGCAGAGCTCGCACTGCAAGCAAGGCACCAAGCCCCAGCATCAGGGACAGCAGCCCGCAACCAGGCCCCGCAGCCTCCCCCTGGCAGGTAGCACTGGGGCCAACCCCAGCCTTGCACCAAGCAAACCTTCCTCCCAGTGCCTGTGGCAGGACAGGGCTAGGGCAGAAGGGATCGCTGCAGCACACAGCAGGGATGCAGGGGTGCTCAGATGGGCCAGGGGAGATTACAGCTCTTGAGGGGGCATTGCCTGGCTTTGCTGACAGCATGGGCACAGCATGGCTCCCCTGCCCCACGCAGCCCCCGTCTGAAAGCCATGTGAAAAGGGGGTGCTGTGGCCTGATGGCTCCAGCTCCTGCCCCAGAGCCTCCCATGTGCCTCACCAATGCAGTCCAGCTTCCTCTGTGGGCAGCTCTCCAGGGCAATGAGCCGCAGCTCCTGCACGGCAGCGCTGTAGGGGTAGGAGCCCGGCGCCTGCGTTGCACTGTCCCAGGGCAGCAGCTTGGAGGGGACCCCCATGTCTGCAGGCGGTGTGTTGTGGTGGCGCTCCATGCCCCATGACAGGGCAGCTTCCTGGGCCTTGTACACGCTTCTGCAGGGAGGAAGTGGGGGCTGGTGAAGAGCACAACACAGTGCGGCACTCCCCAACCAGGCCTGGCTCACGGCACATCTTGGACATGGGGCAGGCTGGGCAATGCTGGAACCACACAGGCCCAGCTGTGCAGCTCCTGCATGCCCTAGGCACAGGGAGAGGCGGGCGCCAACTTGGCACTGGGAGGGAGCCAGGTGTGGGGTCTTGAGCCCCTGCCCGGGCGCGTGGTACCTGTACAGAGCCAGCAGTGGGGCCCAAAGCGGGGGGAAGAAGGCTTCCTCAATGCAGGCCAGGCACTGGTCTTTGGCGGGGGCAGCGTTGAGGCCCTCGAAGGCCAGCAGGGCCAGGGACAGGAGCCGGTCTGGGGGCAGGCAGAGAGTATGCTCAGTTGCTGTAGCTGGTTCGTGCCCTTTCACTTGAGCGGTGCCCCCAGCGCTCCCGCCTGGGGTGATAGGAACCGAACCCAAGGGGCTAGCTCTTCCAGGCTCCGGCCTGCCCCTGTCCAGGGTAACCTCGCCCATGGTCACCTCCCATCTCACCAACCCCATCCCCACCCCCAGCTCCAGGCCTAACAGCCCAGCCCTCTGGCCTCTCCCTGGGACTAGGGAGCCCTCATGCCAGGTCTAAAGCAGGGCTCTCAATTCTCCCGCCAGCGTCTCCTTGTCCCTGCAGCCATCACCGGCCCCTGGTCTCTCTCCCAGGATCCTCCCATCCTGCACATCGCTCCCAGGAGACAGCACCTCCCATCCATCCTCATCAGCACTGCGCCAAACCCCCACCTCCCTGCATCTTGCCACGCAGCCTCTGCCTAGCCCAGGCTGCTGAGAGCTTTGTGCGGTGCCTGGCAGAGCTCTGGGAGCACCAGCTACCACCAGCTCTGCCCGGGCTGCTCCTGCCACGCCTGGGCCCCATGAGCTGGGACAGGGTCTGCAGCAGGGAGCAGGCAGCTGTGGGGTTGGGTTGCCTTCGCCCCGGCAGCGGGTGCCATGCAGCTCCATGCTCGGAGCCCGTGGAGCAGAGCCGACAGCTCCGGGGGCCGACGCTGCCCTCTGGCGGCCACGGAGCCAAGACTTGGAGCCACAGTCCTATGCCAGGAGCCTGTGTACCTCCCCACTGGACTACTGCACCTCCGAGCAGGGGCAACGGGTTTCAGAGGCCTGCACCAGTAGCAGTGGTGCAGCTCGAAGCCCAGCTGTGGGGCAGGGCCTGCTGGGTCTGAGAAGGCAGCTGGGGGCACTGGGGGAGGGATGTAGCCTCTGCTTTGAGACATGGCAATGCCCTGGGAGTGCCCAGCCCTGTTCCAGCCTGCTTAGAAAGCACCCAGTGGCAAGTGATGCCAAAACGCAGGCTCCTTCAGACTGTCCCGTGGCTCCAGCCCCTCACCCACGGCATTGTGGATGTCCTTCACGATGCCTTTCAGCTGCTCTGGGAGAGATGCCACCTTCTTCTCAGCCGGGGCTACACCTTCTGGCCCCATCAGGAACCGCTCCAGGTCCTCAAAGGAGCTGTCCCGCTGGGGTGGGCAGGGGCTGGAGGTGAGGGCAGGTGGGTCCTCGATGAGGGGGGCACTGGAGAGGCTGTGGCGCAGGTTGAGCTGGTTGGTCTCATGCACGGAGAACATGCAGTGCAGGCTCTGCGAGGCCCGGAGCCGCCGGCCCCCTGGCTCTGGCAGCCCCTCAGCATCTAGTGACAGGCAGGTCGGGGGGTCGCCCATGCCCCGGCTAACCACAGGGTAGAGCCGGCTGTAGACCGCACACTGCAGTTTCCGCAGCAGCTGGCAGATGGGGTGGTCGGGACAGCTGGAGTGAAGGGAAAAGACTGCTTGCCAGGGCTGGGACTGGGACGTGTCCTGCTATCCCATGAGCTCATGCTGGGGACGTTGTAGTTTCCAGGTGGCTGCTGAGGGAAGCCAGCTCATGCCCCCCAAGGCCCCTCTGTGGGTACGGAGCCCAGCATAGCCCCTGTCCAAAGCACCACCCTCGCAGCTGGAGCAGCTTTTCCCACAGACCCCAGGAGCATCTCTGCTGGGGAGACTCCAGCAAACACCTGGCCAGCTGTGAGGCCGCCCAAATCCCCCTTGCGCTAGGGCTGGGCTCAGGGGAGGCGCCTCCAGCAGCCCCTAGAGCTGGAGCCTACCTGAGGAGGCAGGAGAAGAGGCCGGACACCAGGGTGAGGTCTGCCGGGTTCCTCCTCAGCTTGCTCTTCCAGAGCCGGGGCCACTCCTTGTGGGGGAAGAGCATCTGAGAGCTTGTGGGGGCAGGCATCATCTGTGCCAGGCAGGGCTGCAGCTCCCCCTGCCCCTGGAGACACCACACCCAGCACGGGGACCCTGGGGGGCTACACTTGTCCCACAACACACACAGGCAGCTGGGCAGACCCAGTCATCAATGACGCTCCAGCTTTGGGGAACGTGGCCAGCCCGTGCACACCCCTCAGCCCTTTCTGGGTGCCTGGGAGCAGAGGACACAGAGACAGGGGCTGCCTCTGGTTTGGGAGCCCAGCGGCGCTAGGCAGGGCGCAGGGACATACGTGGTCTTGCTCGTACTCCAGGATGGCGGCGTAGAGCTCCCGCTGTTCCTGCTCCTCGGGGGTTAGGGCCACGCTGCTGGAGAACCGCCTGCGGGGACATGGCATGCATCAGGGTGAGGCTTGGAGCAGGTGGCTGCATCCTGGCTGCCACCATGGGCCCAGGCACAGAAGAGACAGGGCATCCACCCTACTCGGTGCATTGCAACAACCTCCCCAAGCAGAGGCCACGGCGGCTGAAACCTGGGCAGAAGCTGCTGCGAGCTGGGGGGAGCTGGCTCGAAGACAAGGCTGCAGACACTCTCTCGGCTGGGGAAGGGCTCAAAAGGCAGCACCCTCATGGCCCCCCAGCCTCAGATGGGGCATAAAGGACCCCGGCCGGGTGCCCAAGGCCCAGAGCGCTGAGCAAGGGCACTATGAATACTCCCCTTCCTCTGGCGCAGCGTGGCCCCCGCCCTCCTTACCTGTTGGCTGCCTCCTGGAGGCGCAGCCGGCGCTCCTCCATCTTGCGCTGGAGCTGGAATACAGCAGAGTTAAGGCCCAGGCACGGCCCTCTGCGGCCTCACGTGCTTCTGGCCAGGGTTAAACAGAAAATGTAAACAGAGCGCGGCCCCCGTGCCTGCCATAGGCTGGCCTGGCCCTGCGAGCCAGCACAGGTGGGGCGCGGGCACCCCCGGGGGCAGGCTGTGTTTGCCCTAGCCCCAGTCCCCTCCCAGGCAGGGCCAGAGTTCAGCCAAGCCGGGAGGGTTTTCTGACCTGGCCTAGGTGCAAGCTGGAATCTGGGAGGGGTGTTGGCAGGGGGTGGGGGCAGGCTGGGCTTCCCAGCAGGTGCTACCCGGTCTCAGAGCCCCATGTGCTCAACAACCACTGCTCCTTGAGCCTCACCCCAGCCCCACCCTCACCCAGCTCCGGCCTGAGGGGGAAGGCACAGGCCCCGGGCGCCACAGGGGTAGCTTGGGAAGGATACGGTCTCCTCCCGCGCCTTGGCGATCACCAGGTTCTCCATCATCTGCCGCTGGAGGGACAGCGTCTGCAAAGCACACACAGGCGTTGTGGGCAAGCCCCAACTCTCACCTGCTCCCCTGTGCCAGGAGCACCCAGCCAGGACCCCGCTCCCTTCCGCGTGCCAGGAGATGGCAGGGCATTTCGGGTAGTGGCTGAGCACACCCCACCCTGCCCTTCTGCAGCCCAGACCAAGGCTGGCAGTGGCTGGACAGGCCCCAGGCCCATCCTGGGGGGTTGGCTACGCCTCGGCAGCGAGGTGTGAGCACGCGTGGTCACCACAGGGCCTGGCTGGCTGGGCCCCAGGCTCATCCAGCCCTTGAAGCAGCGGCTGCTGCCACCCCCTCAGCTGTGGGCCGCACGGGGGGCTCTGCTCTTGCCTCCTCTCAGTTCCCACCCTCCCCGCAGGCCTGTTCCAGGGATCCCCATCTGCCCGACAGCCAGGAGCCACCCGGCCAGCTGGGGCAACCGGTGGGTCAAGCCCGCGCTCCTGGGGCTGCGGTCCAGCAGTCCATCACCCGGGAGGGCATAGCCTCTTCTCTGCCTGGATGCAACCCCCCCCTCTCCACCCCTTGCACTCTCCACCCCAGCTACACTCGCCAGAGAGGTCTTCTGCAGGGCCTGGCTGGGGTTGAGCCGGGCCAGGCGCGCCTCGTACGCGGCCTTCAGCTTCTGGTTCTGCAGCGACGCCTCCTCCAGCGGCGTGAGCTCCCTGCAAACACCGGGAGCCGCTGAGGGGGAGCGGGGGCAAGCTGCGAGGAGCTGGAACGGGCCGACACAGGCCCCTCTCCCCCCCCACCCAGCCCGTGCATCCCGCCCCGCTCACTTCTTGGAGCTCTGCGCCTCCGCGACCTGCAGCTTCTGGAAGATCTCCGGGGGCAGGAAGGGCGACAGCTTCCCGCCCTCGTCCGAGAAGACCCTGCGGTGCCGGGAGACGGGAGCAGGGCCTGGGCCCTTCTCGGGCGCTGCCGGCTTCACCTGGCTCTTCCCTGCGGGCGGGGAAAGCACGGGGGTCGCGAAGGGCTACAGGCCCCGGCGCCGGCCCCGCGACGGCTCCGCGCCCGGCGCTCACCGAGCTCGGCCACGCTGGACTTGGCTCTCTCCAGGCACTGCTCCGCCAGCTTCAGCATCTTGGGCGTGTCGGGCGTCACCCCCTCGGCCCCGTCTGGCGCGGGAGAGGGGCAGGGCAGTCTGCGCCCGGCAGCCGCGCTGGGACGGGGCTGCCCCCTCGGCCCCGGCCCCCGCTCCGTGCCACCCCCGAGGGGACGAAACCCGGGTGGGAGCAAGCGAGGGGCTGGGGCAGGCGGGGGGTACCTGGGGCGGCCGCCGCCTCCTCCAGCAGGGCCTGGGAGATGTAGTGGATGCTCTTCAGGTACTCCACGTAGGCCTCCTGCACGGGGCGCGGGTCAGGAGCGGGGCTGAACCGCCCGCACGGCGGTCCCACCCCGGTGCATTGGGAACCCCCCCGCACAGTTACCCTGGGAAGCCCCCCCCTCCCCACCCCACCCCACCCCACCCCGCAGCCCGGGGGCCCACGGACCCGGGGGCGCTGGGCGCTGTCGAGGCGCAGGGCGCCGTGCGCCAGCTTCATGGCGCTCTGCAGCGGGCGCAGCGCCCCGTCGCCGCCCGCCGCCATGGGGCCGCGCGGGGGCCGGAACCTTCGCGCGCGGCGCGGGGGGCGGGGCGGCGCGGCTCGGGCGGACCGGAAGCTCGGGGCGGAGCGGCTGGGACGGACCGGAAGTTCGGGCCGGGCCGGGCCGGGCCGGGCCGGGTCCGCCGGGCCGCGGGGGGGCGCTGTGGCGCGGGGCGGCGGGCGGGGCCGGGCCGGCGGCGGCAGCGGCGGCGGCGATGAAGCGCGATCGCCGCGGCCGGTTCCTGTCGCCCCGGCCGGGGCCCGCGGGGGAGCGCGGCGCGGGGCGGCGGGGCCGCGCGGCCGGCGACGCGCCCGAGGGTCCCGGGGACGCGGGTACGGCGGGGCGGGGCGGGGCGGGGCGGGGGCCGGGAAGGCCGCGGGGACCCCGAGCGCTGACCCTGCCCCCCTTCCTCCCCCCGCAGGGCCCGGCCGGGCGCTGAGCTCCGGCTACTGCCGCCTGTGCCACGGCAAGTTCTCGGCGCGCAGCCTGCGCCACGCCTTCGGCCGCGCGCCCGGCGCCGGCGACAGCTCCCCGCGCCAGCGCCGCCGTGACCAGGCCTTCTTCGCCGACTTCCAGCGCCTGCTGGGGGTGGCCGTGCGGCGCGACGCCGGCCTGCCGCCCTACGTCTGCACCAAGTGTCACGCGCAGTTCTACAAGTGCCGCGGCCTGCTCAAGACCTTCCTGCAGCGCGTCAACGCCGCGCCCCGCGCCCCGCACCGCGCCCACGCCCCGGACAGGTAGCGCGCCGCGCCGGTGTGCGTGTGCACGGGGCCAGGGCCGCGTTGTCGGGGTGCGCGTGCGTGCGTGCGTGGACGAGGGGCGCATTGCCATGCATACATGCTTGCGTGTACGCGTGTGCACGTGCGTGCAAGCGCATACGTGGCCGAGGAGCACGTTGCTGTGCGCGCACATGTTTGTGCGTGCGTGCACGTGGACGAGCATGTTACTGTGTGTGTGCGTTTGTGCGTGCGTGGACGAGGGCGTTGCTCTGTGTGTGTGTTTGTGCGTGCGTGCACGTGGATGAGGGCGTTGCTGTGTGTGGTGCGTGTTCGTGCGTGCCCGTGGAGCGCATTGCCGTGTGTGCGTGTTTGTATGTGCATGCAAGCACATACGTGGCGGAGGAGCACGTTGCTGTGTGTGCATGTTTGTGCGTGCGTGGACGAGGAGCACATTGCCATGCATACACGTTTGTGCGTACATGTGAGTGCAAGCGTGCACATGGACGAGGAGCACATTACTGTGTGCGTGGTTGTTTGCGTGCACACGTGCACGTGGCGTTTTCGGCGTCTATTTTAGCATCCGCACGGCCAAGGGGAGATGTGGTTTCCCACCAGGCTTCGCTGGTCCGTGCCCTGCCGGTCCGCTCTGCCCCAGGCAGCAGCGCTTGGTCCCGAGGAGGCTGGAGCTGGGCTGGTCTCGGTGGGGGCGGACGGCAGGACAAGGAGCAATGGGCTCTTGTTGCAGCAAGGGACGTTGTGGTTGGAGATTAGGAAGAGTTGTCTCCGTAGGAGGGCGGTGAAGCCTGAAACAGGCCCCCGGAGCAGTGGTGGATGCTCCATCTTTGGAGGTTTTTAAGCCCCAGCTCAGAGCCCTGGCCGGGATGATGCAGTTGGGGCTGGTGCTGCTTGGAGCAGGGGTCGGACTCGATGTGACCTCCCCAGGTCCCTTCAACCCTCACTTCCTACGCGTTGCTTCTCTCTGGTGTGTAGGAGCAGTGACGTCCAGGCCCAGCCGGGGACGGAAGAAGGAGCCTCCTGTCTGGGTAAGTGCCAGGCTTCCCCGTGTCGGGGCAGAGCCCAGGGGCCCTGGTGCGTTTTCCCCGGCGTTCAGCAGTGACCCTCGGGGTCACGATGTGTCAGCTCCTGGGGCCTGGGTAGCATCGCTGGAGGGGAGGAGAGGGCTGGCTGGGAGACGCGCCGAGGTCCCTGAGCTGTGCCTTCCCTGTGCTGGCTGGTCGGAGGGATGGTAGCACCAGCCTGGAAGGCCGACCGCGCTGATGCTGATCCCTCTCCGCAGTGGACCTGATCACGTCCACCCCCCAGTGCCTGCGCAGCCTGGTGACATGGACCCACACCCACGCTGGGGGCTGCCCGTCAGTGCCAGCTCTGCAGAGCGTGCTGTCGTCCGAGTACTGCGGGATCATCCGCGCTGTGTGGGGTTGCGGCGATGGGCACGACTACGTCATGGACACGGACTCGGACTGCAGCACCGTGCTGGTGGATAACGCCTTGGCCGTGAAATGGGAGCGGGACAAGGGCGCAGCCCAGCGCCTGACGGACAACGGGGCTGGGACGGATGCGGCTCCCACGCCCCAGCAGGCCCCTGCGAGGACGGCGGTTTGCCAGGTGCCAGGAAGCAAAGGGGCTGCAGCGGCACCGAGCTCGGAGACCCCGACGTCACAGAGCGGGGATTCATCTCGCACGCAGCTGGATGGCGTGGCCTCTCTGCAGGAGAAAACACTGCTCCCGGCAGTCTCTCCGCTGAGCGGTGCCCCAGGTAAGTGCTTGGCCTAAGTTGCAGCCCTCTGCCCTTGGCAGCACTGGGTCCTCCAGGGTGGCACCTGTGCCAGCAGGAAACTCGCAACAGACAGGTCCCAAAACACATGGGGAAGAGAAGGGGCAGGGGGTCTAGGCATGGGGCTGGGTGTCAACTCTACAGGTGCCAAGCATGGCTCTGCCACCACCTCGCTTCCCAACCTCAGGTAAGTTCCTTTGCCCCCACTCCCCTGGCTGCAGAAGGGGACGAGACCTGCCTGGTCCCCAGGGGCTCAAGGTGGAAAGCGCTGCCCGAGCCCTGTGGGGAAAAACAAGTGCTGTGTCAGTGAGCGGCTTGTCCCCGTGCCCAGGCCCCACCCTGTGTTCGAGCTGGCGTCTCACTCACCGTCTCGCTCGCAGTCCTCCGGGAAAAGGGCTGTGTTTGGGAAGGTTACTTCCCTCCCACAGCTTGGGGCCACTGCCCTGTCCTTCATTTGAATCACTCAAACGCGAGTCTTGGAGTGGCTGGGGGCTGCCCTGCCCTCCCCTCCCCCTTGCAGCGACTCCCTTTGGAAGGCTGTGGGGAAACATCTGGTGCAGCTCCAGGGCTGGATGAAGAGTTGGGTTGGGCACCTTAATCCCCTCTCCCTCCTCCCATTGCCATTGTTAACCCAGGCTGGGCCGATCCCAGGGACAGGAGCGACCCTACTCAGTGTCCTGCATCGTGCTCCCAAACCTGCTGAGATGCCTGCTTGCTAGCAACAGGAAGATGCCATTTAAGGCTCAATTTCAAACATGCCACAGCCATGTGCTGCTGCTGGCTGGAGCCGGGGGGGGGGGGGGGGGGGCTGTGGAGGGATGCAGGAGAAGGGGAAACCCCACATGGTCTCCACAGCCCAGGAGCTAAAGCCTCGGCCACTGGAAGGGGTTTGTTTGGTCCTGCATCTCTTTTATGTAACAAGCTGCCACAAGGAGTTTCTCCGCAGCCATCCTCGCGGGCTCAGCTGCTGCCGTGCACGTGTAACATGCGGTGTTCTCCTTCCTTTCCTAGGACAGTTGAGTGGGAAGCAGGTTCTGTCTCCAACGTCGGATGAGCGGGTAAAAGACGAGTTCAGTGACCTTTCTGAGGGGTGAGAGAAGAGTGGGTTTAACACAGCTTAAATGTCTTTGCAAGCATGAGACTGCTCGGCCTAGGGGTGTCCTCCCTCCGCAGAGCGGTCTGCGCCCCTTTGTCCCTGACCCACACAGCGGTTTCTTGGTAGCAGTCGTGCCAGCAGCTCCTTAGCTGATGTGCTGGATTCACCCCTCTGGCTGCTCGTGGCGCCCCAGTCTGATGTTTGCATAGTGTCGCTTGGTTTCCCTTTCGATGGTGCTTGAAATCCCTTCTAGAGGCAGATGCTTTCAGCAGCTCCTGAGAGAGTTTCCAGCAAAACAGATCCTCTGCGTCTCTCGAGGAGCTTCCGCTCTGAAAAATACTAGCCTGCTCTTGCCCGGCTTTGTGCTGGGTTGAGCCGTAGCTGCTGCTCTGCTCCACAGCCAGTCCTGAAGACTTGTCTGGCATCTCTGCCACCCTCCTAGCTCCTGTAGGTCTGGATCCTGGTGGTGCTCATTAGTGAAGGTGCCCACAGCAGAATCCAGCAGGCTGCGCTTCCAGAGAAGCCTTGGCTCCTCTTACAAGAGGACACATTTCCCGTGGGGTTCCCAGGTGGCGGTCAGGTTTGCTTAGAGCCTGTCGGCTTCTCCAGTCCAGCAAACCACATGGGTCAGTGGAAGAGACTTGGGCCAAATTCTCAGAGGCAGGTTCTGAATCTGGAATGAGCGTCCAAGGGGGGTGGTGCTCTCCCCTGCCTTGCGGGTCTTTAAGAGGAGGCTAGACATGCATCTGCCCCCAGCTGACCCCAGTGCTCTTTCCTGCCTGGGGCAGGGGGTCGGGCTCGACGATCTGCTGAGGTCCCTTCCGACCCTAGTATCTATGAAACAAAACTGCATCTGGGGCTATTTGACGTTGATGTTCCAGGTCAAAGGTCTGGTGCTGCCTTTGGCAACCTTCGACTTCAGGCCCTTGGTGAAACATGTTAAATAGCAATGTAAAAGATGCCACTGGGTTCTTTGGCCTCCTGAATTAATTACTTCTGTGCATGTAATTAGCACAGCACAGAAAGCCCCAACATACATAAGTGCAGTCAGGAAGGAGGCATCGAAGAGCAACAGCCTCACGGTCTTGCTCTGTGCAGGTCACCTGTCCCGGCTCTTCCAGGAAAGGCTGGTGGTGGAACTGCCAGATTTTTCTCATTAAAACATCCAGATTATTCTTATGGGGTGGCTTTAGTTTTGGGAGGAACTCGTCTGGTAGCTTCCTGTGTTTTGTGGGGGGAGGGTTGTGTGCACTGAGGCTGTAGCAGAGCAGCTTTTTGCAGCCCTGGTTGCTGCGACTTCCTGCCAGGGAGACACATGCATTAGCGCGGTGAAGAATGAATGATGAGACCAGAGCATCCGAGTGCTGGGCGCTGGCCAAGCCCTGCTTGAGTAAAGCGCCTGTTCTTTTTCTCAGAGACTTCTTGAGTGAAGATGAAAACGATAAGAGAAACGCTCCGTCTTCAGACGATTCCTTTGAGCCTTACTCAGAAAAGAAGTAAGGGCCTTTCTTGTCTCTGCTAAAGGTGAACATGGTTCTGGTGCCTTTGTCCATGGACTAGGTGTGGCATGGGCTTCCCCTGCCCCCAGGGAAGGGCGCTTCGCAGTCAGTCTTGGGATTTGAGCTCCCCACAGACCGCCACCCTCTCCCCCGTCTGTCAGCAACTAGAGCTGCTGTGCCTTAGCCTCAGTTCATCAGTCATAGGCCCTATTCCCCACCACCAGTCCCGTGTGCAGTGCACTGCCAATTCTGTCCCACCCTGGCTGCAACGAGCTTATGTTTCTTCTCTGTCCTCTCAGCCATGCTGCGTTGTGAGTTAAAAGGCAGCACTGCCAATATGTCACCATTAATGCAGTCTCATCCCTGTTCCTTCCTCAAGGGGGTCTAGCAAAAAGAGTGAAAGCAAAGATGCAAAGAAGGCAGAAGAGCCCAAAATAAGGAAGAAGCCAGGGCCCAAGCCAGGCTGGAAGAAGAAGATCAAGTGTGAAAGGTAACAGAGTGGAGGTTTGAGGGGGGCAGCCCGGTGAGGTTGACTTGGTCTCATGGTGGCGATTTTCTGCCTTTCAGAGAGGAGCTGCCTACCATTTACAAGTGTCCTTACCAGGGATGCACGGCTGTGTACAGAGGGGCCGACGGCATGAAGGTAAGTCAAGAAGGAAGCATCTGGCTTGTGCTGACTTGCATGGCAGGGGGTGCTCCTGCTAGGTATTGAAAGGTGCAGGAGGTCTCTCCTGTCAGCAGAGGATTAGGACCAGTCTAGAAGCTGCCCTCCAGCTCTCAGCTGGGCGTCAGCCCCTCACTCCCAGCCTAACAGCACGGGTGAGTGATCTTGTGTAATTGTGCATCTTTGCTCAGTCTTTTGTTGCTTGCCTCATCCTCCGTCCCAACGGCCACCCATTGGCCTGCTGGTAATGGGCTGCTTGGTACTGAACAGCTGTGGGAATCAGGCTCCTCCACTAAAATCCCTAGAGAAGGGCTCAGCCTTCAGGCCTGCTGCAACTGACAGCTCCATGCTGGCACCTGTCACTTGTAGCCAGGCTGGAGCCCACGTGTAGGCTGCCAGGAGAGGCTGTGGTAGTGCCCACTGTGCCTTGGGGCTTGCCCTGCGGGGAGGGATGCTGTGGCATGCTCTGGAAAACCCACTCTGGACTTTCAGAGGAGTCCCCAAGAGTCTCCCTTGGTCCTTGTCTTTAGAAACACATAAAGGAGCATCATGAGGAGGTTCGGGAGAGGCCCTGCCCGCACCCCGGGTGCAACAAGGTGTTCATGATTGATCGGTACCTGCAGCGCCATGTGAAGCTCATCCACACGGGTATGTCTGTCCTTACCTGGCCTCCCCACCTCCATCCCTACCTGAGTGGGCACAAATAAGCCTCTGCTGTGCCACCACATGAGAGAAACAAAGGGATGGCTCCAGTTTCAGCTGGGGAAGGAGCTCAGAAAAGCTGCTGGTGTGGGGCCTGTTAGCGGTGCCTGCAGCCCCATCACTGCTCTCATTGCAGAGGTACGCAATTATATCTGTGACGAATGTGGGCAGACCTTCAAGCAACGCAAGCACCTCTCAGTCCATCAGATGCGCCACTCAGGAGCAAAGCCTCTCCAGTAAGTGCCCCTCGCGTGTCCTGGCATGTACCGGGGGGGGGGGGGGGGAACAGGAGGTAAATGAATAGGCAGCAGCTGGCCCCAACTAATGCTGGTTCCTGCTAGTTTTTTCATGCACATCTGGTCACTAAGCAGGAATGGGTCTGTCTGGCTTTGTTAAGAACCTAGATTTTGACTCAAGACACCTTTGGAAAATGCCAGCTCTTAATTTTCCTTTTTTTAAATTGAAGAAAAATAATTGAGCAGTTTTTCTGTCGCAAAGAACTCAGAAAGACCTCAGCTGTGGGTTCCTATGTGACACTTCTGGGTTTGTCTTGTGTGTCAGGTTTGCCCACCGAACAGTGCTAGCACCCGGGTCTTAAAGGGATCTCATGGCACCCTGGTTGAAGAAAAAAGAAAATCAGTGATTTGGCAAATAGCCAAGATGAAGAGGCAGTGTCTGTGCTGCCCGTTAGTTAGGGAAGCAGAGAACTGTTGCTTATGTGAAAGCCACTTAGAAAAGCCTCAGGGTAGGTGATGCTTTGGATCCACTTCTCTCGCAGCAGTCACCGTGAGAGGTGGGGCGTTCTCCACAGCAGAGAACGCCCCAAGAGGAAGACAGTTCTGCCTGGGGGCTGACAATTAATGTGGATTTCTAGTTTCTGAAAGCAGGAGGAAGGGCTCCGGACCCAGATCTCTCTAAAGCTAGTTTGAACCATCCTGGGCCATTTAGGCCCCGCGGTTCCTGGAAAGCAGGGTCTTCACACTTCTGCTTCCCATGCTAGGAAGCGTAGCAATTGCTGCTTCCTGCCCCCCCGGGAAATGGGAACCCATCGCAGTCTGCACCAGATGAGAAGTCCTTTTATGCTGGTCTGACGTGTCAGAGTCACTGGCTTCTCAGCTGCCTTTTACCCCAGCCCTGCAGCATTCCCTTTGGGCTTGATCCCCTCCCTCCTTTGTTCTGCCTGAGCTCAAACACGTTGAGTACGGAGCTGCTCTTGTACCCTTCCCCCGCAGTCTTGGTGGCTCTGGTGGATGGTGTCAGCCACCCCCAGGGATGCATGGGGCAGATGGGTTTTTTTAATTCAGTTTCTGCTCTTCAGGCAGGCAGGCAGGCAGAATCTGCTTCCCAACATGTGACAACCCCCAGCGGCAGCATTTGGGGCCCTTGTACTGTTGCTCATACAGTGTCTTGCCTTCCAGGTGTGAAATCTGCGGCTTCCAGTGCAGGCAGCGGGCGTCTCTCAAATACCACATGACCAAACACAAAGCAGAGGCAGAGCTGGAGTTTGCCTGCGACCAGTGTGGGAAGCGCTTTGAAAAGGCCCACAACCTGAACGTCCACATGTCCATGGTGCACCCCCTCACCCAGAACCAAGACAAAGCCAAGCCACTGGAGCCGGAGCAGATCCTCCTCCTGAATGCTACGGGGACTGCAGAGAGCCAGGCGGTGAAGCCGGAAGTGACTGCCCAACAGGAGCCCACCTGAAGGGCAGCTGGGGTGTCCTGGATATCTGGCTTTGTAGAAACCGTACTGCAGCGTGGGGATTTCTCATCGACATTTCACTAGTCTCCAAAAGGACTCGGGGGAACTCGCTTCAGCTTGCTCGGGAAAAAAAAACAAAACAAAAAAACAAGAAAGCTTTGACCATGCTGTGATTCTCCGTGCTTCTGTTTGATTCAGCAGTGTCGTCCTAAGCAATCACCGTCTAATCTAAGGAAGCCAGGGGTTCAGTCCCCCTCCACCCACAGGCTGATCCAACCCCGTCGTGCTGCCCCTGGGACGTAGCTGCACAAACCACAGGCCCCTCCGGCGCTCCCCGGCAGGTGGCGTTGAGGGTCCAGGGGGCCACGAGCGACTCCATCAGATCTGGGTTTTAAATGATCACGATTCCCAAAGTCTAAAATTTGTAACCGACTTTTTATTGTAATGAGAGCTTCATGGTTATGCTTGTAATAAATTATTTACAGAGGAAATCGGAACCCAGCCGTCCTGGTTGCGAGGGGGAGGAGCTGGCCGGCCCAGCCGCTCTGGATTCCAGAAGCTGCATCTTGCTAGACCCTCATCTCTGCAGTTGCAGGGCCAGATTCATGGCCCGCAAGCCCCACTCAGAAAAGATCTGGGCCATCATGGTACTCCAGGTCAGCTGCAGGCTTCGAGTAGTGCAAGAGAGCAGCTGTCATCTCTGGGTCGAACTCTTCGCAGAGGTCCAGGAACTGGGGGGGGAAAGAAGCTGGTATTAGGGGCTCATTGCTGCTTCAGAGAGAGCCAAGATCAGTGCCAGGTCATGCTGCCTGCCAACAGCCGAGGTGTGCCTCTGCTGGGGACGGGACTGGTACTGACTCAACTGAGCAGGGGGTGTTAATGTTTGAGGAGAGCCACGCCATGGGACACGCAGAGGCTGCGGTTCAAGTGAACCTGACACTTCCCGCAGCTCTTAAGCACAACGTGGTAAGAAAGTACAAATGTCACTTGAACAGGTAGAGCCTGCTAGAGAGGACGTGAGCTTACAGTGCTGCATGGGCGGCCTGTCCTCAGGCAGGCGATGTCGTGTGCTCGGGGAACTGGGCAGGGTCAGCCTTGTAAGGAGGACAAAGGGGTGTATACGTGCGGGCAGCAAGCAAGACATGCAGCCCCCAGGCTGAAAGGGAGGGGAAGACCCCCACATACCTGGTGCACATTTGTAAAGCTCTTCCTGGGGCACCGGGGAATTGAATGAAGCAGGAACCGCCGCGCCTTTGTTATTGGTTCTAAAGAATCCACCTGGGGAAGAGAGGTTGGGTTCAGGATCATGACTGCAAGCACAGGGCACTGCCTGTTGCTGCACAAGCTGTCTGCATACCTGCCCTCCCAGCTCCACCCTGGCTGGATCCCTATACCACAGGCACACCTGAAAGGGTGCTCTAAGCTCCTGTGCTAGTGCTGCTGATGGGAATCTGTCTGACATCAGCCCCCGCAGGCTGTTAGTGCCCCGCTGGGCTGAGCACTACCCACGTCAACTGCGTTAGCCATTTTGGAGAGTCAATATTTGTGTAGGGCAGTGAGAGGAGGGAGGCCTACTGTAGCTACCAGGGAGGGGCAACAGGTCTGGCTGGCTGGAAGGGAATGGACCACAACCACCACTCACAGGGTTTGCAGCATGCACGCTTTGTGCCTCTTGGTCTGATCCAGGAGCGTTCCCACCGTCGACAAAGAGCCGAAGGAGCTGAATATACGAGTCAACGACAACAGCAAGGAAGCTGGGCTCTCGCACAAACAGCTCTTGGTGAAAGCTGGGGATGAGGCTAGAAGGAACCATAGCAAGAAGTGTGAGCAAAAGGTTCCCTTAGCGTTCACTCTCCCCCTTTGCTTTAACGCATGAGAGAGGCAATGGTTGAACTGACCCAGCATTTCCACTGTCTCCCCTGCAAAAGCTACGACAGCAAACACCCATCCGTGAGCACCCCGAGCTGTGCTGAACAGCTGTAACAAGGGATTCCACAAATCCTAACTGGTGAAAACATCACTGAGCAAAGGCGGCCCAGGGAGCAGGGACAGCCATCGCGGCCTGATCCACAAAGCAGCAGTAGCAGCCTTCAGAAGACTACAGCGATTCCCAGCTTTGGAAGGTCCCAGAGAACTAAGCCCTTGAAACACCGACTACTCCCGCAAGGGTGGGGAGGCACAGGCCAGGAGGGGTCACTCACTTCAGTGAAGCAGTTATCCTGAGCAGAGATGCCCAGACTTCTTTCTAGTACCACTTGGATTGTGAGCTCTCCTCTGCATGCAGACTTGCCTGAGCTCTCAGCTCAGTCGCGGAGCATGGCACTTCCCTACGAACAGCCAACCACTTCCTCCCCCCACTTTTAAAAGAAGAAAAATACCCAAGTGGGTAAAAATGGGATTTCTTTGGTTACCTGAAGAATGCAAGAGGCAGCAGCCTGATGTACTGGTCAGAGGCTGCACGGCGTAGAACGTGATAGGGGCCATGGCCTGTAATTTCCAAAGCAAGAGTGGGTAAAATGATCATGATCAGAGCCCATTGATTACTTCCGTGGCAGTGCGGACAGTGGGCCCTGTCCCTTCCAGCCAGCAGAGACTATTTATACGCTGAGTCTGGGTCAGGGCACTGCTGGGGAAGAGGCTTGCAGGACTGTTATCACACAGCACTCATGCTAGGCGAGTTACTGCCAACTATTTCTCAGCTTCCTCTAAAAAAAAAAAAAATCAATGTGCCAGGTTCAGTGAGGATCTGGCAGGCCTTGGCTGAGCTCCTGCCAATACCTACGGCAGCAGACAGCTCCCCACATGATACCAGACACCTTCAGTCAGGAAAAGCTTCCTTGAGAAGTGTCATTTTTGGGGGGTGATTACAAGGCAGGCAGCGTAGATTTGTACCTTATAGACTAAACAAAGGAGATTATACATGTATTTTACATAGATGATATTAACACAAGCTTTTGTGAGCTGCAGCCCACTTCATCAGATGGTGGGCAAGGAAAGCAGAGTATAAGGAGAAATAAATTACAATAAAAAAAGACAAGGGAAGGAGAGAGCGATTAAGGGGAAGAGTGGGGAGGGGGCCGTGCTGGGAGAGAGAAGCACACATTAAACCTACGGGAACAACCGGAGTTGCCAAAGCTAACCCAGGTAACAGGATAAGAATCCGTGATCTCTGTTTAAACTGCGCTTAATGTCTCTCTGGTCCGTGAGTACAGGGCCCAGGGGCCCCTGGAGACCATACCTCCACCAGCTTGAGGGGAGAATCCTTTTGCTGGGCATTCACAGGGGTGGGGGAGGGAGGCTTCTGCTCACCTCTGTCTACAGCCTGGAAGAGAACCAGCCAGGACATGCCCTGCTCTTCCAGGTGGCGCAGGATCTCCAGGCACCATTCCAAAGCCTCACGAGCATCCACCTCTTCCTGGGTAAGCGAGAAGGACAGGAGCGCCTTACCCTGTGGGCTGGTACACATCAAACCAAAGGGGCACGCCGAGATAGGGTAGCTCTAACGTGCTCAGCAGGCCGATGGAGCTTTCTCCTCAACCTCCTTCAGGCCGAGGCTTCCTAATGGAGTCCAATGCATCGGTGCTAGCACAGGAGTCTCCGGGTCTCCCCAGGGACACTGCTGCCCCTCCAGAGCACACCCAAGCTGTGCTCCATGCACAAGATCAGCTATTCCCTCCACTTCTCTGAGCCATTTCTCCAGCTGTTCAGGGGGCAGACACCAGCACTGAGCTTGCAGGGGATTTGGGCATCAGTGAACATTCAAGCATGGTAACAAGCTGATGGAGAACAGGTTTAGGTTGGAGATCAGAAGGCAACATTTTACAGTTAGGATGGCCAAAATCTGGAACCAACTTCCCAGGGAAGTGGTCCTCGCCCCTACCTTGGGCAAATTCAAGAGGAGGTTGGACAATCACCTGTCTGGGGTCTTGTGAACCCAGCATTCGTTCCTGCCTGTGGCAGGGGGTTCGGGCTAGATGATCTGCTCAAATCCCTCCTGACCCGAGCTACTATGAAACAGCATTCAACTTTCGTCCTTTTGGTCCATACCTCAGGGTCTCCTTTGCTCGGGACGGCAGCATTAGACAAACAGCTTCCTTTAAAAAGCCCTGACCTCTGTTTGACACTAATCCACCCACAATGCTTCCTAGTCACTGCAGTCTGCGCTGGGTGATCGTTAGGGACTCCCCCTCGTAAAGCACCAGGCCTAGCTCCTGCAGTAACTATAAAGGATGCTCTGCACTGCACTGCACTGAATGAGGCATCAGACTGACTGCACAGGAGGGTTTGGAAGGAGGGAGTCACCAGAGACACTTAAGAAAAGCTGTCGTGGTGGGAGAGTAGTATTGCTAACCAGAGGAAGGCAGTTGCACTAGCCAGTCCTGCTCAGCCTGGGATGTTCCCTTCCCCTGGCCTCTGGCAAGACAAGCCAGTGCACCTGAGCGCGCCGATGGAACCTGCTTTGAAGTGCGGGCCCGTACAACCTAGCGTGAATCCTGTGGGGGGTGGATTTACCTGTGGTGCTAATCTTGTCGAGATCACGTCCAGGAGCGAGAAGAAGAGCAGAGACACCAGGAGCTGCAAGTGAGAAAAGCTGCTCATTATTTACACATTGACTTGACACTTGTATGTGCCGTCCATAAAATAAGCCTTCCCCAAGCCAGCACATCCTGGAGATTTACTGCTCTTCTGCATGCAGTGCCATGCTCTTCAACAGCCTAGCATAAAAAAGATCCACATTACAGCGCCCCAAGAGGCAACAGCTTCCACACCGCTGGTGAAGAAGGTGAGCCTGGGAAGCAGTGACTAGAAGCACCAAGCAACACAGGCCATGTCTTCTCAAGGCAAAACTTCCACCCTAATCACATAATCGGTAACTGCAGAAACCAGCCTCGCCGGAGGTCAGCAGTCAGAAGGGACCAACACTGAGACCTGGCCCAGGTCCACAGATACCCAAATAAATTGGAGAGCTCACCAGACTGGTGCTTATCATCTTACAAAGAGCTAGCATAAGGAACTGGAGAAGAGAGAGTGCTTTGGAAAAACCCAGAGAACTTCTTTCCTGGAGTCTACCAAACCCCTGCCCTAGTCAAAGCCCTCCCAGGTTTCCACCATTCCAGGCCTGCACGTACACCTCAGCCTACAGCTCCCTGTTGCAGCTGGCAGCCAACTTGGAGAGTTCACTGGTGGTGCTCTCTACCAGCAGTGTTTCCAGGGGAAGAAAAGGGCAAAGGGCTCCCCATGTCCAGCCTTGCCTGCTCTGCGCTGGAGCCCAGCCTTCTCAGGACCTCGCTTCTTCCTTCATGGGCCACTTGCTGCTGAATAGCGAAATGCAGAAACGCAGCTGAAATCCAGGGGGCATCCGGAAGGGAGAATGCTGCTTCCGAGGAGAGGAAGCTAAGAAATGTCAACAGCACAGCAGTTCAGGAGAAAGGTACCCGTGGGTGCATGCAGGAAGAGGGGGAAGTCAGGACCTTGGGTCAAAGGCCTGATGGAGGGAGGGAGGAGATGATGGTTCAGTGCCCGGGAGAGCCTTTGGCAGTTCTCTAGACCATCTGACCAAGGGATCATGGCAATGCCAAACCCATTTGCCCAGAGCTCAGGTGCAGGCATGTTTTAATCATAAGATTTCTAGGCTGAGAAGCTGTTCTCCTCCCTGCTGCAGCCTCACACTCACCTGGTTGCAGAACACCGGCACTCCTTCAGCCGCTGCATTTCTTGTGGAAAGCGAGCCCCAGACAGCCTGGTCCACTGGCAGCAAAGCACTGGCTCCAGCCTCGGCCACCACCGCTGCAAGGAGCCCAGAAACCAGCAGTTAGCAATGGTAGTAATCGGGCAGCAAAGCGAGGCTAGGGCAGCTCTGCTGGGGAGTGTGCGAGTGCGCGTGGATCACCACCATCTCATATTTGTTAACGAGGAAGGCATTAGCCACATGTTCCTGCCTCTTTCAGTTAAAGTGATTCTGAAAAGGGACCCATCTTCTCAGGCTGTACAGGCTCCTTGCTGCCAAATGCGGTCAAGCAGGTTCAAGATCAGTTGTTCCCAAGCTGCCTCTTGCTCTGAAGCTGGGGTTAAGACTTTGCACTTCTGGTTTGGGTGCTTTAGGCAACTGACCAAATCCCAGGTAACAATACTCTGGGAGCCCTTTTCACAGAAGGATCAGCCTCCATTCGTGCTTAACACTGACCTGGAAAGAAAGTCTAACAGAGATCGCTTACCCCCGCAGAGCAAAGGAGAAGGGGACACTTGGTTCGACACGCGGCCAGCACATCGTTAACCCCCTGTGTCGACTCCTCACAATCCAAACTGGCGCTCAGCAGCCCCTGAAGGAGGACAAGTGCAACATGCCTGAATAGCAACATGCCCCTCTGATGCATTTCACACTCGTAAAAAGCAGCCGTAGGGAATGGCATTGTCAGGAAGAGAAACCACACACACACACAACCCAACTTCCCCCATGAAGATCCAACTAGATTATTAGGCTGTTTGGGCTGGAAGTCGTACAGTATGTTCCACTGATCCAATGCAATGTTTGTGCCTATTAGTGTTTTTCCACATACATATGAGTTTTTGGACTGTGTTGAGGTCAAGTTCTTGCCTTGGTTTCTCAAAACCACTGTAGAAAGCATATTTCACTCCTAATAACACACTCCTATTGCATGGGTCACGTTTACAAGGAAACAATTTCAGTCTCTGCATACTATGGAAAACGGAAAACGAGGGAGAATCTAGCACTTACCCTGAAGAAATGCGCAGCAATGTCATAGGAGAGCGCACACCCCCTGGAGCAGACGTTCCTCTAACAAAAAGAAAAGCAGACAAGAGTTCACTCAGTGGTGGGTCACTGGAAGTACAGGATCTCTTCTTTTCCAACTGCATTCCTCCTCGAGCATACAGGTATGCAATCCCCTCCCAGCCTCCTGCTCCTACATTTTTAAGGTTTTTTTCTCCACCCACAATTACCAACAATGCTACTGTTGTGTGGGATGTTGCACGTACCAGCTCCGAGTTGACAAAATGAAAGAAACCTTCACAATCCAAGGTCACTCTCTTTCCTCTTCGGCACGTTGTAATAAGGATGGGTGGAGGGAGACCTAGAAGAATCCTAAAGCAAGGTTTAAAAATTAATCCTCAGTCCAGAGGAGGATAGAAAACACAGCAATGCTCAGGTCATGGTGCATACAGCTTTGGTTTTCACAGAGTTGAGAGTCTTTGTCTGGACTCTTAAATATCTGCTGCTGAGACACTTAAGGGTCACTCACCAGGGATTTTTCTGCTTGCCCAGAAGAGGACCCCCTAAATAGTGTCCTGGGAAAGGATAACATGCCCCTCATTGCAGCATGTAAACATGGGCAGGGAGACAGGGTGCTGGCAGCTGGAAAGAGGGTCAGGGAGGAGGGAGGTCCTTGGAGCTCTACCTACTGCAGGATATTTTGCAGGGTTCAGTTCCTTGCCCCTCGCTATGGAGATGAGGGTCTATGAAGTAACCAGGGGGGTTGAGCCACAGCAAACAGCTACCAGGCACCCCTGAGGTGCACCAGCTGTTTGTGTGAGTGTATTGCAAATGGCACCATTTTACTGGTCTGGAGCTCCAGCTGAGTGGAGAAGTGGTGCCCCTTCGGGTGAGAACCAGAGAAAACAGTCCCTCTTGAGGGTGGCATCTTACTGCAAATGAAGCAGGATCGTCCACCAGGGTAGGGCAGTGTTCAGCAAGAGCTAAATACCTGGAGTAGGGAATGGACCTGGGCCTCCCACACAAGGTTAGGTACAGCAGTTTCCAGCGCAGTGTGATGTTATGCTCCTTCCCTCATCATCACTCCCTCCCACCAAGGGAGATCAGAGGTACCAATAGCTCACTGCACCTGTGCACAGCCAAACTGGGTTTCTGACACTGGCCTGCATTTCAGAGGCTCTGGGCTCCAGTGGGTATTTACCTTTTTTGCAGTAGCAGCTCCTGCTGTCTCCGTAACTGCTGATCCACGGCAGAGCCGTTTCCTATACCTGCTAATCTGGCCTGGAACACCCTGAACAGGAAGTGTTCCCTGCCCTGCAAGCGGCCTGCAGACACAGCCTTCCTGTCCTCCAGCTCAAGTACCATTTCCTGGGAGGAAGAAAGCAATCCAGTCAGAACTTTCCTCCTGTCTGCATTTCAAATCCTCTGGGACTCTGGGTACCAGCAACTAAGGTGATTTTAGACTTCAGCTGTTGCACACCCACCAGGAAATCTCAACTCTTCCATCAGTAACCCCTGCAGCAAGTCAGCTAATTTCCTGAACCTTGCACCTGTTCCCAGTTACTCTTTTGAGCTTCTTTTTATTTCTTTATATTGCAATTCTATAAAGTACTACAGGACTTGCAAAATCTGCACTGTAGTTTGACAATCTGGCTTCAGGAGCATCTGGTTTTAGTGATCACTGACAGCCTGCAGTAATTATGTGCCTACTACACACACAGATTACACTTCACTTTCCAAAGGGGAGACTTCAAGGAGGCTGATATGCACTCCCTTTTGTTTGCACTGCTGAGTGAGACAGCTAGCAAGAATGATGAGGGTGAAAATGAATTGCTTTGTTTTCAGGAGTAGAACGGATTTGCACCTTTAAGTGCCAGCTGGCTGCAGGTAGAGACAGAACAGCTTGATTGCTAATTAGAACCAATTTGGAAGAAGGGCCTGTGAGCTAAAATGTCTGGCAGAACTTATTGTGTCTTTGCAAGCTGGAGACTGTTCCTACCTTGGGAAACTCCCAGCTTCAGAAACCAGCATGTATATGTACTAACAAAAACATGGGGAGTGGAGGGGACTGCCGACGGCGGTCTTTGTAAGACAAGACAAATCCATGCACATCACTGCATTTTGCATGTAATGCAAACTCTCCTCACGAGGCTGGGATTCATGTGGGCAGAACCTGGGCCTCCGACAGCTAACCACAGGGCAGCCTCAATTGCTTTGGCACCTTAAGGGAATGTAAATTAACACACTACATTTGAGTGGGTTTTCATTCCAATCCATCTTTAGGTTTTCACCGTATACAGCACAATATCCAAGTCCTGTTTTACCGATACAGAACTATTAGAGGTTTGTCATGCCAGGTTCATGGATCTGAAATGGGGATTTGCATTGTGATCTGAAATCACCTGTAATTTGCTGAGAATATCAGGATTGGCTGTGCTACTGTGAGTAGAAAACGCCGACTTCTTCAATGGGCCACAGCTGTCCAACTCTGACCTGGAATTAAGAGATACTCCCGATGACTACCCAGAACCTGCCAGCTCAGAAGAGGCCTGAAGACATATGTACAAGCAGGACCTACACGGAGTACAGAGTGGGGTTCACTGAGGGGCAGACAAGGGGAGGGAGTGGGGTGGCAGGTGTTATCTCTGATATTCAAACCAGAAAGGTTTTCCACAGCAGGCTTGGAGATTTCCATCACAGCCACAGTCATGGTAGAGAATTATACTGGTGGTTACAGAAATGTCCGCAAACACCCCCATTTAGAACTTCAAGATATAACACACCCTTTATTCAAACCTAGGCTGTTCAAAATGTCCAGCTAATCGAGTGGATTGCCTGGACATCTTTGAGTGTTAAGTGTGAAATCGGCCTCAGAGGTTTGTATACAATTAGATTTTTAAAGCTATGTCAATTCTGCTGGAAACGCAGGCTAACAGAGAGCTGCCGGCGAGCACACATTCTGTTCCTTTTACAGTGTACAAACAAGCAGTCAGCGATTGCCCCAAGGAAGCTACTTTGAGGGAATCAAATGCTGTATGCAGATGAAGTAAGTCAAACAACTTTTGCTGACGCACATGTACAACACGCCCATTATAAAGGAGCAAGTGCCAGACAGCACTTAACGCTGGGTCACGGAGACCCCTCGGGAAGTCTGGAGTGTCTCTCTACACGTACAAACCCTCACACACAAACTTCTAGCTGTGCTGCAGGTTCAGAGAGAAACACTGCCCCGACCACTATGTTTTTCAGACCCCCAGTGAAACTGTTGCTTCTGCGCTCGTGCGAATCACAGGAGATAAATACCTTTGGCAGAAGTCCAGAAATGCATCAATTAGAATGCCACACGCCTCTTCCAGGTCCCCATCGCAGCCTCCAGAAGCAGAGGATGCGGGGAGATACCACTCGTACAAAGCCCAGTAATGGAAGTCCTGCCTGCAATATGGAACAACGAAAGATTGGATTCCTCTTCAACTCCTCATGCTTTCTCGCCATTGTTTTAAAAAGAACACAATGCTCCTAACGTCATACAGAACAGCAGAAATACACTGTCAAACAGACTGGCACATATAAGAAATCAACATGAAACTACGAACAGTGGTTGTACCAAAGGAAGGAAGGAAGGAAGGAAGGAAGAGGAGCAGACAGCATGCATTTACATCATCCTAGTCCTCATGACCTTCTGAAACTAAAAAGGTAAAGATTGTGAACTACCTCCATTGTAACACTGCCCTTACCTTTCAGAAGCAGAAAGGACATCTGTTTCAGGCTGGATCTCAAGCTCAAACAGCAGCCACTCTCTGAAAGATAACTGAAGTAGAGCAGAGGTTCAGCACACCTTAAGGGCAGAACAAAGCCACGGGGCTTCTCCAGCCTGACTGCCCAATGCAGCTGAGCCCTCTGGGACATCCCGCTCACTCCCACCATCCCAGTACAATCCCAGCGCACAGCGTTTACAACAGAGCAGAAGGCTGCAGGCAGTTCTGAATCCCTGCTCAGGAATAAGAACCATTTTTGTCCCCATAATATCCTCCTGGTAAGAAACACAAGTCAAGTGAAACACCAAAGGCTACTGAAAGCAAGTCTACAAATCACCACGTCTCTATCTAACATCCATATTTAAGATCTAGACACCAGCTTGGAGCATATGGCACTCTACACAAATGATAACATAAAGAGAAAACTAGAATAATACTAAGCGCTAGCAATAAAGCAGTCACATATTTCACTCCATATGTGCTTTACAGGCCTGCCCAATTTTACTAGTAGTGTATATGAAATAAATCTGTAAAACCTTTGTAGCACTACATGCCAGGACTCTTCTACACAAGACAAATTTCTTAATGAAAAACCAGACAAAGAAACAACCGCCGCATAAGACACATCCTCAAGTTAATGTAAAATGAGCATGTCTATAACATTTATGAATGTGCTTTGTATCAATTTAGGACTCATTAATCCACTTGCAGGGTGCTGTAGGAGGCTTCGTGACTATAAGCAGAGCACCAGAAAAAGCAAGTGTTTTCAAAGATTTGGTTCTTGTTATAGATCAATCCCTACAAAAAATGAAACAGGTAGGCAGACAGAAATTAGTCTATTATATTGTCAGAATTAAAGCACCCCCACAGTACAAGCTGACAGTAACGCATCATATCCTGATCTAATTGCTGTTTTAAGCTTCTCTGTACAACCAAATGCCTCCTACCAGCACCTTACCCCCATCTCTGAAGTCTACACATAACATCCAGCACTTGGACTGCATTCATCTCCCCATGTCCTACCTACAGCCTGTTCAGGCAGCAGCTATTACCACAACACAGTAATCACCCTGTAGCTATTCTGGGAATCCCCTAGTGCAGTTCTGAAGCACAAGCATTATGATCTGAATGAAATCTAGCTCGTAGCGTGACTTTCACCTGAAATACTTTCTCCTTCAGGAGTTCCTGGAAGTGCGTTTGCTTCCACAGACACAGACTGGCTTTCGTGTAGCTCACAGAGGGACAGGACAGGAACCTCCAGGACAGTTCAACTTCCTCCTCCTCACGCCCAGGTCCTCGAGCCTCCAAGTTCAGCCGGGGCACAACATACTGCAACTAAAATAGACACACCTTTCACCAGGGGCAAAAACTGCTTTCATCACTGAACAGCGTGAACTAAGGAACACGCAAACACACTTGAAGACGCTGCACCAGTGATGCAAGTTGCTCAATAATTTGCACAAACAGGTTTCCCAAATGGAAACAAAAAGTGTAATGTTCACTAAAAATCCAAGCTCTGAAACAGAGAATTCATGGGTCTGCTCCTTTGTACTACAGCAAATTAAACCCCTCACCTGCAGCCCAGGGGAACTCAGCAAACTTAGTTGTTTCTCATTCCACCCACCCACAGTGCTCACGCAAAAATCTCAAAATATGTCAAACTGCCAACACCCAGAGGGTTTTTTCCGAGATCCCAAAATCATGGAGTGTGTGCAGGGTACAATTTTAGACATCAGAGCCTTTCAGTGCATCGTTAAGCCACAGCAATGCAAGCAGAGTTGCTCCATAATAGCTCACGCCTCGTGGAATGAACAAACAGAAAAGAGACCCAGATCCCATCATGCAGTCAGGGTAAATACTGCAGTTAGTGCTGTTAAGCCTGGGCGCTCAAAAAGCTGCCCTGGCACTGTGTTTTTAACGAGTTAGGCAAAGCAGGACTTGATACACCTTTTACCTTCTTTAAAAGGCCAGGAGGAAGGAAGCTGCATAAGTCACCATGGGGAAGGGAAGAAAACTTGCAGAGACAATAAGAAACTGCTGCAGTACAAAACCTGAGGAAAGAGACAGCAGTTACTTGGCTTAGCCAATTTGCTATGTCTGTCCTTTTAACCACTGTTGCTTTCAATCCAGGAAGGTCCAGGGCCAAGACAGACCCAAGGATGCCACCAATGATGACCTCGAACAGTTTTAGCAGTACCCAGTGCCCTCCTAGTCCAACAGTGCAATCCCTGTGCAAGCTTTAACAATAGATTTTAAAGGAAAAAGCTGTCAAGGTAACTACATCCATTATTTTAGAAGCTGGCACAGGAAGTTGGGGAAAAGGCAAGGACAAAACCATAACGCCTGCGCTCTCTGCGTACAAGCTTGAAGGCTCTGTATTGTGCGAGTCCGAGCAAACTCCAGAGGCCCCCTCCTTTTTAGTAAGGGGTGGGGTCTGTGGAGATCACAGCTACACCATGCTTCCACTTGATCAGAGATATCCAGGCACAGTTGGGGTTTCCACCTGCCCACCTCTCCCTAAAAGATGAGGGTGACTTCAGTGAGCTTTATATCAAGACAATGAGAGACTGTCCTGGGATCTCGGCAAGTTGCTGACAGCCCACAAGCGTGCAAAGTAACTTCTATTTTCAAACAAAAGGATCCTTAGACCAAATCCTACTGTGGACTCTGGTGCAAGAGTTATACCTAGGGCCTTCCTGTATGGCAGAATGCATTGGCCCAGGTTTCTGTTTGTAGGAAATCCAACCTGGCTCTCTAAATAGAGAAACCAAGCATTTGATGGCCAAAGGCTCTCACCTCAAGCAGAAAGCTAAGGACTCCCCTGTCCTGCAGGCCAATAAACGGTCACAGAACTCAGTAACAGAAAGACCCCTTGCAGAGGCAGGCTGAGGAGCCAGGGATCCCACATCCACTTCAGGAACGAAGGATTTGCATTCCCATAAGTGAACCACAAAGGCAGCCAGTCCCAAGACGTGAGCCTCGTTTAGGGAAGGACCCTGCAGATAAACAGAAACAGCAGCTGAAGAGATGCATTTCAGTGTTTTTGAAGCACATGAATAGCAGCAATGCGAGAATCCTGCAACAGTAGACCGGTGTAACTAAACATCAGTTCCACTCTCCCAGAAGTTCAGAGACTTCTGGTTTTCCAGATTCTGCTGTGGTTGGAAGCATTTATCAGCCTCATAACTTAACCCTTTCAGAACAGAGTGAAGGCCACAAAACCAAGGATACCCTAAAAACTAGTGGCCATACAAGATATAGCTCTGGGTTTCAAATATCTCCTAGAAGCTGGCTGAGTGGTAACCGTGCTACACCCATCTTATACCCCTCCAACACAGTGACTCTGAAATCACCCGAGGGAATTCAGCAAGAACAGAAACGGCATAAGGTAGCTGTGTGTCAACTCCCAGCATGGGAGAGGGTCAGGACAGGCAGAACTGATTACCAGACGTCAGGATGCTGCACCAGTGGACAATTCAGGGGATATAAAGATGATACAAAAAGCAACTCCCCACCCTTTCCCGGGCTATGCTCTCTGTGTCTGCATCTCTTGTGAGGCAGAACACACAATGTAGCCCCAAAATTGCAAGCTGGGGAATGTGATTTGGTGTGTAATACCGCTTGTACCCATTCAGAATGAAAGTTTGAGGGCACAGACCATCTTCAGACTGATGCAGCATTTACCCAGCACCTGTAAAGTCTAAATGTTCCTTTTAACTAACTGTCAGTGCTTCACTCCAAACATCACATGCAAAGTCTATGTTAATGAAGGAATGCAGGCACAGAATTAAAAGCCACAGAATCTGGAAGTCTAAGGACTAATCCAGCCATGTTTTCTTGGTATCTTCATTACTTAGCAGACTTTAACCATGCAGTACAGGACGTGCCAGGGGCTAAGTTATCACTCCAGGAAAATCCTACTGTTAGTACTTTTAGAGATTGAGTTTGGATGCTTGTCCAATGCAAGATTTCTTTGGAAACCAACAGGCTGCAGAACACCCTCTGCAGCGCGGCTCAGATGGGCATGCACCACATGCTTCGCATGCAGAGGCCAAGACAGCCTTGAGCATGAGGGTCTTCACTAACCTGATAATAAATAAGCTGACAAAGCCTGGTCAGCAAGGCAGGTAGGAGATCCCTGTGTCCACAAATCATCTTCACAAACAGGGATGGACAGTGCCCCTGCCTAGAGAGAATACAAACCATACGGTCATGCTTTTGTGCCCAGAAGCTCGTCTAACAACTCTCCCAACTACAGTTAACCCAATACAACATATGAAAAAGTCTTGGCTCTTGCAAAGGGCACTGAACAACCATCGGAGATGACCACATCCGGGCTTCAAGGCATTTACACTCTAGTTGAAGGAGAAAGTTCTGAGGAGAGGAGGCCGCTAGAAGGAGAGAAAGGAGATTGCTCCAGACATGGAAACACAGGCAACAGCAATGAGAGAGACAAGGGAAGAGAAACTGAGACAAAGGTGCCTGTTACCTTAACAGCTGGGGCAGGATTTTTTAAAACATACTGTACAGTCTCATCTATCCCCCTAACAAATATAGATAGCCCTTCTGGGCTGGTGGAGGGACAGCTCTTGGGGAGATAAATTCGGGGAAAGAATTTCCCTGAGTGCTACTGGTTTTCATGGCTACCTTACAGTAGGGCAATCCAGGCTGGGCTCACTATTACTTCACATCACTTAGTGCAGCGTGATATGAAAGGGACAGGCTTCCCACGTTGCTTGTCAAAGCACGAGAACGAGCCTTCTCTTGGGGTGTACTCAAGCATGCTGAGAAAGCTGTTCAGCCCAGCAGCGCTCACAAAAACATGCCCCGTTTCTGTAACAGGACTGTAGGCAGCTTGTGGCTGTCTCGGGAGTTGCCAGAGAAGGAAATATTTTGACTGTAACACTTACACAATTATTGCTGACACAATAGAAAGAATAAAAAGCAAACAGTTCTTTCCAAAAGGAACTTCAGGTAAAGGACTGCTTAGTCATACTCAGACTATTTGTCAGCTCAGACAAGCATGTAACTGCTCAAACAAAGTAAGTTGCACACAAATTTAAGCTCCAAGGGAGAAAAACGAAACATTTCACACTGCTTTTGATCATGTCCTCAGTAGGAAGTTTCATACCTTGTCCACTTGGTACTGGAGATGGCCATAGGGCTAATGCCCGAGATGCCTGGATCCACAGCCCCCAAAATAACCCAGGAGACATTCTAGTGCTTCACGTGCAAAGAAAAATATCCTCTTTGTGCTTCGATTAGTTTGAGCTAACAAAAAGTTACCAAGAACTCTGCTCAAGACCTCTCTTTCTATCCCATCTTTAGGAGCAACACGCTGCATCTGGTAGAAAGCGGAGCTAAGACTCACTTCAAAATGAATGAGGCTGTAGAAAAGTGCAAAGTATTTCCACCATCATGTCAAAATACAGTAGCTTTTAGATCAGCAAGGCTCAGAGTAAAGGCTTGAAAGTGTCAGTCTGGCATACTGGGCAGCAGCAAGGGTTCTCTACAGATCCCTGCACAGTGCAGGTATTATAGCACCCTGCAGGGCAGTCCTGCGAGCAGCCTGACCATGTGCACATCTTACCTGTCAGGGGGGTTAAAATAGGAAGCAGCTATTAGATTCTGGCAAAAGGACGTCAGTAAGAGATCAACGACCTGGAAGAAAAGAAACCATTCGTGTCTGCTTTGTGACTGGAGGGCCTAGATCTACTTTTAGATGGACACATGCACACTTTCCCCACATATTAGAACAGACACGTGCTATAGTCATGGGTGCCAAGACATTGAAGTTATATGCATTATAACCCCAGGAAAGTTTTATATCCCCTCCAATTATCCAGATATGCCCCCATCAAGAAAGCCCGTGTCACTGAATGGATATACATGATATACTGCATATCCCTAGGGCTCTGCAGCCCTCCAGAGACTGGAAGGCTCAGTGCACACTTCTGTTCTCCAGAGAGCACTACGAGATGTGCAAACTGGGAAATACATTTTCTATTCTTCAGAGAAGACAGCTTTTGGTGTGGGCTGTATACACGTGCACGCACAGAGCCCCCACCGGCCCCCAAGCTAACTGCGCTCCTCCTCACTCCGAGCTCTAGCACACTCACATTCTGATATGGAGCTTCAATTCTGGGGTCAGGCACGTTAACTTGGACTCGAGAATTCAGGGAGGCAGCTTGGTTCTCATCTTCACCGCATCCCAGGACTGCACTCAGCCTCTCAGAGATGACTGCAATCTGGGCTCGCACAGCTGCAGGAGAAAGCAGGATGAGAAGAAAAAAAAAAGGCAAGTGCAAAGGTGAGAGAGGAGCTAGAATTCAGGGCAATACAGCGGTTTCCAAAATCCTTAGCTGTTGATTTTTTTTGTATAAAGGCAAGGAGGGAATTCCTTGTGGCTTCTTTTAACATATATGCACTCCACTGTCTCATAATACCTTAAAGTGCAGCAGAAGAGACTCTTTTTTCTTCTGCATTTTGAGACCATCTTTGGTTTGGAAATGCCAAGAACACTGCCTGGAACGCAGCATGGAACTGAAGGGGACCCTCAGGATGCTAAGACCAGATCCCTCCAGTCACAGGCAACACTGTGAAGTCCCAGAGCACCCAGAGGAGCCCTCCCTCCAGCACACACAGCTGTGGAGTACTGTGTAATAAACTTAGGATCTTTAGTATAAACACTAAATCCACAGGGTGCCACCTGAGGACAGCAGGAGGGATAAGTGTGCTACGGGTGCCAGGCCCCTGCAATTAAGAGACCTGATGGTGCAAAGCAGAAAGTGCCCTGTACAATAGTAGAAGGTAAAACAGTGGCCTGACCCAAGATAAATTCTTTCCTGACCTAAGCCCAATAATCTGTTTAACTCTGAGCATGTGAGCAACAGGCAGCAGGCAGAAACCCAACAGGTTTTCTATACTGTTAGAACACTCTTCAGCCTATCTTCCATCTCTAGCTGTGGCTAATATCTGATGCTTCAGAGGATGGTGAAACCCAACTCCTCCCTCCTTTTCCCCCTTCCAAAAGCTAAGTAATCCAATGAAGGGGGAAAATAATTTCCTCCTGGCCCCTACAAGCAACCAGCAGACACTCTGAAGCATGGGATTAGCACAACAGGGCAT
This sequence comes from Alligator mississippiensis, assembly GCF_030867095.1. Lineage (NCBI taxonomy): Eukaryota > Metazoa > Chordata > Crocodylia > Alligatoridae > Alligator > Alligator mississippiensis. The sequence goes on from NC_081833.1 coordinate 75,995,106, forward strand.
AAGCAATATAAGGATGTTAAACATTCAGGACGAAGAAGGAGGAACTGATTCATGAGGGCCCATCACACCCACAGTCACCTTCCTTACCTGCACTCATGAACCACTGGGCCTCCTGCAATCCAAGCTAGCACATGGCCTCAAGGCACAAGAGCCCAGAGATGCATCAAGCTCATGACCCCAGTGCGGAGCTGCTCAAACGCTCAGGCTTTCCACACCTCCAGGACACTCTCTCTGCCCTGGCACTGTTTTCTCTAGATTCAACAACTGCCTCCAGGCTCTGCCCTCATCATCAGCAAAATCAAAAACAAAAGAATGGGTGAAACAAAAATGAAGCTTCCAGCACTTCTGCACTTCCCAGATCTTGGCTTGCAGGACAGGGGCCGCCTGGTGCTCAGACCAGTGCTCCATGGGTTACTTACTGCCCTGCAATGCCTCTCACAGCATGTGCTCTACAACTGATCACACACCAAGGATAAGGAAAGCACTAAGGACATTTTTATACATGCTCTGGGACACTACACCGGGCACATTAATTTACGAGCCATGCTAATTAAAAGTGCCCGCACACCACGTGTACCAGCATCCCTGCGCTGAAAAATGGCAGTGGGGCACTTTGAACCAACGCTCATTGAACGTGTTTTAGTTCAAAGCACCCCGCCACCATTTTTTCAGTGCAGGGACACTGATGCACTTAATGCAGAAGGCTGCCAGAGTGCATCAGTTTCCGTGCTCCAGCAGACTTGATTAATTGAGTCTGCTCCCACATGCTGGGTTTCCAGGGCATCGGAGCAGGCTCCCCACACATCTATAGGAGACCAAAGTCTCCAAATGTACCTGACACACTAACCACAGGCCACAGAAATGCGTTTCCCCTCGTCTTCAAACCAAACAAACGTTCCTGCCATCATTGCTTACGTGTTTACATCCTTGGGACAAAATAAGTAAGTCGAGGGTGCTAATGCCAAACACCAGCTGCTTGTTTGCTCCTTTTTGAAAGCAAGCAGCAAAAACTCTAGTTTAGGCATCATTCTTCAGGGGAATTTACTGCCTGGGTTTTTCAAGATACAGTAAATGTATTTTGTTTCATCTGTCTCAGCACAGATGAATCTCTGATCTCACCACAGCTAAGCTTGGCCAACATATCTGTCTTCATTGCAGTTAAAGGAAAGCCAAAGCTGGTACACTATCTTCCTAATGCACAGCTCATGAACCGAGAGACCACAAAGTATTTTGGAACAATGGTTCCCAAGCAGCAGTCCAGAGAAGCAACCCTTATACCAAAACTCATACTTCACATCCCGCCAGAGGGGCGGTGCTCGTCTCAAACTCATGGCTGAACAACACTAAGAGGGGAATCCTCAACCTCTCAGCAGAGAAATGCTGTAATACAAAAGATGGCCCTCACCTCTAAAAAGACGACCAGGAGGAATTACACGAATCAAAGAGATTGGTCTTCAGCCACAGTGGCAAGATACATAGCTCTGTTGTTCCGGAATTACAAACAGCCACCTGTGAACATTTCTTACATTTTATTTGCTACCGGCTCCCTCCCCACGTACCGCTGTATTTGCTTTGGTCTGTGACCAGCGTTCTCAGTTCAGCTAGTTCAGCCTTAAGCTGCTCAAGTGGCTCTTTAAGATGGTCAGTCTCCATTTCTATTGATCCATCTAGATAAATAGGAGAGAAATGCGATAGATATTATACCAGTTTAAAAACATGAAACCTAAGCAATAATTTACTAATCTTCCACATACGCCTTATGTAAAGATTACATTCACTTTTGTAGATAAATCCACGACACAATGTGGATCCGTCACTGTACATAGCGTCATTTTATCCTCAAAATTAAAATGCCATTTGATCACTTATGAGCTTATGTCTTAGAAAAGAATTTAACTCTGAAACCAAGAAATGAAAGAATTTCACTTCATAATTTCTTTCCTACTCTGATTTGCTCCCCATCCCCTCACAGCTAGGCTGCAAAAACATTCCACAAATGCAAAGTTAAATGCTAAAATCTTAAATCAGACTAAAATCAACAGCTTCTGCTGAAACAAGAAAGCAAAACCTATGTTTAAGTCTCCAGGTGGATAGGTTGGGTCTTTGTTTAAAAGCGAAGTTCCCATTCATCACTGGAGAGAAACAGCTTCCAATATGCAGCAGTGCAGGCCCAGAAGCAAGCAGAGATGGTCAGCGAGCACTCGGGAGGCAGGGTTTTGTGTCAGAACTAAAACAAACCCAGCCTTGGACACAGAGATTTCCAAGTAAAGACTTAGGCTAAATTTGTGAATTGTTATAGCAGTTTCCAGTGATGATATTTTATCGCCTTTCTGTGCTAGAGCAGAGCCTAGGGGAGGCTTAGAAATAATGGACAAAATGTATCTTTGGTATAACTTCATTGATGTCAGTGTAAGAGCACCAGTGATGAATTGGCTTAAATGATTCAGTTCTGCCACAAGGTAAGGAAGATCAGAAGAAGCCGCTAGAGGTCACTGTTAACTCAAATGTATTTGTGCTTGCAAAGATCAACTTTTTTTTTACAACTATTTAGTTGGTCTAATAAAAGATACCACCTCTACCCAAAGGCTTTGCCTGCCCTTGTGCTTAGACCAATACAGCTACCGCCTAGATCCCTGAAATATAGAAGATGCCACATGTTGCCATTTGAAATGGAAACTTCACAACGTGAAGAAGAAAAAGAGCCGGTTTCAACAACCAGGACTAATTTTTAACTTCGCATACATGGGCCCCCCCCAGCCTGGATGACATCTGACACCTACAGGTAAACAACCTGCTTCTGTTTTCTGCAATCCTTCTACATTTGCATTCCTGCAGAGCAGCTTTCTAAAAGACTGGCTTTTTTCCTACCCGAGAGACTTCTGACCATCCTTCATATCTCTCACCATTTTCAATTTATTTTTTTTGCCTGAGGAAGGACGTGTGTGTCCGAAAGATTGCAAAGTACAACTTTTTTGGAACAATTTAGTTGATGTAATAAAAGATAATCGCCTGTGCCCAAAGACTTTGCCTGCCTTTGTGAAAGCCTTCACATTCCAGCAGGGTCATGGTGAACCGCAGTACTGTCACTAGTCTTTTTTGCATTTCCTGGTTTCCAGGACACCGAGCGGCCAGACTCTGCTGAATACCAGAGGACTGACAGAACTTCTGTCCTTGTGTTAAGTAGAAGGGGTCAAAACATACCTATAGAGCAACAGCAACTTTGTGAGACCTCTTAAAAAGGTGTGACGTTTCCTTAGCATAGTCTGTATACTAACTTAAGCTCAGTTACGGACACAAACTAGGAATATTTGACTTTAGCGGACCTAACTCAGTATTGCTGCTTCTGTTACCGTTTGAAGATAGGCCCCATTCTGGGAATGTCAGCAGACTTAAACTCTCCTTGCTCAGAGAGGCTGTCGAAGTAAGTCCATTAAAATTGTGCAACGCTGTCAGCCTAGCTGCTAAGGTCAGATCTTAAACTAAACTCAATGGATGTGGGTTGACAACCACAACAGTTACATTTTCAGACTTATTTTTCCACCTATTCCCATGGCCCCTTTTCTTGGCTAGGCACTTTAACTCAGTCCTAAGGCAGACCACCGCTGATGTACAATCACACCGTCCTGCAGGAGACCAGGACTCGGGTTCTGACACTCCAGGCTAGTGGGGATAAGAGGTTTGCTGCACAGCAAAGAAATATCCAACCCAGTGTTAAAGTAGCTAGTTCTGGGATCAGTCAGAGCCCAGATAAGATAGCACGAACTTCCTGATAAGACTCGGAGCTGTTGGTTTCATATATCAATACAGCATAAATCACTTATGTTTACACACATCAAGAAATGGACTGATTCTCATCGGAATTTTCCCAAGGATCATAAAGGGCATCAATAAAAACAGAGATAGTTAATCTTGGCTCATTTTGCCAACACACTCATGTTTAAGGAAACAGATTCTCACCTTGTACCAGTTTCTTTTTCATAGCTTGACAATCTTGAATGTATCTGGAGTACACATTTGGGGGAATTTTATTGGCTCTGAATTAGGAGAAAGATATATGAATCAGACAGAGACAGACGGACAAAATTAATATGTATTTCCATATACATCTGTGAGTGCAATACTTGATGGGCAGGTGTACAATGCTAAATGAACATTTTCGAACTAGACGGCCCACTGAGGTCCCTTCCGACACTAGAATCTATGAATCCATCACTGTGCATGTAACAGGATTACTTCAGAGTTTTAATAAGGTTCTGATAGGTACAACTAAGTCTTAGACACTACATGCAAGACACTAGACCTGGAGACTGAATCAGGGCGTCTCACATGAACAGTCCTTGGAGTTTGCCAATAAGTACCAATCTGTAAGCAAAGTGTCTTGCAGTAGCACAGGCCTCATTCACACTCAAACACTTCGAAGAAAAAACCTAGCAAATCAGAAATTCCCTTTGCATCACGCGCTTTGTTTTCAGTACCTCTTTAAGGAGTCTATAAGAGCCATGCATGAATCTGGAATTTCAGGGAGCTGTAAGAGAGAAAACATTTGGGTTAGAAGAGCATTCACTATTCACAAATTTACAAATGGAAGCATACCCCCCTGCCCCCAATACTAACCACTCGTGGCTTAAGTAAAGCAGGAATAAAACGGGAAATATAGTAAGGTCGTCTGAAAATACTAAAAAGACATGGCAAAGGTTAGCAGCAGCTAAATACAGAGTCACTTGTTACTATCAAGTGTGATGTCTGTTTGGCTGTAGATGAGGAGTGTTTAAAACCCAGAACAAATTCTATTACCTGTAAGAGGGCAGCACTTCTAAACAAAGCCACCTAACATAGGTGTTAACTATTGTTAGTATCAAGTTTCCTTCCCCTATCAGCTGCTCGCTCACAGGAGAATGAATCCAAATTCATACCAACAGCATTTGTAATGAACAGACCCTGAAGCTGTGGGTCATTTCTTGTGTGTATGTGGCTTTCCCATCCCCTACACGTCACCTGAACAAACAGCATTTGGGCTTAGGTGTCTACTGCAGCACTAGATAAAATAGGGAGTTCTTCCTAGACACCCCTTTGCTCCCAGTCTAAGCTTTTTCCCCATTTCTGTTTTGACATACTCCTGAAATAGCATAGTTTGCAGAAAGAACCCTTGGGCAGTCACTGTACCTGGCTTCCATCACGCTGGTAGGGATCTTCCCTGTATTTTCAAATATCTGAATGGCCTTTTCAACATCCTGAAGCGCTTGGCACTGGGGCTGGCTCACGTAGGTGACAAGGGAAAAAAGTGAGAATGTTAAGATGACAGTAAATCTGCCTGGCCTGCTCTTTCGAGCCTAGTAATTCACTATTTTACCTTTACTGTATTCACAGTACAAAGACTGAAAGGATGCCAGTGACTGCTATGGAAGTAACAATGCAAGAAACTCAAGGGAAAGGAAATGAAGCTCAACCTGTACCCAACTGTGGCAGTCTCCTTGTGGGTAAGCATAACTAACAGAGCTGAAAGAAACCAGAAGAGCCTTTTACTTTGGACTTCATCAGGATGTGCCCCCCTCCCCATGATGAATAGCCTATGCCCTCAGCCACTGCATCACTGACACCAACTATATTTCATGCTCCTTTAGATAAATTCACTCTTCCTGTTTATTTCCAGTCGATTGATCTGTCCTATTGCGTTAGCTGCTGATCAAAACACAGAATAAAAATGTTACTCAAAAGTAACAATGGCAAAGCCAAACCTCCCCTTTCCGTTTAGTAGCGTTATTCAAAACTTATTGTGTTTATGGCAGCCTGGGATTGCAGTCTGAGGACATAACTCCTACCAAAGAGAATACCCCTTTAAATCAGTGAGTCATCTTGATTGCTACAGAAGGCCAATGCCATTCATAATTGAAGACTTATTTACTGAGGTGATGTAGTGCGGCCCTT